>NC_041381.1:290998551-291007086 GCF_002162155.2 Triticum dicoccoides
CCCCTGGGGTCCCTATATAAAGAGGGGGGTGGGAGGGCAGCCGCACCCAACACCGTGGCGCCTCCCTCCCCTCCCTGCTACACCTCCTCCTCCCGTAGTTGCTTGGCGAAGCCCTGCCGGAGCCCCGCTGCATCCACCACCACGCCGTCGTGCTGCTGGATCTTCATCAACCTCTCCTTCCCGCCTTGCTGGATCAAGAAGGAGGAGACGTCACGCTGATCGTACGTGTGTTGAACGCGAAGGTGTCGTCCGTTCGGCGCTAGGATCTCCGGTGATTTGGATCACGACGAGAACGACTCCCTCAACCCCGTTCTCTTGAATGCTTCCGCACGCGATCTACAAGGGTATGTAGATGCACTCCTCTCTCTCGTTGCTAGATGAACTCATAGATTGATCTTGGTGAACGTAGGAAATTTTTTATTTTATGCAACGTTCCCCAAGAGCAGGTGCGTCTCCGGCCTGCCCAGGACGAAAATCCCATTTTCTGTCATGATTTTTTGTCAGAGAAGTAGGAGCCCACCACATCTATGATGATACCGGATTTCGTCATATTTATCGTCATAGAAGTGTCATAAGTATGACAGAAAAAAATCGTTCGGCCCAAAATGTCACAGATGTGTCTTCTTTTGTAGTGCCCACTTTTAACATTGCAGATTGGAAGCCTTATTTGGGTGAGGAAGATGAGCTTCCGTCGAGGACGACTTCATTTCAAGAAGGGGATGATGATGAGGACATCAATACAATTGTTACACCCACATCCCCTGCTGCTATACATACTGGACCAATTACTAGAGCTCGCGCACACCAGTTAAATTATCAAGTACATTCGTTTCTTGGTAATGATTCTAATGTTCATGAGAATATGATGCTGCCTAAATTGGATACATTTGTTTTGCTTACAAATGAAGGGCCTAACTTGAACAAGAAGGATGAACATTGGAGCAAGATCAAGCATGGAGATGATGGCATGCGCAAGGGGAACAATAACGGAGTTACAAGTGATGATTTTAGGACTTTGAAGCCACCATAACGAGTGCATCAAGCCTTGGACGAAATATACAAGATGCCACTTCATAAATTTTGTCCAGAGGCTATTACAGGTGCCGCGTCGCCTTATTTTTGGGTCAGCCCCATATAATTTTGAAATACTTGAGTATAGGCTGTTTTTAGAGTCTGCGTGTGTGGGGAAACAAGAGATAGGGTTGGTTTCAGACCCCTCCTTCAAGGGCCATGAAATTCCCCACTCTTCCTCCCTATACAGCCCTTAGGGCACCGTTTAGACTTTGGGTTTTGTTTAGATTAAAAGTTTGCCATAGCTGCAACTTCGCGTACTTCATTTGTGTTCAACGACCATACAAAGGCGTCAGAAACCCCACCTTCATTAATAAAGCTTTCCTCTTATATTCGCAATATTCAGATTGCCATCTCAGTTTCTTGCTTGTTCTTTGTTTGCTCATAGGAGAAAAAAAACTCGTGGTCAGGTTGATCGTGCTCCGGTGTGGTCAATAACCCCTCGGAAGTTGGTTTAGCGATTGTTAAGGCGCGACGTCTCGCACGTTCATAGTCAGATCGTCAAGGTCGACTCCCACAGTACATGATAGCCACCATCTCATCGAAACATCGTTACACCTTCGCCTCTATCAAAAATGGAAAACCCACAACATTTTGTTGTCCAAAATGTAAAGGGCTGATATGATAGGCCAATCAAAAAGAAACATAAGAAAGTCCAGAACAAAAGATAGCAATCTCACAACATGATATGCCTCAAGAGCATCATTGCCATGTAAAAATGAAACATGATTGAAACTTTTTCCTGTTAGAAACTTTGCCCATACCTGCAACAAAGTCCATACATCAATGGTCAACAAAGCAATGTGCATTTCTTCGTTCTTGAACAGTCAGAACTACAAAAGCACAGACAAAAATGACAGAGGGATAACAGAGAGAGGGATGATAGCCGCTCAAAGAAAAATAACAGGCAATACACAAATCATTTCTAAACCAACCACCGCCACATGTGGCCTCCAAGCTCCAATTCCTTTCCGTCGTCGTGAACTACCTGGTACACATGTGCATCAATTATTTAAATATAAGGACTATTTTCTCATTTGTTGATTCTGCGTATGTAGCAAGAGAATTACAAAAAGAAATGTGTGCCTGTGCTATGCATTCATATCACCGCCCAAAATCCACAAAGCATGCCTATGTAAACAGGAATTTAGCGGATCATTGAGGACACTATGTAAACTAGAACTTAGCTTGGATTTATTGAGACACTTATCAAAATCAAAATTGATATTGTGTAATATCGAATCTGATAAGCAGGTGGTTAGCAGACATCACAATTCAATTTCCACCCCCCGCCCCACACCAAAAGATAACCCAAAAGGGAGGAGTACTAAATTGAAACTGATAGAGGCAAAGGTGTCCCGTCTTTCGATGAGATGGTGGCTATCGTTTTGGAGGAAGTCGACTTTGACGATCCGACTACGAACGTGCGAGGACGTCGCGCCTTAGCAATCGCTAAACCAACTCCAAGAGGTTATTGACCACGCCGGAGCACGATCAACCTGACCACGAAGGTCTGTTTCCTGCAGGCAAACGAAGAACAAGCAAGAAACTAAGATTGCAATCTGGATATTGCGAATATAAGAGGAAAGTTTTATTGATCAAGGTGGGGTTCTGTGACGCCTTTGTCTGGTCATTGAACACAAACGAAGTACGCGAAGTTGCAGCTATGGCAAACTTTAATCTAAACAAAACCCAAAGTCTAAACGATGCCCTAAGGGCTGTATATATGGAGGAAGAGGGGGGGGGGATTTCGTGGCCCTTGGTGGAGGGGTCCGAAATCAACCCTATCTCTTGTTTCCCCACACATACGGACTCTAAAAATAGCCTATACTTATGTATTTTGAAATTACATGGGCCTGGCCCAATAATAAGGTGACGCAGCACCTAGAATAGCCTCAGGACGAAATTTGTGAAGTGGCATCTTGTATATTTCGTCCAAGGCTTCATGCACCCATTATGGTGGCTTCAAAGTCCTGAAATCATCACTTGTAACTCCGTTCTTGTTCCCCTTGCGCATGCCACCATCTCCATGCTTGTTCTTGCTCCAATGTTCATCCTTCTCCAAGCTAGGCCCTTCATTTGTAAGCAAAACAAATGTATCCAATTTAGGCAGCATCATATTCTCATGAACATTAGAATCATTACCAAGAAACAAAAGTACCTGGTAATTTAGTTGGCGTGCGTGAGCTCTAGCAATTGGTCCAGTATGTATAGCAGCAGGGGTTGTGGGTGTAGCAATGGTATTGATGTCCTTATCATCCTCCCCTTCTTGAAATGAAGTCGTCCTCGACGGAAGTTCATCTTCCTCACCCAAATAAGGCTTCAAATCTGCAATGTTAAAAGTGGGACTAACCCCAAAATCTGCAGGCAGCTCAAGTTTATATGCATTATTATTTATTTTCTCCAACACCTTAAAGGGACCATCAGCACGTGGCATTAGCTTTGATTTGTGCAAATCAAGAAATCTATCCTTATGCAAATATAACCAAACAAGATCTCCAGGTGCAAACACAACATGTTTTCTACCCTTATCTCCAGCAAGTTTATATTTAGCATTCATACGCTCAATGTTTTCCTTATTTAACTCATGCATTTTTAAAATCAATTCAGCACGTTCTTTAGCATCAAAATTAACCTTCTCCGAAGATGGAAGAGGCAACAAATCAATAGGTGCACGAGGTAGGAAACCATACACAACTTCAAAAGGGCACATCTTAGTAGTAGAATGCAATGAACGATTGTAAGAAAATTCAATATGAGGCAAGCATTCCTCCCACATTTTCTTATTATTCTTCAAAACAACCCTAAGCATAGTAGACAATGTTCTATTGACTACTTCAGTTTGTCCATCAGTTTGGGGGTGACAAGTAGTACTAAAAAGCAGTTTAGTCCCCAACTTAGCCCATAAACATCTCCAAAAGTGGCTAAGAAATTTAGTATCACGATCTGAAACAATAGTATTTGGCACACCATGCAAGCGAATAATTTCACGAAAGAACAAATCAGCAACATTAACAGCATCATCGCTTTTATGACATGGTATAAAGTGTGCCATTTTTTAGAATCTATCCACGACAACAAATATGCTATCTCTCCCCTTCTTTGTTCTAGGTAAACCTAAAACAAATTTCATAGATATATCCTCCCAAGGAACACTAGGTACAGGCAAAGGCATATATAAACCATGAGGATTGAGTCATGACTTAGCTTTTTGACATGTAGTGCAGCGAGCAATAAAACGCTCAACATCCCGTCTCATCTTTGGCCAAAAGAAATGTGTAGCAAGTACGTCCTCCGTCTTCTTCACGCCAAAGTGTACCATTAGTCCTCCTACATGCGCCTCCTGCAACAACAAAAGACGAACGGAGCTAGCTGGAATGCATAGCTTGTTAGCACGGAACACAAATCCATCATTAACGATGAACTTGTTCCATGTTCTTCCTTCTTTACAATTATGCAATACATCTTTAAAATCAGCATCATGCACATATTGATCTTTGATGGTCTCCAAACCAAATATTTTGAAGTCAAGTTGTGAAAGCATAGTATAGCGACGAGACAATGCACCAGCAATAACATTTTCTTTACCCTTCTTGTGTTTAATGACATAAGGGAAAGTTTCAATGAATTCAACCCATTTAGCATGTCTATGATTCAGTTTAGCTTGACTTTTAATATGTTTCAAAGATTCATGATCAGAATGTATAACAAATTCTTTGGGCCATAAATAATGTTGCCATGTTTCTAAAGTCCGAACAAGAGCATATAATTCTTTATCATAAGTATAATAATTCAGACTAGGCCAACTCAATTTTTCAGAAAAGTATGCAACAGATTTGCCATCTTGTAATAACACACCTCCTAATCCAATTCCACTAGCATCACATTCAAGCTCAAAAGTCTTATTAAAATCAGGAAGTTGGAGTAAAGGAGCATGTGTCAACTTATCTTTCAATACCGTGAAGGCTTCTTCGTGTGCGGTACCCCAAACAAAAAGCACATCCTTCTTTGTAAGCTCGTTGAGAGGTACAGCAATGGTGCTGAAATCTCTCACAAAATGCCTATAGAATCCAGCGAGGCCAAGAAAACTCCTCACTCGTGTGACCGTTTTGGGCTGCGGCCAACTCTCAATAGCTTCAATCTTGGCTTTGTCAACTTCAATTCCCTGTGGAGTAACGACATAGCCAAGAAAAGATACTCGGTCGGTGCAAAAGGTGCACTTCCCAAGGTTATCAAACAAACGTGCATCACGTAGAGCAATAAAAACATCACGTAAATGTTCCAAATGTTCTTCCAAAGATCTGCTATAAATCAATATGTCATCAAAGTAAACTACCACAAATCGTCCAATGAAAGCACGTAAAACTTTGTTCATTAATCTCATGAAAGTACTAGGTGCATTAGTTAACCCAAAAGGCATGACTAACCACTCATATAATCCAAACTTAGTTTTAAATGCTATTTTCCATTCATCTCCCAATTTCATACGAATTTGATGGTATCCGCTACGCAAATCAACTTTGGAGAATATTGTAGAGCCACTCAATTCATTAAGCATATCATCTAGCCTAGGAATAGGATGACGATAACAAATAGTAATATTATTAATGCCTCTACAATCAACACACATACGTGATGTACCATCCTTTTTCGGCACTAGAATAATAGGAACAGTACAAGGACTAAGGGATTCGCGTATATAACCTTTGTCGAGCAGTTCCTGTACTTGACGCATAATCTCCTTCGTCTCCTCTGGATTGGTACGGTATGGTGCACGGTTGGGTAATGATGCACAGGGAATTAAGTCAATCTGATGCTCAATCCCTCGAATGGGAGGTAATCCCGGTGGCACGTTGTGACGCCCCCAATTCAATCGTACACTAATCATGCACGCAAACGTGTACGATCAAGATCAGGGACTCGCGGGAAGATATCACAACACAACTCTAGACACAAAATAAAATAATACAAGCTTTATATTACAAGCCAGGGGCCTCGAGGGCTCGAATACATAAGCTCGAATACACAAGAGTCAGCGGAAGCAATAATATCTGAGTACAGACATAAGTTAGACAAGTTTACCTTAAGAAGGCTAGCACAAAAGCAACAACGATCGAAAAGGCAAGGCCTCCTGCCTGGGATCCTCCTAAACTACTCCTGGTCATCGTCAGCGGCATGCATGTAGTAGTAGGCACCTCCAGTGTAGTAGGAATCATCGTCGACGGTGGCGTCTGGCTCCAGGGCTCCAGCATCTGGTTGTGACAACCAGGTAGAAGGGAAAAGGGGGAAAAGAGGGAGAAAAGCAACCGTGAGTACTCATCCAAAGTACTCGCAAGCAAGGAGCTACAATACATATGCATGGGTATATGTGTAAAAAGGCAATATTGGTGGACTGAACTGCAGAATGCCAGAATAAGAGGGGGATAGCTAGTCCTATCGAAGACTATGCTTCTGGTAGCCTCCGTCTTGCAGCATGTAGAAGAGAGTAGATTGAAGTCCTCCAAGTAGCATCGCATAGCATAATCCTACCTGGCGATCCTCCCCTCGTCGCCCTGTGGAAAAGCGATCACCGGGTTGTTTGTGGAACTTGTCTGGGTGTGTTTTATTAAGTATCCGGTTCTAGTTGTCATAAGGTCAAGGTACAACTCCGGGTCGTCCTTTTACTGAGGGACACGGCTATTCGAATAGATAAACTTCCCTGCAGGGGTGCACCACATAACCCAACACGCTCGATCCCATTTGGCCGGACACACTTTCCTGGGTCATGCCCGGCCTCGGAAGATCAACATGTCGCAGCCCCACCTAGGCACAACAGAGAGGTCAGCACGCCGATCTAAATCCTATGCATGCAGGGGTCTGGGCCCATCACCCATTGCACACCTGCACGTTGTGAGGGCGGTCGGAAGCAGACCTAGCAACCTCCATTACAAAGGAAGTTGCGTTACGCAGTCCAACCCGGCGCGCGCCGCTCCGTCGCTGATGTCAAGAAGGCTTCGGCTGATACCACGACGTCGAGTGCCCATATCTTTCCCGCGTAGTTGGTTAGTGCGTATAGGCCAGTGGCCAGACTCAGATCAAATACCAAGATCTCGTTAAGCGTGTTATTTTGATGTAACCGCAGACGTCGACCAGGGCCAGGCCCACCTCTCGCCTAGGTGGTCTCAACCTGCCCTGTCGCTCTGCCACATAGTAACAATCGGGGGCCATGGAGAACCCAGGCCCACCTCTACCGGGATGGAGCCACCTGTCCTTTCAGCCCCCACATCGGAATCACTTGCGGGTACTCAACGAGCCAACCCGACTTTGGTCACCATCTGTATAGTATGTATATATGTATAGTATATACCCGTGATCACCTCCCAAGTGATCACGGCCCGATAGTATAGCAAGGCAGACTGACAAGAATGTAGGGCCAATGATGATAAACTAGCATCCTATACTAAGCAATTAGGATTGCAGATAAGGTATCAACGACTGTAGCAACAATGACAGGCTATGCAACAGAATAGGAGTAACCGAACAGTAACATGCTACACTACTCTAATGAAAGCAGTATAGAGAAGAATAGGCGATATCTGGTGATCAAGGGGGGGGGGCTTGCCTGGTTGCTCTGGCAAGGAGGGGTCTTCAACTCCGTAGTCGAACTGGACAATAGCAGCGTCGGTCTCGTAGTCTACTGAAGAGAAGAGGGGGAAGAAACAATGAATACAATGCAAACAGATGCATAATGATGTATGGCATAACAAGTAACAGTGTCAGGTGTGCCCTAACGCAGTAGGAGGTGATACCGGTGAAGGGGGGAAACATCCGGGAAAGTATTCCCGGTGTCTCGCGTTTTCGGATAGAGGAACCGGAGGGGGAAAGTTGCGAGTTCGATAGGTTAGGGATGTGTGGCGGACGAATAGGTTGCGTATCCGGATTCGTCTCGTCGTTCTGAGCAACTTTCATATTGAAAATAATTTAATCCGAGTTACGGATTAAAAGATATGATTTTCTAAAGATTTACTAATTTCTGGAATTTAATTAATCATTTAATTTAATTTGAAATTGGATTAATGACATCAGCATGATGTCATGTTGACATCAGCAGTCAACAGGGATTGACTAAGTCAAACTGACATGTGGGACCCACCTGTGAGGGACTGTTTAGCTAATTAACAGTAGTTAATTAGATTAACTAGTTATTAGGTTAATTAATCTTAATTAGTTAATTTAAACAGAATTAATAAGTTAATTATTTAGTTAATTAATTGATTGATTGATATTTCTATTTATTATTATTTTTGATTCCTTTTTTTAAACGTTCTGGGCGTGGGGTGTGGGACCCCACATGTCATTGGCCTAAGTGCCTTAGCGGGCGCACGGTTACGGGCGCCGGGTGGGTCGGGCGACGAGCGCCAGCCCGACGAGGCGCCACGGGGCAGCGGGCGTGCGGCCTGGCTCCGACGACCGGAGCAGGGCGGC
>NC_041381.1:291007470-291013449 GCF_002162155.2 Triticum dicoccoides
GCTGAGAGGGCCGCCGCAGCGGAAGGCGGACGTAGCGGGAGTGGGATGAGGCGCCGGACAACGACAACGCCCCGGGCGGACGCGGCCAGGAGCCGCAGGGCAGAGACGGCGGTGGGAGCAGGCAGTAGGGCGACGGGCGTCGTGGCTACGGTTGGATGGCGCGGGTCGCGCGCGCGGGGGCGCACGGGAGCGTGTGGGCGCGCGTTGGGTCGAGCAGGGGCGAACGGGGTGCGGGCACGGTGACGTGCAACAGAGAGGGGAAAAAGAGGAGAGGAAGGCAGTGGCCTCACCGGCGTTGCAGAGAAGAGGGTCGACGAGGCTCGGTGGAGCCTTTGGGGAGGACGACGGGGATGACGGCGACGTAGAGGAGGAGGTCCGGCGAGGAGGAGTCGAAGAGGAGGACGGCAGCGCCGCTCCGCGAGGCAGCTCCGACGACGGCGGGGTACAGCGGCGTTGAGGTCGTGCCGGGGCTCGGGGAAGACAGGCGCGATGCCGGAGGGTGAGGAAGAAGGCCGGGACGGGGCAGCGAGGACGAGGCGTTCGCGGAGGACGAGGCGTTCGGCGAGGTCCGGCGACGGGGCCGGGCGGCACCGGGCGGCGGCGTCGGGGGCGAGTGCGATGGCGCCAGGGACGCGTCGGGGGCGGGCATCACGCTCGATCCAGATCGAGCGAGAGGGCGAGGGGGTCATGGGGAACGTGGGGGTTTCATCCCCGATCCAGATCGGATCGGGAGGGGGAGAGGGAATGGCGACGTGGGGAGGGGAGTGGGAGCGAGTGGGTTAGGGTTTCGGTCGCCAGGGGGTTATGGGGAGTGGGGTGGCCGGCTGGGCCTTTGCCCAGTTGGGCTGGTGGCCTGCTGGGCCGAAGCCCAGTGGGAGGGTTTTTTCTCATTTTATCTTTTTTTGTATTTGTTTTTTTCTTCTGTTCTTATTCTTTTATTTATTTTTCTGTTACTTTTAGTTTCACTTTTATTTTAGATTTATGACTTATAAAAGTAGTCCCTAATTTAGTCTAAATAATTATACTACGGCCACATAAGTTTGGGCAACTAGATAGAATAGTTTAATATTTTATTAATTGTAATAAACATTTGATTAATTGTTTTGCTACTATTTTATTTACTTTAGGACAATCAAACACTTTCAAAGAGGTTGGTTTCTTCATCAATATTACTTATGCATTATTTGGCTCTCTCCAAACATTTTAGTTTTAACATTTGAAAATTTTATTGTTTGCCTTTACTTTGAAGTTGAATTCCGAATCAGTTTTAAACTAACGCGAGATTATCAACAATAACCAAGGTGACGTGGCATCATTACCAGAGGTTTACTGTAGCTTAATTACCCGGGCGTCACACACGTCTTGTGGAAAGACGTCAGTGAACTCGTGCAAAATGTTAGTGACAGCAGGAGGCAAAAAGGAAGGCACATCCTCGAATAAAAATAATGCCTCTTTGCACACAAAAGCATAGCAAACAGATTTGCTAATATCTAGCTCATCAATATCAGATTTAGTGGCAAGTAAACATGCACTTTTCAATTTAATTTCAGAAGCAACACTAGATGGTTTACTATTAGGCTTCATTTGTTGCTCAAATTCTTTTGCCACAATCTGATTTTCACTCTTATTTTTCTCCTGTTTTGCTTTATGAGCTCTATTAATATCATCTTTCAAAATGGAATCAGGAGTCATAGGAAGCAAAGTAATATTTTTATCCTTATGAACAAGAGTATACTGATTGTTTCTACCATGGTGTACAGAATTTTTATCAAATTGCCATGGTCGACCAAGTAATAAGGAACATGCTTGCATAGGTACACATCACAATCAACATAATTCGCATATGTAGAGATACTAAAATGCACACGAACAGTACGTCTTACCTTAACCTTGCCGCTGTTGTTGAACCATTGGATGTAGTAAGGATGTGGATGTGGTCTTGTGGTGAGAGATAGCTTCTCCACCATCTCCATGCTAGCCAAGTTGTTGCAGCTCCCTCTGTCTATGATGACGTGCACAGAACATTCCTTCACGACGCCCTTTGTATGGAACAAATTGTGCCTTTGATTTTGCTCAACTTGTGTGACCTGCACACTCAAAACACGTTGAGCAACTAAACATTCATACCTATCAGCGTCTTCAGGAGCCATGTATTGCGTCTCATGATCAGAATCATCTCCACCATGTTCTTCACGTGTAATAAGAGCCAAAGTCTCCTCATCATAGTCACTAGCGGACTCATACCCACCATCCTCAGTAGCAATCATCACACGCTGAGATTTGCATTCTCTCGCATAATGACCTCTTCCCTTACAACGACGACAAATAATATCACTTGTGTGCCCTGTTGATGCCATGGAAGAAGAAGAACTCTGTGGAGGCCCGGTAGGTGCGCTCTTGGCAGATAATGGTGGTTGTGCCTGCTTTCTTGTATCACGGCTGGAGGTGGCACCTGATGGAGGTGCGGGTGCAGTTGAAGTAGAAGATGCACGCGGTGTCCATGATGAAGGTCGGCCTGCAGAAAAGTTAGTTCGCGCCAATGCTTGTCGATCCTGCACTTCACGTTCAGCTTTACAAGCAAGATGGAATAAACGAGTGATATTAATATACTCCTTATACTCTAGAATGGTCTGAATCTGTCTATTTAATCCACCCATAAAACGTGCAAGCATAGCTTCATTCTCCTCAACAATACCACATCTAATCATGCCAGTTTGTAATTCCTGATAATATTCTTCTACATAATTTTTCCCTTGTCTTAAGCGCTGCAATTTTTGAAGCAATTCACGTTGATAATATGGTGGAACCCAACGAGTATGCATAGCAGTTTTCAAAGCAGCCCAAGTAGTTGGAATAGGATATAATCTACAATGTTCAGACCACCATACACATGCAAAACTAGTGAAAGCACAAACAGCAGTGGCAACCCATCTCTCCTCAGGATATTGTAAACATGTAAATCGTTGTTCAGTTTCTAACTCCCAAGTAAGATATATACCAGGAACATATCTACCTATGGTGGAATATTCAATTTCAGTTTAGGAAGATGGTCATGTTCTCGTACCTGAGGGAGAGCCCTACCATTGTGATTATTTGCATGTGGACGACCTGGTGGTTGTGGTGCAGGTGGTTGCACGTAGTTCTGATTTTGATCAACCTCATCCTCGTAATCTCCCACATAATCATCCTCCTCCGCATCAGCAGCAGGAGCCACAGAAGTATCGACAACAGCACCAACAGTTTGGCCAAACGCAAGAGGGACACGGCTCACTCGGCGGAGGGCTGTTTCGCGACGTGGAGGTAGTCGTTGTTGTTGTTGTAGAGGTGTGTTAGGTGCAGACGGCGGTGGTTGTGGAAAACGCACGAGCAATTCATTAAACTTGCTATCAAGCTTTGTTTCGAACGTCTTCTCAATGCCATCTATCTTCTCCATGGCCTCGTCAAATCTGTTTAGCACATCTTACACCTGTCCACTCATCATTTGCTGAAATTTATCATGTAGCTGTTTGTTCGTCAGGTTCTCCCAATCAGTCTCATCGGCTTGTGATCCTACCATGGTTAGCAGCAAATAGAAACACACAAGAATATGATCCTACAGACTACTAAGAAGTGGTGGTGGTGTATCACAAACCCGTCAAGCAAATCTCAAATTCTTACCAGTTCTTACCCAGCAGCAGGTGATGATCGGCAACCGTTGTAGTCAAAACTCTCAAAGCTTAGATAGAGCGATTACCAGGGAGAGTCAAACGCACGACGTAGATGTATGTGGAGCTGGGAAGGCTTATAATATGGTAGCAAAAAAGGGTCAGCAATAATCAATTCAGAGATGCAAAGTTGAATAAACGCTCAACGACGGTATTGTGCTGGTCCTATGCTAGACTGTGCTAGAGACACGAGCCTAGAACACGAATAAAATCACGATGCTGCACGGAAACAAGGGAGAAACACACTCTGAAAAAAAAATCACACTTTTTTTTGCCTCTTTTTTTTTGCTCTTTTTTTTGCGCTCCTTTTTTTTCGAAAATCACTATAATGGCGAGTGTCTCAAAAGTCTTCCCAAGTGAAGATAATAGGATAGGCACGGAATTTTTTTCGACCAATTTTTTTTGACTGCCCGGACCCAAAAACTGGAAACGGGTCAAAAAAAACTTTCTATAACGGCGACTGTCTCAATATGCTTAGAAACACCTAAAAATATGATAGCCAGATTTTTTTTTGTCAAGTGCATTTTTGGAAAATTTTGGGCCTAAATGGAGGGTGGTTTCTAGACTCTTTTTTTTCCAAAACCTACTCAGGCAAGGAAACACGAATCGGAAATTAGATGGAACTCGAAAACAAACCTAATATGCAAGGAACTCGGATTGGTGGTGGATATATGGTGGTGGTATATGGCAGCGGTGGTGGTATATGGCATCGGTGGTGGTAGCGGTGGTAGTATATGGATATGGATCGGTGGTGGTATATGAATATGGATTGGTGATGGTATATGGATACAGATTCGGAGCGGTGGTGGTAGGTGGCAGGGGCGATGATGATGGTGCGGTGGCGGCGTGACAACTTATGACTAGAACTCGAAACTCTAAAAAACTAGACGCTAAGACCAGCAACTTGACGCGATGATGCAATAGCAAATTCAACAAAGCAAAATACTGAAAAGACTATGCAAAGGCTCAGACTGGTTTGGATAGGATGAACTAACCCTAATAATTTTTTTTGGCTTTTTCGTGGACTATAGGTATGAAGAACAGACTCGATCTAAACTACGATAAAGTGTAAAATCTCACCGAGCAATCTGAAAATCTGATACCACTTGATAGAGACAAAGGCGTCCCGTCTTTCGATGAGATGGTGGCTATCATTTTGGAGGAAGTTGACTTTGACGATCCTACTACGAACGTGCGAGGACGTCGCGCCTTAGCAATCGCTAAACCAACTCCAAGAGGTTATTGACCACGCCAGAGCACGATCAACCTGACCACGAAGGTCTGTTTCCTGCAGGCAAACGAAGAACAAGCAAGAAACTAAGATTGCAATCTGGATATTGCGAATATAAGAGGAAAGTTTTATTGATCAAGGTGGGGTTCTGTGACGCCTTTGTCTGGTCGTTGAACACAAATGAAGTACGCGAAGTTGCAGCTATGGCGAACTTTAATCTAAACAAAACCCAAAGTCTAAACGATGCCCTAAGGGCTGTATATATGGAGGAAGAGGGGGGGGGGATTTCGTGGCCCTTGGTGGAGGGGTCCGAAATGAACCCTATCTCTTGTTTCCCCACACATACGGACTCTAAAAATAGCCTATACTTATGTATTTCAAAATTACATGGGCCTGGCCCAATAATAAGGTGATGCAGCACCTAGAATAGCCTTGGGACGAAATTTATGAAGTGGCATCTTGTATATTTCGTCCAAGGCTTCATGCACCCATTATGGTGGCTTCAAAGTGCTGAAATCATCACTTGTAACTCCGTTCTTGTTCCCCTTGCGCATGCCATCATCTCCATGCTTGTTCTTGCTTCAATGTTCATCCTTCTCCAAGCTAGGCCCTTCATTTGTAAGCAAAACAAATGTATCCAATTTAGGCAACATCATATTCTCATGAACATTAGAATCATTACCAAAAAACGGAAGTACCTGGTAATTTAGTTGGCGTGCGCGAGCTCTAGTAATTGGTCCAGTATGTATAGCAATAGGGGCTGTGGATGTAACAATGGTATTGATGTCCTCATCAGAAACTTTGTTAATTGAACTATTTTGACAATCACATAATTATTATCACAGAGGCTGCATATGACACATGATCGTCAGACATGCTCAAGGCACTCGGAACTGGCAATATAGATGGGCTTGTACCTTGATGGAGGTCATGTGAGTTCCCCAGACTGGTCGACGACTATGGGTTCATCGTTGGGACTGGATCAAGATGCAGAACCGCGTGTTGGGAGCAGCAATAGGTGAGGAGGGCGGGTGGCCTGGCGCC
>NC_041381.1:291013716-291084513 GCF_002162155.2 Triticum dicoccoides
GGGGGCGAGGATCAGTAGCGGAGGTCCTCCGGTGGCGCGCTCAACATCAGATCTGGTGGGGCCGCAACGCCTCAGCCACCGACGGCGTCGGCAGCGAGCGAGGAGGCGAAGGAATCCCACGTTGGTGCGCGAAATTCCGATCGCCAGGGAGACGCCGGTGCCCGGGCGGTGCAAGAGATGCCAGGGGAGCACGCATAGGTGGCGAGGGCCTAGAAGGCAGCGGGGACGGCGGGAAGTGTGATAGGTGGTGGAGGCGTGGGGAGGTTTTTTTTGAAGGCACCAGAGATCGTGCGATGGTGCGAGGTGTTCTCTTCAGCAGCGATGCAAGGAGTTATTTTGGAGTAATTAGCGGCGGCCCGAGGAGAATGCCAATCATGTTTTAGTGCTAAACATTGGAGCCACCTGAATCGTTGGATCAAGCAATTTGGATAGATGAGATGAATTGATTCTCCACCCTTTTATGCTTTTATAGGGTAGTAGATAGATAGATAAACTAGTGTGAAAACAGTGACTTGGCCCCGATTCCACATGAAAAAAAAAGTTTCTTTCTTACCGAATCATCAATCGCCAAATACGAGTCCCTAAAAAGCCAAACCGGTTCATCTTGTGTCGAACCTTCTCGCCTTCTTCCCCACCCTAACCCTTTCTCGCCGCCGCCGCCGCCGCCGCCGCCGACCCTCTTCCGCTGTTACCAACCTCTGCCGCCTGCCGAGATGGATGACAGTTGCGCGGTGTGCGCGGACGCGCTCGAATGGGTGGCTTACGGGCCGTGCGGGCACCGCGAAGTGTGTTCAACCTGCGTCGTCCGCCTTCGCTTCGTACTCGAGGATTCTCTATGCTGCATCTGTAAGACGGATTGCCCCTCCGTCTTCGTCACAAAGGTTCGCCGCTATGGTCTGCATCTGTTCGGTTGGTTATCGATCTGTGGCGTGGTTGGATCTTGGGTCTTTGATTGGGTAGTAAACGAATTCGAGCTAGTTAATTAGATGGGCGCTGAGTTTTGTTCTACTGTTTGGATGGTGAAAATTCTGAGTAATAGCACACCAGTATGATAGCTTTGACCTCTCGTTTCTTGATGAGGTGAGCTCAGGTCACTGTATCGATTCTGGATTTGTTTGCCCAAAGTTGGAATTTCAGCTGATCTTCTGTTTCATTATGCAGGACCGGAAGCTGTTTTTATTATCGTACGCACGCTTTATTCGAATTTTGATTTGTCCAATGATTAAGTGGTTTGAGATTTTCATGGTTCCTGTATTTTTTTGTTGATACTCCGTACATGGCATCTTCACTGCGTTGCCGATTAAGTGCATTTGTGCTTACAGTATAGCTAGTCAGGAAAAGAGAAATATGTGAGTTTTATATGTTTATGCTGATTCAGGTGATTAGTATTCTAGTTTGTGCATAGTGCCAGCCTAAAGGGCATGGGAGTATCTGGAAAGCCTCCTGGAACATGAACTGACGCCTTATTTTATGCATGCTTTCTTCATAACTCACGGGATTTCACCTTCTTCTATGATCATTTTATAGGCCATGGGAGATTACACAAAAGTGATCTTGGATTTCTCTGTTTTGCCCACTGAGGCAAATGAGGGAAATGTGGGGGAGTACTGGTACCATGAGGATACAAAGGCATACTTTGATGATGCTGATCATTATAAGATGATAAGGGCGATGTGCCGACTTTCTTGTAGTGTATGTGACAAAGCTGAGGACCAGGTTGGTCAGGCAGCACAAGCAAAGCGCCGAAGCAGGTTCAAGAGCATTGATCAGCTAAAGGGACATTTGTTCCATCAGCATAGGTTATACATGTGTAATCTTTGCTTGGAGGGGAGAAAGGTGAATATTTTGACCACATATACTCTCTTCTCCTTCCTATATTGTCATTCTTGTGTTTCAGAAGGACTAAATCTAGTTACTATTGTGACACCAACTCTGTTGTATTTGATGGTTTTCTCCCTTGTGAGCAAATTTAGGATGAAAATCAGAACCTGTTTGCAAATTATCTAGCTAGTTTAACTTAATGTCCAACCTTTTTCTTACCGTTTTCTCTGTGGGCCCCCTTCAGTTAACGTATGTGGAATCCAGTTAAGGCAGGAATTTATGGTAGATATTTGTTTATGCTATTGCTTTAACTAAGCGAGTGGACTCATGTAGTGCTGGTGCTATAATTCATGGTTATAAAACATTAAAACTTGGTAATGGGTGCTTGCTCGGCAAGCTCAACGTGTAGGTAATTTGCCGTGAACTCAATAAATAGGTATTTATATATGGGTATCCCTGTAGAACTGAAACCAGCATTTCATCCTATTAGGATAGTTAAACTAGATGAAGCAACAGCAGCTACCTCTGGTAAGGAATATGTAACAGCAGGCAGTAGCAGCCCGCAGCTATGTACAGAGGTGTGGCAGCAGCAACTTCTGGCGCAGAGATAAAGGAAGTGAAACTACTGTACTGCTATTTCGAGTACTCACCTGGTTATGCCCCATCATCCTGAGCATTTGCCCAGTTATACCCATCATACCTATTAAGTACTCGGTTATGTATGCATGTTCTCGCTGACGCCATCTCTAATCAGTATTCAGCCCAGTAAACCTGCTTGAGTGAGACTGTTTCTGTTTTTAAGTTATGTAGTTAAACTATGGGTAAGTAGCGATGTAAGTTTTCTTTTCACGTAACATGACAGTCCGTCTGAACCATGGAAAGTAGGTATAAAAACATTTAGAATTCTCTGTATATGTCTGATTATCCTTGTCCATATATGCTATCTTGCTATGTGAAAGTACTTCACCATACATATCTGTTTTCTTTTGAAATATTATTTATAAAATTGCGTGGACAAACATTTTGACTGACATGCAAAGCCTGCCTGAGAAGCATGTGGAACCTGTGTAACCAAATGTTATACTCCCTCCGTCCCAAAATAAGTGTCTCAACTTTGTACTAGCTCTAGTACAAATTTGTACTAAGCTCGAGACACTTATTTTGGGATGGAGGGAGTACTATATAATTAGGCACCTTTTTCTGTTTTTTTGTTGTTGAGGAAGTTCAGGTTGTTTTGATAGCATGCATTTTAACACACCTGGGCTACTGTTATATCCTTCTGTCAAGGGCCTCGGTGCCCAAGACAGCAGGACCTCGACTACGTAGTTCGTAGTCGCGGTGGATAGGAGCACTAGGGTTTTTGCCTGGCTGCTCTATGATGCGGGCGGCAGTAGCAGCCCAGCGGGGTGCAAGTGCTCGGACTTGTACCGCTGGCAAGTACCGCAAGTGCGGACGTACTCCTGCACCGTCTTGCGAAGGTTAGGTGCGTGGAAATCGCGGCGGAGACGATGCAATGTGCGCAGGACGCCTTCATGCCCATCATCGTGCACGGCACTGAGAATCTCCTGGAGTAGCGGGGATGACGGCGGAATGTAGAGGCGGCCGTTGAAAGTAACGAGGCCGTCGGAGAGCGCCCAAGGCTGTTGCCGCGCACCTGCCGTGATATCCTCCCGCAGTGTGACGAGCGCCGGATCAGTGGACGTCGCTTGCCGGAGGCGATTGATGAAGTCGAAACGAGGCCCTGAGACCGCCATGATCGTCGTCTCCTCCGTGTCACGGCGGGAAAGTGCATCCGCCACCGTGTTGGTACTACCTGCCTTGTACTCCACCGTAAAGTCGAATCCCAGGAGTTTGCCAACCCAATGATGCTGCGGGATGGTGGCCAAACGCTGGTCAAGCAGAAATTTGAGGCTGTAATGATCCGTTTTTACCACAAACTGACGCCCCCATAGGTACGGCCTCCAATGGCGAATCGCGAGCACCAGGCCGATGAGTTCCCGTTCATACGCTGCCAGGGAACGGTGACGTGGCGCGGCTGGCCGGCTAAAGAAAGCCACCGGGTGGTGGTCCTGAAGAAGGACGGCCCCGAAACCGTACGTCGATGCGTCACACTCGACGATGAACGGCCGTGTAAAATCCGGTAACGCGAGGACGGGAGCCGTGGTGATTGCCGTCTTGAGGGTGGTAAAAGCTGCTGCCGCCTCCGGCGACCAAGAGAAACCATCCTTGCGAAGGAGGGCCGTCAGGGGCGCGGCAACCACGCCAAAGTCCTTGACAAACTTGCGGTAGTACCCCGCAAGGCCGAGAAAGCCCCGAACCGCGCGCGCCGAGCGTGGTTGCGGCCAGTCCGCCACTGCCTGCACCTTTTCCGGATCCATGGCCACGCCTGCAGCGGAGATGGTGTGACCCAGGTATGCGATTGATTCAACGGCGAACGCGCATTTGGAGCGCTTGACGAAGAGCCGGTGCTGGTGCAGGACCGTGAAGACGGTGCGCACATGTCGGAGATGGTCAGCCCATGTCTCGCTGAAAATGAGGATGTCGTCAAAGAAGACGAGAACAAAACGGCGCAGGTATGGCCGCAGCAGATCATTCATGAGGGCCTGTAACGTGGCCGGCGCGTTGCAGAGTCCGAACGGCATCACCAGAAACTCGTAGAGGCCGTCATGAGTACGGAAAGCTGTCTTCGGGATGTCCTCCGCACGCATCCGCACCTGGTGGTAGCCGGAACGTAAATCGAGCTTGGTGAAGAAACGAGCGTGCCGTAGCTCGTCGAGGAGTTCGTCCACCACCGGAATCGGGAACGCATTCTTGACAGTAATGGCGTTCAGGGTGCGATAATCGATGCAGAAGCGCCAGGACCCGTCGGCCTTGCGGACCAGCAGTACCGGGGACGAGAATGCGGAACAACTCGCACGGATGATACCTTGGGCGAGCATGGCGGCGCACTGACGCTCCAGCTCGTCCTTGTGCGCGGCCGGGTATCGATACGGACGGACGGCCACCGGGGCGGAACCAGGTAGCAGGGTGATGCCGTGATCGCGGCTGCGGGGCGGTGGCACGCCGGAGGGGTCGGCGAAGATGCCGTCGAACTCGGTGATGATGGCGTCCAGGAAGTCGCGGCCGCTGCATGATTTTAGGGCTGGCCCGTCCGGTCCTGCAATGCCGTGCCAGCACACCCGATGGCCCCGCCGCCAGAATGTCATGGAGAGGGCTCGGAAATCCCACAGGATCGGTCCGAGCGACGCCAGCCACTGCGTGCCCAGGACGATGTCGTAGCCCGCGAGCGGCAAGGCGAGGAAATCCTCCGCGAACTCCTCGTGGCCGATGCGGAAGGGCACGACGCGGTACGCGCCCTGGCACGGAACGCGCTCGTCGTTGGCCACCGTGACGCGCATCTTCTCTGTGGTGGGGGGCGGTAACGTAGCACGAGCGGCCGCCTCTTCGGCGATGAAGTTGTGGGTGGAGCCTGAATCGATCAGGGCGAGGAGGGAGACACCTCCGAGAGTAATCTGCATCTGCATGGTTTCACTCGTGCGCACGCCGGCGATCGCGTGGAGCGAGATTTGAGGGTCGGCCCGCGATGCATCATCAGTGGCGGAGGCCGCGTCGTCGTCGTCGTCGTCCGGCGCTAAGTCGAGGAGAAAGATGCGCTGGCACACGCGGTTGTGGCCCCTGCCAAACTTCTCGTTACAGTTGAAGCAAAGGCCCAGGCGACGGCGTTCCTCCATCTCTGTCTGGGAGAGACGCTTGATTGGGCGTCCGTCCGGCAGATTGTGGCCCTGCTGAGGTGCGGCTGGTGGGGCCGGAGCGGGGGGCGCGAGGCGTGGTCCTGGTGTCGGCAGGATGCCCTTCTGTGGAAAACGCACCGGTGGCGCGGCGGAAAGCGCGCACTGGTCGCGCAGCTCCAATTTGCGGGCGAGGCTCATGGCGACGGCGAGGGACTGTGGGTTATGGATCTCCACGTCGAGGCTGAGGGGTGGCTGGAGTCCCGCGGTGAAGATCTGCACTTTCTGTGTCTCGGATAAGGTGCCTGCCCGGGGGAGGAGTGCCTCAAACCGCTCCTGGAAGTCGACGACGGACGTCGTGCGTTTGCACGCCATTAGTTCGCCCAGCGGGTTAGCGCGCAGCGGTGGCCCGAAGCGGAGATTGAGCAGCTCGGAGAAGCGGCGCCACGGAGGTGTGCCCTCGTCGCGCTGGACCTGCATATACCATAGTTGGGCAGGACCCTCGAGATTGTAGGACGCCATCCACACCTTCTCCTCCTCGGCGATCCGTTGTTGATGGAAGAAGGACTCGCATCTGTTGATGAAGGCGAGCGGATCAGACTTGCCGTCGAACTTGGGGAAGTCCATCTTCTGGAACCTGGGCGGCCGATCATTGTGGTGCTGCCCATCATGGGCGGCGGCAGCGCTGGACGAAGAGGAGGACTTGTCCTTCTGGAGTGCGGTGACGGACGACTGCAGGGACGTCACCGTGGCCGTCAAGGCCTCGATCATCTTAGCCAGATCCGCGGTGGTCGGTTCTGCCATGCCGGAAGTGACCGAGGCGGCAGCGGATTGTGGCGATGTCGGGGAGCTGGGCGCGGACACAGGGGGGAAAGCGGCCGGCGGATGGAGCGTGGACGAGGAGGAGGATCGCCTGGAACCTGATACCAAGTTGTCAAGGGCCTCGGTGCCCAAGACAGCAGGACCTCGACTACGTAGTTCGTAGTCGCGGTGGATAGGAGCGCTAGGGTTTTTGCCTGGCTGCTCTATGATGCGGGAGGGGAAGATAGAAGGAAATAACTTTATTGCTTATCCCTAAAGGGTGCTAACTATCTGATATATAAAGGCCCCATGGGCTAATAACAAACTAGAAACCTATACGAAATAAACTAGTCTAGGAACTAATGTGCCCGGATCAGGACTCCTGTCCAGCCTGCGCCTTGCCTGATGCGGCCGTCGGCTGCTCCTGGCCGCGCGGCCCACGTCTGTAAGACGTGCCCCACATGACACCTTCAACTTGCATTTTAACACACCTGGGCTATTTTTTTTATCACTTTGTGCCTTTTTATACGAAGTAGGTGAATCTTGTGGGTTATTTGTATTATCCAACGCTGAACAGAATCATTGCCTATTTTTTTTCTGTGGCCCCTTTAGTAGATGCTACCTCTGTTTCTAAATGTAAGACGTTTTGGCAATTTAAATTGAACTGCCAAAACGTCTTATATCTATTAGGAACAGAGGGTGTATCTTTTAAATGTGATGCTAGAAAATGATTTCTCTTGGGATTATCATTTGCTGAACGAGTTACTATGTTGAGCAGGTATTCATTTGTGAACAGAAGCTTTATACAAGGGCACAGTTAGCTCAGCATACAAAAACTGGTGACTCTGAGGTGGATGGCTCTGAGATTGAACGCAGTGGTTTTGCAGGACACCCAGTGTGTGAATTTTGTAAATATCCATTATATGGAGATAATGAGCTTTACACACATATGTCCAGAGAACACTATTCGTGCCACATATGTCAAAGGTATTATGCAACTATGTCCTTAGCTAATTCATTGTTGCAAACTTGTGACAAATGCTGACATTGTAATTGCTTACAGGCAGCATCCTGGGCAGTATGATTATTTCCGGAACTATGATGATTTAGAGGTAATTCGTGACTCCTGTCCATATTTATCAATCCATATCTTTTAACTCTTATCGATGTCTATGTTTAGTGACCTTCCTTTGTTATCTGTGTCACTTTCTCATTGAATTGCTTGATGTTAATTCAATTCAGATGCATTTTCGTAAAGATCATTTCCTCTGTGAAGATGATGCATGTTTGGCCAAGAAATTTGTTGTCTTCCAGAGTGACGCAGAGATCAAGGTAAGCTTAGTTGAAGCTATTGTTTTAGTAGTATTAAAGTGTATTACTACCAAGGGGCATGCCACTGGGTCTATGTACTGACCTACTAGTTTATTTCTACAGAGACATAATGCTATGGAGCATGGTGGGCGGATGTCTCGTGCCCAGAGGAATGCGGCACTTCAGGTTTGTTCATTCTCTTAAGACCTCTCTATTCCTTGCTTTCGTTTTTGTGCTTTAGCTCCTCCATTTATTTAGCCATCAATTTAGTTCCAATATTGTTTGGCTCATCTCTATCTGTTTCCTATTGCTTTGGGCTAAATACTCTATTCTGGCATTGCCAGATACCTACCAGTTTTATATACCAAAGGAATGAGCAAGATCAAAGGCGTGGCAGAGGTAGGGGCCATAATGCTCACCATGACAGATCTGACAGGGATTTCTCATTATCTGTGCGGGATGGCAGTGCAACTGCAGACCATGGCCTTGGAAGTCGAGTTGATAGTGTTGCAGGGCCTTTCCAGTCATTAAGTGTCAGTTCCAGTTCTGGTCGAAGTCGAACAGAAATTGGTCGAAGCTTAGGGAATCGTCGCGTGCTCGAGCAGTTGTCTTTTCCTCCACTTCAAGACCAGGATATTCCTGATGCTAGGATTGATGCTGTTCCCTATGAAACCTTGTTTCCTCCCGTCTCAGAGCAGCAATCAAGGTATGCGCTGGCTCTTAATCAGAGCTCAAGGGGTTCTGCGAGGCTTGGTGATGAATCATTATTCCCTCCATTGCCTGGGTCAAGTAACAAGGGTTCTGCTTCAACACAACAGGGGCTGCAAAGTCTTGCTAAGAACACACTTGCATCAAGGCTGCAACAACGTAGTAAGGGCACCGTGAAGGTACTATATTCTGCTCAGTCTCAAACAGGTGAAAATCCTGAGATAGTACCTCATGTTTCCACTTCCACCCAGACATGGCCTACACCTGACCAGGGGCTACATCTCTCTGGTTCTTCTCAACTTCGGATTGTAACTCAATCAACAAGAGATAATGGGCTCATGCCATCTGCCTCCAGCGGTTCAGCATGGAATTCCAGAGCTTCAAACAAGATGAAGCACTCTATTTCGACCCCTAATTTTGTTTCTGGTGGGTCCTCTGCCCAGGCATCATCAAGTACAGCTTATGGCAATAAAAAGCAACTGCCACCACAAAGCAGCCAACCTTTGCCTGTTGTGGAGGATGTTCGACAAGCAAACAAATCCCTTGTGGAAAGAATGCGTGTTGCATTAGGAATGGATGAGGATAGGTTCTCCGCGTTCAAAGAAATTGCAAGTGAATACCGTCAAGGCGTCATTGATACTTCAGAGTATCTCTCGTATGTGGAGCAGTTTGGTATATCACATCTTGTTCCTGAAATGGCTAAGTTGTTGCCTGATCCTCTGAAGCAGATGGAACTTGCTGATGCCTATTACACCAACATGCGTTTTAAAAGTCTCCAAGAAAATCGCGGTTGTGAAACCATTACTGTGAAAGAGAACAAGCGTAAAAATAAGGGCAAGGGAAAAACACTTGATGCAGAAACAGCTACTGCTAAGGATGCAAGTGAATCGCTAGCTGATAGCTTTATGGACACTGTAAGAAAGCTTCAGTCGAACAACAAGGCTCAAGAAGGAGAGGCTGCAGTGCTTTCAAAGGATGGGTATCGATCTTCCAAGGAAAAAATCCCACTATCAGCTGGAGGGTCATCCTGTGGTACAAAGATGTGTCTAGACGGTGATCCAGTTGCCATTTCAAAGGCGTCTGGCACTAGTAGGTATGTGGGCAAGGGTGGAGGAAGCACCGGTAGCAGCAGCAGCAGCAGCAGTAACAACAAACAATCGAAGAAGACGTCAAAGTTTCTCAGAGCCCGGTTGGGTGACAACTCATTGGCTACACTTCATTTTAGTCATCCTGATGTGAGCCCTGAGCGACCTGAAAGGGAGACACAAGTCCTGCAAACTGGGTTGCCTGTGCGAAGTGTTTGGAAGAATGGTGCAGCACAGAAGCTCTTCTCCAGCAATGGAAAGAAATAGCATCATTTTGTGCAGACGTAATTTGATCCATTGAGCTGGTTGGCAGGAAATGTGCACATTTTGTGATGTGTGTTTTGGCTGCTTGGAGAAGGCGCCGTCTATTTAGAAGGTCGCTTCGTTTGAGTGAATTTGCTGGTTGAAAACCTCAAAAGTGAGGATGGAACTTGAATAGCTTGGCTAGCTATACCTTTGTCAAAGTGTAGACTGTATATTACATGAATTCTACTCCCTCCGTTCCTAAATGTAAGTCTTTGTAGAGATTTCACTGGATGGACTACATACGGAGCAAAATGAATGAATCCACACTTAAAATGCATCTATATACATCCGTATATAGTTCATAGTAGAATCTCTACAAAGACTTACATTTAGGAACGGAGAGAGTACCAATGATTTTGGCTTGCATGACTTCGATTTCGACCAGGCTGCATGACTTCTGTTGCCAGCCTCTTATATTTACTGTGTGGCAAGACAACTGTCAATAAGAGCATCTCCAACACATGATGTAAAACGGTCGCCCTGCTGTGCCCAAAAAACTGCCATTTGGGGCATTTGGAGAAAAAAACATTGTTCCAACAGATGTATCTTTGTTACAGAACTGCCATTTAAGGAATTTGGAGGCAAAACATTGTTCCAACAGATGATGTATCTCTATTTGGCGCCATTTTTCTTCTTTTTTCCTGCATTCCTGAAATTTTGACCAAGTGCTGCATATTTGCAACACCTATTGGTCGCCTCAAAAACCAAACACAACCATGTTAATGCCAACCACGCTGAAGTTAGCCATCTCACATTGATTCTGGCTGGTTCTCGCTGTTGCCCGCCACCGAGGTGAGTCTGTCGTCCACCCCTGGCCAAGCCCCCACCGAGGTGAGTCTGTCGTCCACCCCTGGCCAAGCCGTCACCCTGCCACCCATTCTCGCTGCGTTGGAGCCTGCCACCACCCCCGACACCAATTGGGGTTTTGTTGCTGTCTGATTTGCAACGAATGCCGCCCTTGCCCCTTCGCCGCCTGATATGTCCGCTGCAATGCCGGGGCTCGCCGTGGAAGTTGATTAGCTCCTCCCCTTGTCATCACCGTGACATTGCTCGCGATAAGAATAATACTATTGCTCAGTTCATCCCTTATAATATTTTGTTCAGGCGGGATTTGACTGGCCCCCGACTTATGTCATGGCATAATCTTTTATGCCGTTTGGATGCGATTAGCCTGACAGAAAGTCAGGATGTGTTTTGCTGAAACCTTACTACATTAGGGTCTTTCACCGTAGACTCTATGTATTGTGCGCTCACGCATTCTAAGATGCCGGCGAGTAATAATAAGAAAATTTGGAGGTTGAAGATACCACTAAAAGTTAAAGTCTTCATGTGGTATCTTCGTAGGGGAGTTGTGCTAACCAAAAACAATCTCGCACGGCGTAATTGGCAAGGGAGTAAGAAGTATTGTTTTTGTACTCATGACGAGACAATCAGACACCTCTTTTTTCAATGCAACTTTGCACGTTCTATGTGGCCAGTCATCCAAATAGCGTCAAGTTTATATCTGCCCACAAGTGTTGCCAATATTTTTGGTCATTGATTGGACGGTATTTCAAATAGGTTCAAAACGCTATTAAGGAAGGGAGCGTATGCCTTACTATGGTCGCTTTGGCTATGTAGAAATAATTTTGTTTTTAATGACAAAAATGCTTCTCCTTTGCATGCTATTTTCCGTTGTACGCACTCGCTTCGTACGTGGTCTATGCTATAACGAGCGGAGGTCCAACCGCTGTTCAAGGCGGTGTGTACGCGGTTGGAGCAGGTGGCTACAGAGGTTTTTACCCAACATGGGTGGCAGTATAACCTTCGGATCGGTCCATCTCACCTTTCGACATAGGCACCGTGTTGGTCTATAGGACTCTACTATTGCCGATTTGTCGGTTTTTGTTTTCTTCTGGTTGTCAGACTTTTGGTGTTCGGCTGTGTGCATCCTAGTTATGCAGAGGCTGAGTGCTACTCATAATGCTTTGTATCCACTTGATGCTACATTTTGAGTTAATAAAATCGCCCTTTATCGAAAGAAAAAAAATCAACGAGTTGCTGCTCCTTCTGAGCTCTCGGCTATCGGCTGGTGAGGTGACAACTGCTTTGCTTCAACCCCCACTGTCCGGCGGCAGCAAGTACGTTCCCATTTCATTCATTGTCGGCCTGACGACTGCCTCGCTCATGGCGAGCTACACCGTCCGGACTTCACCTCCGTGCCCATTGTTGCTCGATGGGAAACCTTCAAGGTATTTGTTTTATTTTTTGTTGTGATACAGGATTGGATTGTGATGGGATTGTAGTGCAAAGTATTGTGTTAATGTCTTCGTAGGATGACTTCTTCATGGAGAGAGCACTTACATCAAGTGTGTGAAGCAATTTGCAAAGTTGGTGGTTGAAATGGTTGGCCAGAATGTTTGAGAGCACCCAAAGCATATTTTCGGGAGGTGGCCTATGCTACTATCGGAGTGTAAAGTCAGGACATAAGGGATCAAGGATACCATGTATTTGTGAGTTTGGCAAGAGGCTAAAACGCTCTGTTTCACCCAAAAGAAATCCACAGGAGATACAAGGATTTTTATACAGGTTCAGGCTGCCATGGATAGCGTAAGTTCCTACGTCCCATTCTTATTGATATCAAAGTGAGAAGTACAACTTCTCAAAAAAAGTGGGAAGTACAGGTGCTTGTTGTGTTATAGAAGAGGTGCTCGGGGTGTGACCGGTGGTGGCCGGGGTCCTAGCGTGAGTGCCCGAGCACTCCTATCTCTACTTCCCTAAGCTTGCTGATTGATCTCCTTGGGTGGTGCTTGACTATTGTAGTACTAACTATGGTATGCGTGTGTTTTCTTGTGATCTTGTATCAGATGTCCCTCTAAGCGACATCAGCCCCTATATAGCCCCCCCCCCCAGGGGGGGGGGTACCGCAATGGTCGATGCAAATGTGCATGAACGGTTACAAGTAGAAGTAGGTGTTGCGGACGTGCAACTGGTCTTTGGTCTTGGCAGAGGATGAGATGACATTGCAGTGTGTCAAGTCCTTGAGTACTCTTGGTGTATGCTCAACTTGACGTGACACAACACACCATCTCTCTTGTCAAAAAGGTGGGCCAGAGCTCGGGCACTCTCACCTAACTGATAAGGCCTGCACCTGACCGGCTCAAGGCACTCGTCCAGCCAGGTCTTCGTGATGATGGAGGTCTATGCCCGTAGACCTGCGTCGAGCTACATTGAGCAGCCTGATCAAGCATTTAATGCATGGTTGGTGGAGTGTGCGGCAAGGACTACTTATCCTCGTGACACGTGTGCTGGGTGCTTGGGGCTTTGGGCTCCGATGGCGTCATGACTGATGTTTTTGACTTACCTTAGGATCGTCTATGGCCCATGGTGTGGTAGTAGCCGTGTACTTGAAGATTCATGCATGCCTCAGATGGCACCGATTTTTACTAATTTGGATAGTAAAAACCGTGTCTTTTCCTTGTCAGATTATGTTTTTTTTGAACGGGCCCATTTGATAGGGGTTCCATGATACACCTATATTGAATATGCTGTAAGTAGCCCCTGGCCCCGCCCATAACGATTGTGGTTGCATAATTTAAAAGAGTACCTCCTTTTTCCTCACTATGGGTGGGGCCAAACCATTTAATGGGATAGTTTAGAAAAAAGTGTTTATCCTCTTCCTTAAGTGGGAACACGATGCAGTTTCCTCTAAAACTAGGGAAGCGGTTTCTAGGTTCCGTGCGGAGCGATAACCCCTGGAGTTATGCGCCATGCGGAGCGAGGCATTAACTCCTCTGCCTAGATCGTCATTTGGTCAAAAAGGAGGCGCCCCTCTTTCTCTTTCATTGCATTACGTTGTAGCGCCTCTCTATCATGTTCCTCATTGCATCTTCCCCATCCTTCTATCATCTCCCTCTCTCTGTCATCAGGGTACTAAGAAGAGAACCAAGAAGAGGGCGGCAGATTCTACTCCGACAGCCTCTCGTCCTCCAAAAAGGATGACATGTTGCGTCACCTATGCCATGGCAGCGGCGTTGTCATCAGATGATTTGATGCGAGCATCCTTCCATCATCCCCATGGACTCTACACCAACACATCAAGCACCACATGGACCTATGACAAGAGCTCGAGCACGCGCCATCGAAACCGAGGTGAACTCACTCCTACTCGAGATCTATATGGATATAAATGGAACTTGGTTGCTACATCACCAAAACATGCTATATGTCATTAGGTACGAAGACCAACGCCACCAAGTAGCTAATGGACATCCCAAAGGAGTTGGAGAAGCACCTGAAAGCCACACAGAAGAAGGAGGAGCCAAATTGGAGTAGCACATCACCTCCCAGGCGACCCCGTGCCCACGGCCCCCCAAGACCCCATGCGCACAGGCCTCCCTGGGAGCTTCTGTAACCGAGACACGCACCCCCATGCGCACGGCCTCCAGACCCCAGGAAAGAGGCGAACCACCCATCATGACTTGGACACAAATGAAGGATGTCATGAGAGCTCGCTTCGTGCCTACACACTACACCCGTGACCTTTTCAAGAAGTTGAAACTCCTCAAGCAAGGCATGAAGACGATGGAAGAATACTACCAAGAAATGGAGATTGCCATGATACAGACCAATGTTAAGGAAGATGACGAACAAACTATGTCACGCTTCTTGAACGGCCTCAATCACCCAATAAAGAGGATTGCCGACTTCCAACCATACTCCAACCTTATCGAGCTAGTTCATCAAGCGACCAGGGCCGAGCGACAAGTACAAGATGACTTCAAATGTGCCAAGTACTCTTCCAAGACCTACGGCTCATACACTCAAGTCCTCACAACTACGACACCTCCTACCTCGACTAGAGAATCTCCAAGCAACGGGGACAAGCCAAGTCACAAGAAAACTCCGACATGTTCAAGTCCTCCTCCTACTACAAGCAACTTCAAGCCGAAAGCTTCATCATCATCTACTCCAACGGATGAGACCGTTAAGACAAGTTCCATCAAATGCTTCACATGTCAAGGTCGAGGCCATAAGACATTTGAGTGCCCCACTCGAAGCACCATGATCGCCAACGATGACGACATCTATGACTTGATGAGTGATGAACAAATGGAAGCCCTTGAGCACATGGCCATGCACCGGCAAGTGAATGAAGATGAAGATGACCAAGTATTTTGTGACAATGATTCGAGCCCCGCTCTCATTGTCTCCAAGGTCTTGGCACTTCAACACCAACAAGACGAAGACCAACGTTGCCACATCTTCCACACCAAGGCGGACATCAATGGACGTTCTGTGAAGGTCATAATCGATGGAGGAAGTTGCCACAATTTGGAAAGTGAAGAGCTATGTTCCAAGCTACGATTGGTCAAGATGAAGCATCCTCGCCCCTACATGGTCCAATGGCTTAGCGACTCCGGCACCATTCAAGTGGAGCACACCATGCAAGTTTCCTTCAAGATCGGGGCATATGAAGACACCTTGGAGTGTGATGTGGTTCCTATGTCCATATGCCATGTCCTCTTAGGAAGACCTTGGCAATTCGACCGCGGCATCATCCACAATGGGCGTACCAACCACTATAGTTTTAAGATGAAGGGCAATGAATACGTCCTACGACCTATGTCACCAAGACAAGTGATCGTCGACAAACAAGCATCCACCCATCATGGAGAGGATAGTGAGAGAGTGAACCACCAAAGCGAGAGTGAGCACCACAAGCCAAAAATGAGTGCCTCCACGATGAGCGGCAAGAAAGACTTAGTGCTTTTAGCCACCAAACGGGAGATGAGAGAAGTGTGTGAGAAGCCATCTAGTGTTCGACACTATGTCCTAGTATGCAAAGATGACGTGGCATTGACTAACACCTCTAATCATGTACCTCTAGTGTTGTCTAATATCTTGCAGGAGTTCGCAGACGTATTCCCTGATGAGCTACCTCCCGACCTTCCTCCTCGATGCGGCATCAAGCACCATATCGACCTCATCCGCGGCGCACCCCTACTGAACAAGGCTCCATACCGCGTCAACTCCAAAGAAACTAAGGAGATACAAAGGCAAGCACAACACCTCATTGACAATGGACATGTACATGAAAGCTTGCGCCATTGTGCCGTTTCGGTTATTCTTGTGACTAAGAAAGAGGGTAGTTTTCGCATGTGTTCCGATTGCCGTCCCATAAATGCCATCAACATTTGCTATAGGCATCACATCCCACGCCTTGACAATATGCTAGATGAGCTTAGTGGCACCACCATTTTATCAAAAAATTGATCTTAAAAGTGGATATTACCAAATTCGCATTCAACAAGGTGATGAGTGGAAAACCGCTTTTAAAACTAAATTTGGCTTGTATGAGTGGTTAGTTATGCCTATGGGCTTATTGGAAGCACCCGACACTTTCATTCGTGTGATGCACTATGTTCTTTGAAAATACATTGGAATATGTGTTGTGGTCTATTTTGAGGATATACTTGTGTTTAGAGAATCACTAGAAGATCATGTCACCCATCTGAGGGACGTTTTGCAAGTTCTTAAAAACGAGCATCTTTATGCTAACATGGGGAAATGCATTTTTGGTGTCGACAAGCTTGTTTTCTTGGGCTTTGTTGTGTCTTCTAAGGGTGTTCATGTTGATGAGTCTAAAATCTAAGCAATTAGAACTTGGCCACACCCACAAATTTGCAACAAGTGCGTAGTTTCCTTGATCTCGCCGCCTTCTACCGTCGCTTTGTTAAGGATTTTAGCACAATTTCTTCACCATTGCATGCCTTGAGTAAGAAGAATGCACCCTTTGTTCGGGGACCCTCTCAATCTACCGCATTTATGAGCTTAAATCTTTGCTTACAAATGCTCCAATTCTTGCATTGCCTAATTTTGACAAAACTTTTGTGGTCCATTTTGATGCTAGTGGAAACAGTATTAGTGGAGTTTTGATGCAAGAAAAGTGACCTATTGCATACTTTAGCAAAAAACTGTATGCGCTCAACTTAACTATCCCATCTATGACAAGGAATTATATGTGTTAGTGCGAGTATTGCATGTTTGGGAACACTATCTTTGCCCACATGAATCTGTCGTACATACCGATCATGAGACGCTTAAATACCTTAAAGGTCAAACAAAGTTGAACAAATAGCATGCTAAATGGAGTGAATTTATTGAATCTTTTCCTTATGTGATCAAGTACATTAAGGTCAAGAGAATGTTGTGGCGAATGATCTTTTCCGCAAGTGCATGTTAGTTACTCAACTTGAATTGAATGTTATTGGCTTTGAGCATGTTAAAGATCTACATGCATGATCCTTCGTTTTCAATTCCTTATGCCAAATGTCTTCCAAACACTTTGATGTGGAGCATCCTACATAAATCACCATGTCAAGAGTTCGTTTGGTGAGTGACACGTGCGAAATCTACTTCACATACACAAAGGGGAATCATCTCCTTTACATGTGTTCACTTTACCCCATCGAGGATGGTATACTAGTTGAAACTCCTCTCGTTTGCATGCATAGGTATCATTGGAGCACCATGGGTGACGAAGAGGAGTGCAAGCGCAAGTGTACGCCTACACTATCCGCGAGGGAAGCTTGGAAGCGACGACGGTGCAAAATTTGCACTACCTGACTGTCCGGTCGCCCAACCAGATTGTCCGGTCCATCCAGAGAGCAGTTTTCGTTTGTGTAGAAATTGCACTACCGGACAGTCCGGTCCCCTAAGCGGACAATCCGGTAGTACAATTTCTGGATGCCCAAAAGTTTCTGTTTCCACCGGACCATCGGTCCCCCATACCGGACTGTCCGGTAGTGCATCTGCGGGCGAAATTTGGGCAAGGCCCATGTAACTTTACCCTCACTTACCCCTTCCTTGCCTTGGACCTATATATATCCCTCCTTCTCCTCCATTTTAGGGGAAGCTAAGAATAGATCTAGACATTAGAGCTTAGCTCATGTATCTCCCATTATGGGATTCCTCTTGAGAGAGAAGGCTCCATTGGAGTTCAAGACCTCCATTGGAGAAGATCCTTAGATATTCCAGACCCCCTTGTGGAAAGGATCTATCTAGATCATCAAGACCTCATCTCCTTCATAGGATTTGGGATGAACTTTACCATGTATCTTGTTTCCTTTTGATTGCTCTTGTACCTTGTGAATCTCATGTGTTTGTGAGTCTAGTGGATGTGTGATTGGACTTGTTCTTGAGTATTCCTCTTGTTATTTCCCCTCTTGTTCTTTGTGTTTTTCGTGGATCCCCCTCCAATTCATGAAAGATCTCCACTTAGGGTATCCACCCCACAACATCTTGGTATCATGAGCTACGTTGATCATGAATTTGGATCCCCTACCCCTTGTTTTCTAGCCTAATTTTTTGATTTCGTCCTAAATTCGTAAATCCCCACCAAAAATAGCCCCAATTCTTTTTTACGATTTGTTGGTTTGATGATATTTTGTTGATTTTGATCCATGGATTCATTGTGTTTCGAGTGGATCTAGCTTCCCCACAAGTTTCCCCACCTTCCATCCACGAAATCTCCTCAATTTTGACCCCAAAATCATCCATTTCCACCTAAAGTTTTGAGTTCGTGCTTTCCCAGCCCGCACCAGCACCCCCGTAGCGGACTGTCCGCTCACATCAGGACCAAAATCGCTCTTGGACCGGACCGTCCGCTCCCCAATACCGGACTGTCCGCTTGAATCAGAAGGTTTTTGGATAAAGACCGGACTATCCACTACCCAGGACCGGACTGTCTGCTAGTTCAAAAACTACTTCGGCTGATTTCTTGTTTCAGCCATATCTTCCACATTCGGAGTCCGATTTTGACGTTCTTTAGCTTGTTGATTAGCTATTGACATCCCCCATCCATCTAGATATGTTCCAACATCATTTGACTCCATTAAATATTTTACATTTTGACATCTTTGCCTAGGTCCTCCACCATATCATCCGCAAAACCACCATAGCTTTCCGCAACCTAACCCATTTTGATCCATATAGCATTTGTGGTTGCTTGAGTGGTGACTTGAGTCCCCTAAGGTGTTTCGACCACTTAGGGATGGTTTCTTCTTCATCAACCACCACCACCACTTTCGTATTGCCAACTCCGGAACCACTAATGCATTCCGCTATCACCATTTGACATTTTTCGTTTGAGATTTTGAGTTTGCGGTTTTTCCATCTCCTAGGGTGTTTCGGCTAACTAGGAACGGTTCTACATTGACAACACCACCGCTCAACTTCTCCAAGGATTCGACTGTCACGCCCAATATGCGATCCTATCTGAGAGGAACTCGAAGGTCCCACCAAGGATAGAGCCGCATATTGAAGACGCTTTTGCGAGGTGGATATCATTACATCGTACCATTACATAATAGATGGGGATACATACAAAGGCATAAAAATGCCACATGAATACATCAAACATCATACAGAAGAGCAACATCTGACTACGGATGAAACACAAATGCAAACACAAATGACATCCACCCCGCTAGCCCAGGCTGCCGACCATGAACCTATCCCCTGATCGAAGAAGAAGCAGAAGAACTTCAAAACAAGTAAACATCGCTCTCACGTCATGATCATCGCATTACCTGTACCTGCAACTGTTATTGTAGTAATCAGTGAGTCACAAGGACTCAGCAATCCCATTACCATGGGTATCAAGACTAGCAAAGCTTAATGGGTATGGAATGGATAAGTGGCGAGGTTGCAGCAGCACTAAGCATTATATGGTGGCTAACTTACGAGTACAAGAGTAAGATGAGAAACTACACAAACGGTCGCAAACTAGTAATGATCAAGAAGTGATCCCGAACTACTTACGTTCAAACATAACCCCACCGTGTTCTCTTCCCGAACTCACTCAAAAAGAGACGGTCATGGTTACACACGCGGATGGTGTGCGGATGGTGTATTTTATTTCGAATCTGGTGTCAAGTTCTCTACAACCGGATATTAAAAATTCTCATCTGCCACATAACCACAGGCACGGCTCTCGAAAGTTTAAACCCTGCAGGGGTGTCCCAACTTGGTCCATCACAAACTCTCATGATCAACGGAGGAAAACCCTCCTCCCGGAACAGCCCGATCAAGCTCGGAATCGTGGTTCACAAGACATTTGGACAATGGCAAAACAAGTCCAGCAAGACCTCCCGACGTACCGACACCCTGATAGGAGCCATGCGTATCTCGTCTCAGGCCACGATCGGATGAGCACAACGTACAACAACTGAGACCCGAGTTTCCCCGGGGGAAGCCGCACATGACTCTAGTTTGGATCAACACCAGCATCACTGGCCCCCCGTATTATGTTGAATAAGGAACCTCGGGTAGCGCTAACTCCCTATGCGTCAAATTTGTTACCATGTTTATTATTATCTTGGACAAATGTTAAAACCAATGTTGGGACTTGCTGGAGGAGTTTTATTCAAAGCGAACTGTCAAGGGGGCCCATAAACCCCGATCGTGTTAGGAACGCAAAATCAAGGAACATACATAACACCGACACGACGAAAACTAGGGCGGCAAGAGTAGAACAAAACACAAGGCAAAAGGCCGAGCCTTCCACCCTTTACCAAGTATATATGTGCATTAAATAAATAAGATATATTGTGATATCCCAACATATCCATGTCCCAACATGGAACAACCTGCACTGCACCTACAACTAGCAGCGCTATAAGAGGGGCTGAGCAAAGCGGTAACATAGCCAAACAACGGTTTGCTGGGAAGGTGGAAAAGGTTAGAGGCTTATCATGTCAATTTGGGAGGCTTGATGAACAAGTGGTAGGTAGCACGACATAGCGAAAGCATCGAGACAACTAGCAAAGCAAAGATAGTAGTGGTATCCAGGATAATGATCATCTTGCCTGAAATCCCGTTTTGAAGAAGACCGAATCCATGAAGAAGACGAACGGGCGTAGTCGAACGAATCCTCACAAACGCAACGAAATTGGGAACTATCGAGAAGAAGCAAGCAACACGGTAAACACACAACACATAACATGGAATGATGCTCATCCAAGTATGATGTATGACAAGGCCACATGATGCTACTTATGGTAAGAGATGATGCATACAAGAACCTCACATCAAAGCAAGTTTAATGAGGCCGGATACAACATATAACAATTCCGAAAACTCCCCATATGTAAAATTCAAAATTGGTCCAGATCTGAATAACACATTATGTTGAAGTTGTTAAACAGCAAGTTAAAATGCATCATGATGATCTACACGTCTTTCTAGTCAAGTTACATATAAAGTTCATTTAATTCGGAGCTAAGGCCTAGAAGATATGAGCAAAATAAGTTAAACATGGCATTGATGCAAAATGCATACAAACATCAAGCACATATACTCAAATCAAGGATGCAACATGACATGATGAAACTACATGTAAAACTAAGCAAGTTTCATATAGAGCATACTCAAAACGGAGCAATGGTTCAACACATAACTCAAAACAAGATATAACATCAATCTGCCTAAACAACAACTAGGAACTTTGCAATCATCAAAACAACATGCTACAGGAACCATATGAGCACAAACTTGATATGCACTTCAAGTAAAGATTACATACTTCAGATATCATTCAGGTTCAGGTTCATAGGCATCAATATTAAACCAATATGATCAATGCAAAAAGCAACTTTATAACACAGATTAGGACGGTGAAAAACTGGGCATATACATGAGCAAAGTTAATATGATGGCATGTTGGAGGCATGAAACAAGTATGCTACAGTACATAAACATGGCATAAAAAGGTATAGCATGCTAGTACATATCATGGAGCTCAAATAATGTAACATTACATATACATAGGAGCAACAAGTTCATGGAATTCACCAAGACAAGATGCAAACATTAAATAGCAGATTCTCAGACTTAGTGAAAATCTGGGAATGCAAAACAGTAACATTATGATGTTGACTTTGGAGGCACATAACATCAATCACAACAATTTTAATAAATATGCAAAGGTCATGGGCATATAGTAGGCATGACCTACTTCCAGTTAAACCAAAGGCACAATTTATAAGATGCATAGATTAATTACAAAGAGCTTTGCAAAATGGAACATGCTGTTAACAGACTGACAGTTATATTTTAAAGCAATTTGAGAGCATGAAAAGAACAAGCTATAGTATGCTATAATTTCAAACAAGGGCGTGGATGGATAGATCATAACATGATCTTCAAAACATGATTACTGAAAATCTCGAGATTATGCATAAATTTTATGGTAGCATCAAGTAAACATGACATCATAATATAACAGATTCAGTCAACAGAAAATACCGAGTCTTTGAAAACAGCAACGAGTAACCCACTTTGCAAGCTTGTGCTAGTCACCACAGGGCATATCATGAAAATGGATTATACCACTGTAAAGATGACCTGAATATGCTTCTAAAAATGTAAGCATGTTGCTCAAAAGAAAACACACAAAATGCTATGAAAAAGACAAAATAACATGTTACAACAGTTTTATGCACTTAATATCACTTAGCACTTTTGCAATGATGAATATGGCATCAAGATGAACCCTAACATGCATAAAAAGTACACCATCATGTAGAGCATGAAGAGCAGAATACGTGCATATAAAGAACACCACCATCAGACCAATATGCACTTAGTTACAGCAGGTCAAAGATGTACACATGATGTTTGAAATCCCGGGACAGTGAAATTTCTCACCCCGAGGGAAAATAAATGGAGCGGTGCGGGATGGAAGGATCCAGGGGGAGCTGTTCCGTTTGGATGGAGGGACGGGTGGATCTGATCCACCCGGTCGGATCCGAGCCGTCGGTGGCGCCCAAACTCCGGTGAGGGGCGTGGCAGTGAGGTGGCGCGGCGACGGTGGGACGATGGCGAGGCAACAGGCGTGTCCTATGGCGGCGGAGTGAGGAGGCGGCACGAACGACGGAGCGATGAGGCGAGGCGACGAGGTGGTGGAGCGGGCGGTCGGGCGCCGGCGCGGGGCGGCAGGCTCGGCCGCGGGCACGGCGCGGCTCGGCGGCTGATATTTCCATTTTGCATCATGCTTTTATATCGATATTTATTGAATTATGGGCTGTTATTACACGTTATGTCACAATACTTATGGCTATTCTCTCTTATTTTACAAGGTTTATCATGAAGAGGGAGAATGCCGACAGCTGGGATTCTGGCTGGAAAAGGAGCAAATATTGGAAACCTATTCTGCACAGCTCCAAAAGTCCTGAAACTCCACGAAAGTCATTTTTGGAATTAATAAGAATTATTGAGCGAAGAAAATACCAGAGAGGGCCCACACCCTGGCCAGGAGGGTGGGGGGCGCGCCCCTGTCTCCTGGGCCCCCTGTTGGCCCTTCGGTGCCCATCTTCTGCTATATGAAGCCTCTTACCCTGGAAAAAATCATAAGCAGGCTTACGGGACGAAACTCCACCACCACGAGGCGGAACCTTGGCGGAACCAATCTAGGGCTCCGGCGGAGCTGTTCTACCGGGGAAACTTCCCTCTGGGAGGGGGAAATCATCACCATCGTCATCACCAACGATCCTCTCATCGGGAGGGGGTCAATCTCCATCAACATCTTCACCAGCACCATCTCCTCTCAAAACCCTAGTTCATCTCTTGTATCCAATCTTGTATCAAAACCACAATTTGGTACCTGTGGGTTGCTAGTAGTGTTGATTACTCCTTGTAGTTGATGCTAATTGGTTTACTTGGTGGAAGATCATATGTTCAGATCCTTAATGCATATTAATACTCCTCTGATCATGAACATGAATATGCTTTGTGAGTAGTTACGTTTGTTCCTGAGGACATGGGTGAAGTCTTGCTATTAGTAGTCATGTGAATTTGGTATTCGTTCGATATTTCGATGAGATGTATGTTGTCTCTCCTCTAATGGTGTTATGTGCACGTCGACTACATGACACTTCACCATTGTTTGAGCCTAGAGGAAGGCATTGGGAAGTAATAAGTAGATGATGGGTTGCTAGAGTGACAGAAGTTTAAACCCTAGTTTATGTGTTGCTTCGTAAGGGGCTGATTTGGATTCACTAGTTTCATGCTATGGTTAGGTTTACCTTAATACTTCTTTTGTAGTTGCGGATGCTTGCAATAGGGGTTAATCATAAGTGGGATGCTTGTCCAAGAAAGGGCAGTTCCCAAGCACTGGTCCACCCACATATCAAATCATCAGAGTACCGAATGCGAATCATATGAGCGTGATGAAAACTAGCTTGACGATAATTCCCATGTGTCCTCGGGAGCTCTTTTCTCATTATAAGAAATTGTCCAGGCTTGTACTTTGCTACAAAAAGGATTGGGCCACCTTGCTGCGCTTTATTTACTTTCATTGCTTGTTACCCGTTACAAATTATCTTATCACAAAACTATCTATTACCTACAATTTCAGTGCTTGCAGAGAATACCTTACTGAAAACCGCTTGTCATTTCCTTCTGCTCCTCGTTGGGTTCGACACTCTTACTTATCGAAAGGACTTCGATAGATCCCCTATACTTTTGGGTCATCAAGACTCTTTTCTGGCGCCGTTGCCTGGGAAGTGAAGCGCCTTTGGTGAGTGAAAATTGGTAAGGAAACATTTATATAGTGTGCTGAAATTTTCTGTCACTTGTTACTATGGAAACTAATCCTTTGAGGGGCTTGTTCGGGGTATCTTCGCCCCGACCAGTAGAGCAAAGAGTTGCTCCTGAACCTACTGAACCTACTGAAAATGTTTACTTTGAGATTCCTTCGGGTATGATAGAGAAACTGCTAGCTAATCCCTTTGCAGGAGATGGAACATTGCATCCCGATTTACACCTTATCTTTGTGGATGAAGTTTGTGGATTATTTAAGCTTGCAGGTGAAAGTACATGTAGCCCCCATGTGTGGTTTTGGTAATTAAATGACAATCCTAATGGACTAATGTTTGCATTGAGTTGTACATTTAAAGGAAAGTTCCATTTCCAATGCATGAAGAATATTGGATGAACTGAATGATGTTTATTCCATGGTGATGCAAGAAGGAGATAGAATGGATACGAAATGAATGCCATATACATATTGTTGTGCATGAATCAAGGCTTATGGGTTGAACCATGATGGATCAAGATCTTGAGAGAATGATTAAAAAGAAGATTTCTACATATGCTTGATGATAGGATCATTATGAGCTCATTTGTTGAGTCGGGGATTATTATGTCTTGAAGCAAGTAATTCAAGTGAAGAATTCATTGTGCCTCTCAAGATATTCTGTTGGAGCATGAGAACGGGCAAATGATGTCCAATATGATATTCAAGGAGAAACTTGATATGGTCATGGTGAATTGAGATATTGGTTATTATGTCTTGAAGAAATGAAGCATAGTGAAGATATCAATAGGGCCTTCAAGACATCAATATTAATCATGGAGCAAAGATAAATGTTGACCAAGATGAAGATCAAAGATTGAACTCTAAGATGGACAACACACAAGCGCATATCATGTGCCACATGAGATCTTGTGGTATGGTAAGAATTTATCAATTCCGCTTTGTGTACTAACCCATACTATGTGTTGTCTATGTTATGTGGGTTAGGTAATTCTCATGAGCTTGGTGCTTATAAGAAAGCTTGGTGCTCATCAAAGTATGTCATCAAGTAATTAATGTTGATGGACAAGTAAAGATGAATGCAAAGCAAACCTTCCCACATTGTGTATGGGGGAGCTACTTGAAGACTTCTCCAATGTCTTGCCTTCAACTTGAGCCATGAAGAAACATCAATATAAAGCTCAAGTGAAAGGCTCTAGTCAAAGGTATTACTTCCTTTGGCTTTAGATGTGAGGATCGATGACCATCGAAAAGGATATATGCTCAGGAATGAGTTTTCGGAAGCTATCTAGTATAGTTCTTTTATGATTCTTGAGTTATAGGGATCCCGCATTATTAAGAGGGGATCAAAGGGGTTAGTGATGGATTTTCTCAAGTCAACATCATCTATTTCTATTCTTCTCACATCATATTCCAACATAGGCATATTTCGCTCCTAACCAATACAAATACAATATGCCTACATATGTCAAAAGAAAATCCAAAGCCAACTAGGTTCCCCAAAGTATATGTATAACCATTGCATGCTTTGCACCCTCCATTATGGCTTATCTTGGGTGGTTCTATATGTGAGGACCTGGAGTTTTTCCATAGCTTCAAAACGAGCCCAAGATCATCAAAATCGGAGTCCGGATGTAAAAGTTATGCATGTTTCAGTTTTGGGGTTCCTGCTGTTTTTTTGATGGCCGGACATCCGTGACTTGGCCGGATGTCCGGGCTTCTGGGTCGCCCCGGATGTTCAGGATCCTCCCGGAAATCCGGCCCGCAAATTCCAGAACCTGTTTTCAAATGTTGGCTGTGCCCGCCGGATGTCCGGCACTTGCCCGGATGTCCGGCCCTTGCCCGGATGTCCGGCCCGGCGCCGTCACTTACTCACAAACGACTAGTTTTCTAGGCCCTCTATATATACCCCTCTACTAATCCGGTTGAGGGTCGACCACTTCATCCCAAATCGCCCCAACAACCCAAGTGGCTCCCTCTCACTTCTCCTACACCAAATCTTAGATCCCGGAGAGATTTGTGAGAGTTCTTGAGAGTTTTTCCAATCAAGTAATAGATCCACTCCCTATCCCTCTCTTGACCAAAGGAATTCGTGATTGAGAAAGTCTTGAGCATTTCCCCTTTGTTCTTGTTACTCTTGGAGGTTGGAGACTCCTAGGTGGTAGGAGTGCTCCGGTGAGGAATCAACTTGTGATTTGTCCCCCGAAAAGTTTGTGAAGGTTTGGAGGCCGCCTCAAGGTCTACCACTAGTGGTTGAGAATCTCCTTCATGGTGATATCTCAAGGAGAATAGGGTGAGCCTTCATGGCGTTGGTGTGCCTTCGTGGTAACATCCACCTCTCTAACGGTGACTAGCTTCCCTCCAAGGAAGTGAACATTGGGATACATCCTCGTCTTCGTGACTTTGGTTATCCCTAACCCTAACTCCTTACTTGTGGTTTACTTTGGTCACTTGACCGTGCATTCACTATATCTTGTTGTCCTCATTATATTGTGTTGGTTACCATATCGTAGAGATCATTTAGGCCAACGCTTTATAGTCCGCAATTCATGGCTACCATTGTTCTATCCTGTGCTGAGTGTGAATTGCTAGCTTGTAACATTCATTTCCATATCTTGTGACATAATTTGTGTAAGCTTGTATTGCTTACTTGTGGTTGTGTGTATTATTTATTTACATATCTTGTGATATACACTGAGTAAGTTTGTCTACTTACTTGTGCTTACTCATATCCTCGTTGTTCTCATCTTGTTTATCCTAAGCTATGGCGCACTTAGTGAGCCTAGTATATTTAGGATTTGTGCTTGAAAAGTATCCGCTTAGTTTATTTCCGCATTAGGATATAGCCAAATCCAGAAAATATTTTAAAACACCTATTCACCCCTCCTCTAGGCGACATCGTGGTCCTTTCAATTGGTATCAGAGCCCGGTCTCTCCTTATTAGGCTTCACCACCTAGAGAGTAACGATGTCGACTAGTGAACTAGTGCACAACAACACTTTTGATTTGGACGGCACAAATTATCACCTATGGAGAATTCGCATGCTCTGTCACTTTCAGGCCATGGGTCCAAATGCTTTGCAAATTGTTCTTATAGGAATTTCTATTGCTAAGGATGGACATTCTCCATCTATTGAGGATATGTATCTTGATTGTGATACTTCTCTTGTCATTCATCAAGCTTTAACATTTGAAGTGTTTAAGGCAGTCACGACTTGCAAGTCGGCTCATGAGACTTGGACCAAACTTTAAGATATATATGGTGGGTCCAATCTTGATGAAGATAATATTCTATTTGGGGAGTTGATGGAGGAGTTCTCCACATTTTTAAATCATGAAGAGCTCTTTATTACTTCCACCTCTGATTACTTGCACACTTCAATATCTTGCACTTCACCAACATGTGGCGTGCCACAAGGTAATGACATGGTGAGTGAAGAAATATCTTGTGATGATGGTGTTAAGCTCATTCGTGATGATATGCTTGATCTCACATGTTGCCATGATAGAAATGCCTTGGTTTCCTCTAGTTGTTCTATGACTAACCATGCAGAGGAAATCAAGAAAGATGAGGCATGCTTGATTGATGAAGAACCCTCTTCTTCAAAAGAATCATCATCAACCCCGCCTCATGGCAAGAGGTAATGACGAGGTATCATCTTCTCTTAGTGATAATGATGATAGTTGTAATGAGGATGATGATGATGACTTGACTCAAAATCTCTATGAGATTGGAAAAACTCTTCACAGAGCTGAAAATAACACTTATAAAAGGTTCCAACATGTTCTTGCTTGCTTTCAAAAACGTAATGACTTATTCTTAACGAGCAAGCGAAAAGTGAACAACTTGAACATGAACTTGCTAAGGCTCATCAATGTCTTAGTGACTTGAGGTCTTTAAAAGAAGAGATTGAAGTTACTCATTGTAAACTTAAAGAGGATTTTGAGCACCTTGACCTTAGCTCCAAGAATGTCAAAGGAGAGCTCACCAAACTCTCTAAGTCTCATGAGGAACTTCAAGCTACTCATGCAGAGTCTCTAGTTTCTACATGCTCCTCTCATATTGATAATGATGCTTGTACTACTAGCTCTTTCTTGTGTGAAGCATCGATATTGAAAGAAAATGTTGAGCTAAGGACTCAACTTGATTTGCTAGCTAGCAATTATGGGAAATTGGAAGAAACTCATAAAAATCTCTCAGGCACTCATGAGGATCTTCTAATCTCTCATGATGGGTTAAAGTTATCTCATGAGGCTATGGTCACCAAGGTAAAATCATGTGAGTCTCATGTGGATATTAGCACATCTTCTACTCGAAATGCCTTATTGCAATGTGCTAGTCCTTGCAATTCCTCTCTACATGATATTGGTACACCTCATGATGAATTGCTCACCTTGTCTTGTTGCTCTAACCATGAAGTTTCTACTTCCACTACTCCTCTTGTTTCTAGTCTTGAAACTAACCATGTAGAGGAAATTAATAAGCTCAAGGCCCAAGTCACTAGTTTGAAGAAGACTTGGAAAAGTGCGATGATGGACATAGTTTTCACTCCAACAAGAAGAAATCCATGAACAAGAAAAGGGGGCAAGGCCGAGCCCAGAATGAGCCCAACATTTCTTGCTTTAAATTCAAAAAGGTTGGACATCACGTGAGATATTGTCCACTAAAGAAAAAGGCTTATAAAGGGAAGCTACATGGAAAGCAGCCTCAAGCTCAATCTCAAGTTCAACCTCAAGTTGAAGAACTGGCACTATCCATGATGAACCATGTTATTATTTCCCAAGTTGAGAAAGTAAATAAGAAGAGAAGGGGGAGTACATGTTGCTATATTTTCCGTAAGAAGGGACACATAGCTTCATCATGTCCAAATGGTAACATCTCTAAGCCTCCAATTATCAATGATCATTATTCACTTAGGAAGGATATTTATGGTAATATGTTTGCCAAGTATATTGGTGCCCAAAGTGGTTTGAAAGTGGATAAGACCATTTGGGTTGCCAAGCCTATTGTTACTAACTTCTTAGGACCCAACGTGGTTGGGGACCATCGAGTTCAAAATTAATCAATAGGTGTGTGGAGGGCATTGGAGACTTGTCTAGTTCATGAAGAAAAATGATTCTCACCATTCATTATGGTTCAAACCAAGTCAAGTGAATTATCATCATATTTGTCATTCCAATGCTCCTCGTGGCGGTAACTTGTATTTATATTGTCTACATTGAAAGTTACTAGCCCCATGCATGTTTAGGTTTTGTTCCTAGCATGTGTTTGTATATGTTGTGCCTCCTAATATGCTTGATTCGTGTTATCTAGCTTGTGTAGGTTGCTATGCACATCATATAGTTGTATGTGTGGTTTCGAGCCTTTATTGCTTCATTAGTTGAATCTTCCTTGGCTCTTTTGAGATATTAATGGATCATCACATTATGGGGGAGTGCTATGTTTTACACATATCACAAACCTTAAATGTGTATATATGTAGGATACCACCTAGTATTGTTAGTGCAATATTATCTAGTTACTATGTGGTATGTAAAGTTCATTTGAAACTCAAATCCTCATCCATTAATTATCCTTAGTTGGGTTTCATTTGCCTCGTGTGGGTAATACATGGATTATCACATTATGGGGGAGTGATATACTTTATGCATATCACTTCTCGTGTGAACATTAACAATAGTGGTTTTCTAGTTTGCCACTTAGAATTTATGTTTGAGATTATCTTATATCTCTGTGGCATGCAATGTTTTTTTAGTATGGAATTCTTGTGCGATTTTGCCCATGGTTATCTTAAAAATTGTATTTGGAAAATCATTTGAATAAAGCCATTCCAATTGTTGCTTTGCATGATGATCTATCTTATTGGAATGTTAATAATATGCTATCCAAGCATTGTGTTTATTTCTAAACTCTCATGTTATGCTTGTGTTAATATAGATGATCATGTACTTATTTGGTTTCTACACCGAATGACAACTCGAAACACCATTTTGTTCAAGTTCATCTTATTGGTTTGTATGGAGTTATGGTAGTTTGTTATCTCATTGTTTATAGTGTCATATATCTTCTTGAGTGAGATATTCCCATGAGTATGTGTGCAATGCATATCTTATATGCTCATTGGTTTTCCTTGGTTCATATGTTGAACTTTCTGTGCTATCATATGTTGATTTGTTACTTTGAGTCATTTTGGACAACATGAATGACTAGTGATGTTATTGGAAGTATTAACGGTTATATGTTCATTTGTCAAATTTGTATCTCCCTGGATTTTGGTAGGCTTGTGCATGCATATTTACTATGTGTAAATTCGCATGCCTTGTTTGTTTTATTTGATCCTATATATATATATATATATATATATATATATATATATATATATATATATGGTAAATCCATCAAAATTCTTAATTGCTAATATGTGCATGAAATTCAAATTCATATTGATATGCACATATTTAAGTGATTTTACCCTATGTTTTATAGTTATGCTAACTACTTCGGACCCAATAAGTTTGGGGACCACATTGTACTTAAATTGTTTTAGGTACATTTGAGGAGCATTGGGTGCTTGGCTTATTCATGAAGTTGGTGGCACTATGAGGAAACTAGAGCCAAGCTTGAACCATTACCTACTACATCATTCCAATGCTATCTCGGTAACAAGTATTTACTTCATGCATACATTTCTTGCATTCAACCTTGTGTAGGTTGCATCATGGCATGAATTTCTTGACTCGTTCTTGTCATACTTGTTTCCTTTCTCAAAGCATCTCAACAATGATCTCTTATTGCTAGTTGTGATGTCTTTGATGGTTGTGTGTTTGGAGTTCATTAAAATACGATAAGATTATATTAAGCCATGTGCTATACTTTCAAGCAAAGATCTCATTGGTATATTTTATGTCTCCCTTTTGGGTATCTTATTCTTTCCTTTTGTAACTATTTCATGTGTACATGCTTCTTTGTGGATATATATCATCATGATTGTCATCTACCTAGAATCTTGTACACATGAGAGAAGTTACATCTCTAGTTGATATCCCTATTCTTCCATGTCCACCATTTCATTCTCTTTTTACATATTTGGTGGCTCCGTGGAAGCATTTGTTGTATGAGTGTGTGTCTTACCTCTTTGCACCTTAGTGCACTCATGTTTGGTGAAGATTGTTGTCCTCGTGCTTATCTTGACAAGCTATTATTTCCTATCTTCATCATGGGTTGTCACAAGAATTTATTTTTAATTTGCTATTATTGAGCTTGTGAACCCATTTGCTTGATGTGTGTGTGTCCCTCTTAACTTCGTGTGTGTGGGAAGGACATGTCTTGCACCTTGTATGTAATTTACTCAAGGCTATGTTGATGCTTAATTCTCATCCTTATACTAGTCTTCTCAAGTTCTTTGACATGACTCACACACATCATTTTGGTTATGCCTATTCTTAGGTTGCCTCATTTTCATGTTGCTCAACCATATGTTTGTTGCAAATGCTAGGCTTCTTTTCTTATCTATGCTTGCTTGCAATTGTTTGTGTTCCTATTGATTTTGGGAGAGTCATGATCCTATTTTGTGCACTTGTATCCAAATACAAAAATTATAAATAGTGCACAAATCATGGGGAGCTTCTCTATTTTCCTTAGAACACTCCTTTACCAAAATCGTAATATTCTTTTATCCTTTTGTCTCATCGGATCTTTTGATTACTTGCTTCACTTTGTATTATGCAAATGAGATCAACTGGAGCCATGTGCTTTGTGCCATGTGCCTTGCTATTATGACTAGGCTCAAGTTGTATAATAGTGGATTCACTTGTGGATATCATGTTCTTATCAATTGCAACCTTTCTTTTTGTGTATACGAGTTTCTTTGTGGATACATATCATGATTATTATTGGCCACTTAAAATTTTTACATGAAAAAGTTCATATCTTTGTATCGGATGGCGTTCTATAGATCCCGAGCTCGTTTAATTGTTCATCATTTAAATATGTGCATTTGTTTTCAGTCACATTTTGTGATATGCACACATCAAGGAGGAACTCATACTATATTGGTCGGCTAGATGTTTTGTCTTCCGTTTTGGCAATTGTTGCCTATGGGGGAGAAGTTTAGAGGGTTTAAGATAAATATCTTTTGTATTTCTTGTTGTCACTCGTGCATATCTACCCTTGTTATATATTCTTATTGCATGGATGAGTATTGCAATGACATTCAAAGTTCATTCACACATGCATGTATTGTGGGGGAGTTTGCTCTATATACTATGGGTGTACTATCATCAAATGCTTGTGTAGTGTCTTGATGATAATACAACCATCCGAAGTATCTAATTTATACTCGGATAAATTGCATGCTTGTTTAAAAAGCACTATATAAACCCTCTTATTGAGATTGTCATCAATTACCAAAATGGGGGAGATTGAAAGTACATGTAGTCCCCATGTGTGGTTTTGGTAATTAAATGGCAATCCTAATGGACTAATGTTTGCATTGAGTTGTACATTTGAAGGAAAGTTCCATTTCCAATGCATGAAGAATATTGGATGAACTGAAGGATGTTTGTTCCATGGTGATGCAAGAAGGAGATAGAATGGATTCGAAATGAATGCCATATACATATTGTTGTGCATGCATCAAGGCTTATGGGTTGAACCATGATGGATCAAGATCTTGAGAGAATGATTAAAAAGAAGATTTCTACATATGCTTGATGATAGGATCATTATGAGCTCATTTGTTGAGTCGGGGATTATTATGTCTTGAAGCAAGTAATTCAAGTGAAGAATTCATTGTGCCTCTCAAGATATTCTGTTGGAGCATGAGAACGGGCAAATGATGTCCAATATGATATTCAAGGAGAAACTTGATATGGTCATGGTGAATTGAGATATTGGTTATTATGTCTTGAAGAAATGAAGCATAGTGAAGATATCAATAGGGCCTTCAAGACATCAATATTAATCATGGAGCAAAGATAAATGTTGACCAAGATGAAGATCAAAGATTGAACTCTAAGATGGACAACACACAAGCGCATATCATGTGCCACATGAGATCTTGTGGTATGGTAAGAATTTATCAATTCCGCTTTGTGTACTAACCCATACTATGTGTTGTCTATGTTATGTGGGTTAGGTAATTCTCATGAGCTTGGTGCTTATAAGAAAGCTTGGTGCTCATCAAAGTATGTCATCAAGTAATTAATGTTGATGGACAAGTAAAGATGAATGCAAAGCAAATCTTCCCACATTGTGTATGGGGGAGCTACTTGAAGACTTCTCCAATGTCTTGCCTTCAACTTGAGCCATGAAGAAACATCAATATAAAGCTCAAGTGAAAGGCTCTAGTCAAAGGTATTAGTTCCTTTGGCTTTAGATGTGAGGATCGATGACCATCGAAAAGGATATATGATCAGGAATGAGTTTTCGGAAGCTATCTAGTATAGTTCTTTTATGATTCTTGAGTTATAGGGATCCCACACTATTAAGAGGGGATCAAAGGGGTTAGTGATGGATTTTCTCAAGTCAACATCATCTATTTCTATTCTTCTCACATCATATTCCAACATAGGCATATTTCGCTCCTATCCAATACAAATACAATATGCCTACATATGTCAAAAGAAAATCCAAAGCCAACTAGGTTCCCCAAAGTATATGTATAACCATTGCATGCTTTACACCCTCCATTATGGCTTATCTTGGGTGGTTCTTTATTTGAGGACCTGGAGTTTTTCCATAGCTTCAAAACGATCCCAAGATCATCAAAATCGGAGTCCGGATGTAAAAGTTATGCATGTTTCAGTTTTGGGGTTCCTGCTGTTTTTTTGATGGCCGGACATCTGGGACTTGGCCGGATGACTGGGCTTTCGGGTCGCCCCGGATGTCCGGGATCCTCCCGGAAATCCGGCCCGCAAATTCCAGAACCTGTTTTCAAATGTTGGCTGTGCCCGCCGGATGTCCGACACTTGCCCGGATGTCCGGCCCGGCGCTGTCACTTACTCACAAACGGCTAGTTTTCTAGGCCCTCTATATATACCCCTCTACTAATCCGGTGGAGGGTCGATCACTTCATCCCAAATCGCCCCAAGAACACAAATGGCTCCCTCTCACTTCTCCTACACCAAATCTTAGATCCCGGAGAGATTTGTGAGAGTTCTTGAGAGTTTTTCCAATCAAGTGATAGATCCACTCCCTATCCCTCTCTTGACCAAAGGAATTCGTGATTTGAGCAAGTCTTGAGCATTTCCCCTTTGTTCTTGTTACTCTTGGAGGTTGGAGACTCCTAGGCGGTAGGAGTGCTCCGATGAGGAATCAACTTGTGATTTGTCCCCCGGAAAGTTTGGAGGCCGCCTCAAGGTCTACCACTAGTGGTTGAGAATCGCCTTCATGGTGATATCTCAAGGAGAATAGGGTGAGCCTTCGTGGCGTTGGTGTGCCTTCGTGGTAACATCCACCTCTCTAACGGTGACTAGCTTCCCTCCAAGGAAGTGAACGTCGGGATACATCCTCGTCTTCATGACTTTGGTTATCCCTAACCCTAACTTCTTACTTGTGGTTTACTTTGGTCACTTGACCGTGCATTCACTATATCTTGTTGTCCTCATTATATTGTGTTGGTTACCATATCGTAGAGATCATTTAGGCCAATGCTTTATAGTCCGCAATTCATACTTGCTACCATTGTTCTATCTTGTGCTGAGTGTGAATTGCTAGCTTGTAACATTCAATTCCATATCTTGTGACATAATTTGTGTAAGCTTGTATTGCTTACTTGTGGTTGTGCGTATTATTCATTTACATATCTTGTGATATACATTGAGTAAGTTTGTGTACTTACTTGTGCTTACTCATATCCTCGTTGTTCTCATCTTGTTTATCCTAAGCTATTGGTGCACTTGGTGAGCCTAGTATATTTAGGATTTGTGCTTGAAAAGTATCCGCTTAGTTTATTTCCGCATTAGGATATAGCCAAATGCGGAAAAGATTTTAAAACGCCTATTCACCCCCCCTCTAGGCGACATCGTGGTCCTTTCAGCAGGTATTCACGATGATGTTGTTAAGAGGAAGGTCTTCCCTTTATCTTTGAAGGGAGATGCATTGACATGGTATAGGCTATGTGATGATACGGGATCTTGGAATTATAAACGATTGAAGTTGGAATTTCACCAGAAGTTCTATCCTATGCATCTTGTTCATCATGATCATAATTACATATATAATTTTTGGCCTCGCGAAGGAGAAAGCATTGCTCAAGCTTGGGGGAGGCTTAAGTCAATGTTATATTCATGCCCAATCATGAGCTCTCAAGAGTAATGATTATTCAAAAATTTTATGCTCGACTTTCTCTCAATGATCGCACCATGCTCGGTACTTCCTGTGCTGGTTCTTATATGCTGAAGACTACTGAATTCAAGTGGAACTTATTGGAAAGAATTAAACGCAACTCTGAAGATTGGGGTTCCGACAATGGTAAGGAGTCAGGTATGACACCTAAGTTTGATTGTGTTAAATCTTTTATGGATACCGATGCTTTTCGTAGATTTAGCGCTAAATATTGACTTGACTCTGAGATAGTACCTGCTTTTTGTGAATCTTTTGCTACTCACGTTGATCTCCCTAAGGAGAAATGGTTTAAATATAATCCTCCCACTGAAGTAAAAGTAGTTGCACCTATTACAGTTGAAGAAAACACTATCACTTATAATGATCCTATTGTCCCTACTACTTATGTTGAGAAACCACCTTTTCCTGTTAGAAGAAAGGATCATGCTAAAGCTTCAACTGTTGTTCGTAAGAGTAATACTAGAACACATACACCTCCTGAGCAAATTAAAGTTGAACCTAGTATTGCTATGGTTAAAGATCTCTTGGATGATAATTTAGATGGGCATGTTGTTTATTTCTGTGGTTAAACTGCTAATATTGCTAGACCAGATGCTAAGATACATAGACCTGTTGTAGGCATGCCTGTTATTTTTGTTAAAATAGGAGATCATTGTTATCATGGCTTATGTGATATGGGTGCTAGTGCTAGTGCAATACCTATTTCCTTATATAAAGAAATTATGCATGATATTGCACCCGCTGAGTTAGAAGGTATTGATGTCACTATTAAGCTTGCCAATAGAGATACTATTTCACCAGTTGGGATTGTTAAAGATGTTAAAGTCTTGTGTGGGAAAGTTAAATATCCTACTGATTTTCTTGTTCTAGGTTCCCAACAAGATGATTTTTGTCCCATTATATTTGGTAGACCCTTCTTGAATACTGTTAATGCTAAGATTGATTGTGAAAAGGATGTTGTTACAATTGGCTTGGGGGATATGAAACATGAGTTTAATTTTGCTAAGTTTCGTAGACAACCTCATGATAAAGAATTGCCTAGTAAGGATGAAATTATTTGTCTTGCTTCTATTGCCGTACCTCCTCTTGATCCGTTAGAACAATATTTGCTAGACCATGAAAATGATATGTTTATGAATGAAAGAAGGGAAGTAGATGAAGTATTCCTCCAACAGGGTCCTATTCTGAAACACAACTTACCTGTTGAAATCTTAGGGGATCCCCCTCCACCCAAGGGTGATCCTGTGTTTGAGCTCAAACCATTACCTGATAATCTTAAATATGCTTATCTTGATGAAAAGAAGATATATCCTGTTATTATTAGTGCTGACCTTTCAGAGCAAGAAGAGGAAAGATTATTGAAAACTCCGAAGAAGCACCATGATGCTATTGGATATACTCTGGATGATCTTAAGGGCATTAGTCCCACTCTATGCCAACACAAAATAAAATTGGAGAAATATGCCAAACCAGTTAGAGACCCTCAACGATGGTTAAATCCTAAGATGAAAGAAGTGGTAAGAAAGGAGATACTAAAGCTTCTTGAGGCAGGTCTAATTTATCTCGTTGCTGATAGTGATTGGGTAAGTCCTGTCCATTGCGTCCCTAAGAAGGGAGGTATTATTGTTGTTCCTAATGATAAAGATGAATTGATCCCGCAAAGAATTATTATAGGTTATAGGATGGTAATTGATTTCCGTAAATTAAATAGAGCTACTAAGAAAGATCATTACCCTTTACCTTTTATTGATCAAATGCTAGAAAGACTATCCAAACATACACATTTCTGCTTTCTAGATGGTTATTCTGGTTTCTCTCAAATACCTGTGTCAGCGGAGGATCTATCAAAAACTACTTTTACTTGCCCTTTTGGTACTTTTGCTTATAGACGTATGCCTTTTGGTTTATGTAATGCACCTGCTACCTTTCAAAGATGCATGATGGCTATATTCTCTGACTTTTGTGAAAAGATTTGTGAGGTATTCATGGATGACTTCTCCATTTATGGATCCTCTTTTGATGATTGCTTGAGCAACCTTGATCGAGTTTTGCAGAGATGTGAAGACACTAGTCTCGTCTTGAATTGGGATAAGTGCCACATTACGGTTAATGAAGGCATTGTCTTGGGGCATAAAATTTCTGAAAGAGGTATTGAAGTTGATAAAGCTAAAGTTGATGCTATTGAAAAGATGCCATGTCCCAAAGGACATAAAAGCTATAAGAAATTTCCTTGGTTATGCTGGTTTTTATAGGAGGTTCATTAAGGACTTTTCTAAAATCTCTAGGCCCCTGACTAATTTATTGCAAAAAGATATCCCGTTTGTCTTTGGTGATGATTGCGTAGAAGCATTTGAAATACTTAAGAAAGCTTTGATCACTGCACCTATTGTTCAACCAACTGATTGGAATTTACCCTTTGAAATTATGTGTGATGCTAGTGATTATGCTGTAGGTGCTGTTCTAGGGCAAAGAGTTGATAAGAAATTAAATGTTATCTAGTATGCTAGTAAAACTCTTGATACTGCCTAGAGAAATTATGCTACTACTGAAAAAGAGTTCTTAGCAATTGTATTTGCATGTGATAAGTTCAGACCTTACATTGTTGATTCTAAAGTTACTATTCACACTGATCATGCTGCTATTAAATATCTTATGGAAAAGAAAGATGCTAAGCCTAGACTTATTAGATGGGTTCTCTTGCTCCAAGAATTTGATTTGCATATTATTGATAGAAAGGGAGCTGAGAACCCCGTTGCAGACAACTTGTCTAGGTTAGAGAATGTTCTTGATGACCCACTACCTATTGATGATAGCTTTCCTGATGAACAATTAGCGGTAATTAATGCTTCTCGTACTGCTCCATGGTATGCTGATTATGCTAATTACATTGTTGCTAAATTTATACCACCTAGTTTCACATACCAGCAAAAGAAAAAGTTCTTTTATGATTTAAGACATTACTTCTGGGATGACCCACACCTTTATAAAGAAGGAGTAGATGGTGTTACTAGACGTTGTGTACCTGAGCATGAACAGGAACAGATCCTACGCAAGTGTCACTCCGAACCATATGGAGGACACCACGCTGGAGATAGAACTGCACATAAGATATTGCAATCCGGTTTTTATTGGCCTACTCTCTTCAAAGATGCCCGTAAGTTTGTCTTGTCTTGTGATGAATGCCAAAGAATTGGTAATATTAGTAGACGTCAAGAAATGCCTATGAATTACTCTCTTGTTATTGAACCATTTGATGTTTGGGGCTTTGATTATATGGGACCCTTTCCTGCCTCTAATGGATACACACATATTTTAGTTGCTGTTGATGACGTTACTAAGTGGGGAGAAGCTATTCCAACTAGTAGTGCTGATCATAACACCTCTATTAAGATGCTTAAGGAAGTTATTTTTCCGAGGTTTGGAGTCCCTAGATATCTCATGACTGATGGTGGTTCACATTTTATTCATGGCGCTTTTCGTAAAATGCTTGCTAAGTATGATGTTAATCATAGAATTGCATCTCCTTATCACCCACAATCTAGTGGTCAAGTAGAATTGAGCAATAGAGAGCTAAAATTAATTTTGCAAAAGACTGTCAATATATCTAGAAAGACTTGGTCCAAGAAACTTGATGATGCATTGTGGGCGTATAGAACTGCATATAAAAATCCTATGGGTATGTCTCCGTATAAGATGGTTTATGGGAAGCATGTCACTTACCTCTCGAACTTGAACATAAAGCATATTGGGCTATTAAAGAGCTCAACTACGACTTCAAACTTGCCGGTGAGAAGAGGTTATTTGACATTAGCTCACTTGATGAATGGAGAACCCAAACCTATGAGAATGCCAAGCTGTTCAAAGAAAAAGTTAAAAGATGGCATGACAAAAGAATACAAAAGCGAGAATTTAACGTAGGTGATTATGTGTTGCTATTCAACTCTTGTTTAAGATTTTTTGCAGGAAAACTTCTCTCTAAGTGGGAAGGTCCTTACGTTATCAAGGAGGTCCATCATTCCGGTGCCATAAAAATCAACAACTTCGAAGGCACAAATCCAAAGGTGGTGAACGGTCAAAGAATCAAACATTATATCTCAGGTAATCCTATCAATGTTGAAACTAATATTATTGAGACCGTAACCCCGGAGGAATACATAAGGGACACTTTCCAGAACGTTTCAGACTCCAAAAAGGAATAGGTATGTGGTACGGTAAGTAAACCGACTCCAAAACAATTCTAATGGCAATTTTTCTCCGTTTTGGAATATTCAAGAATTTTGGAATGCAAGAAGTAATCCGGGAAGGACACGAGGCCTCCACGAGGGTGGAGGGCGCGCCCCCCCATCTCATGGCCACCTCGTGTACCTCCCGGACTCCGTTTTCTTGCACGTTACTTATTTTGGTCGGTAAAAATTTATTATGTAATCTCCCAAAGGTTTTGACCACCGTATCACGCAAAAATCCTCTGTTTTCGTTTCGAGCTATTTCTGCCGCAGATTAGAGCAATATGTCGTCCCAGGATTCGGAGGGAGAAAGCTATGTGGCTGATTTCCTTGCAGACCGTAAGGTCTACGGGGACTTGGAGCATGGTGGCTGGACCACTGAGGAAGAGGAAGACTATGAGCCTAAGGGAAAGGAGGAGACGAGCTCAGACAAAGATGAAGCCCCATTACCTCAACCTGGGGACATGCATGTGGAGTTTCAAAAGTCAAGCCTCCCTGATAGAGCAAAGAAGCCAAAGATCGAGTTTATCCCTTTTCGTCTCTTACAGGAAAACAAACATGAACTATGCAGAAGGATATTAAGTCTTGAGCAGGAGATTGATGATCTAAAGGAGCAAAATGCTGTCCTCAAGCGTGAATTGAGGAAGAAGTCTACGCCAACAACTCCTTCTACACCACCTCCGAGGACATAATCACCTGGGTATGGGCACTCCCCTTGGCAACTGCCAAGCTTGGGGGAGGTGCGCTGGTATTGTATCACCATCACACTCCTATCTTTACCGTTTTACTTAGTTCGATCCTTTTAGTAATATCTTGATCTAGTAGATTGATGTTTTGGTATGAATTAGTTTCGAATTTTGCTTTGTGATCCCTTCTATGTAATCTAGTCCGTGAGCTATCTATAATAAAGATTAGTGTTGAGTCAAGGGCTTTGCTATCTTGCTTGATCTTGGAAAGTAGAAAGAATAAAAAGAATAAAAGAGTTCATATTGATCTTATGGATAGTAATGACTTCACATATAAAAAGTATGAGGCATAAAAGTTGTTGAGAGTTGACAAACCTAGTTTTGGTCATCGTTGCAATTAATAGGAAGTAATAAGGAAAGAGAGGTTTTCATGTATAAATACACTATCTTGGACATCTTTTATGATTGTGAGCACTCATTAAGTATGACATGCTAAAGATTTGATGTTGGATAAGGAAGACAACGTAATGGGTTATGTTTTCTCACATCTCAGTTAAAGTATATTGTCATGGATCTTTCAAACCTGTTGAGCTTTCTTTTCCCCCTCATGCTAGCCAAATTCCTTGCACCAAGTAGAGATACTACTTGTGCTTCCAAATATCCTTAAACCCAGTGTTGCCATGAGAGTCCACTATACCTACCTATGGATTGAGTAAGATCCTTCAAGTAAGTTGTCATGTTGCAAGCAATAAAAATTGCTCTCTAAATATGTATGACTTATTAGTGCAGAGAAAATAAGCTTTATACGATCGTGCGATATGGAAGTAATAAAAGCGATGGACTGCATAATAAAGGTTCATATCACAAGTGGCAATATAAAGTGACGTTCTTTTGCATTAAGATTTTTTGCATCCAACCCTAAAAGCACATGACAACCTCTGCTTCCCTCTGTGAAGGGCCTATCTTTTACTTTATGCAAGAGTCAAGGTGATCTTTACCTTACCCTTTTTCATTTTATCCTTTGGCAAGCACCTCGTGTTGGAAAGATCCTAATATATATATCCAATTGGATGTAAGTTAGCATGAACTATTATTGTTGACATCACACAAAGGTGAATACATCGGGAGGCAACATTATAAGCCCCTATCTTTCTCAGTGTCCGATTAAAACTCCATAACCATAAGTATTGCATGAGTGTTAGCAATTGTAGAAGACTATATGATAGTTGAGTATGTGGACTTGCTGAAAAGCTCTATTTTTGACTCTTTCCGATGTTACGATAAATTGCAATTGCTTCAATGACTGAGATTATAGTTTGCTAGTTCTCAATAAAGTTTATGATCCATACTTGACATTGTGAATGGATTGTTACTTGAGCATGAGAACTCATATGACAAAATCTATTTATGTTGCTGTTATAAGAATGATCATGATGCCCTCATGCCCGTATTTTATTTTTATCGACACCTCTATCTCTAAAAATGTGGACATATTTTTCGATATCGGCTTCCGCTTGAGGACAAGCGAGGTATAAGCTTGGGGGAGTTGATACGTCCATTTTGCATCATGCTTTTATGTCGATATTTATTGCATTATGGGCTGTTATTACACGTTATGTCACAATACTTATGGCTATTCTCTCTTATTTTACAAGGTTTATCATGAAGAGGGAGAACGCCGACAACTGGGATTCTGGCTGGAAAAGGAGCAAATATTGGAAACCTATTCTGCACAGCTCCAAAAGTCCTGAAACTACACGAAAGTCATTTTTGGAATTAATAAGAATTATTGAGCAAAGAAAATACCAGAGGGGGCCCACACCCTGGCCAGGAGGGTGGGGGGCGCCCCCCCCTTACTGGGCGTGCCCCTGTCTCCTGGGCCCCATGTTGGCCCTCCGGTGCCCATCTTTGGCTATATGAAGCCTCTTACCCTGGAAAAAATCATAAACAAGCTTACGGAACGAAACTCCGCCGCCACGAGGCGGAACCTTGGCAAAACCAATCTAGGGCTCCGGCAGAGCTGTTCTGCCGTGGAAACTTCCCTCCGGGAGGGGGAAATCATCACCATCGTCATCACCAACAATCCTCTCATCGGGAGGCGGTCAATCTCCATCAACATCTTCACCAGCACCATCTCCTCTCAAAACCCTAGTTCATCTCTTGTATCCAAACTTGTATCAAAGCCACAAATTGGTACCTGTGGGTTGCTAGTAGTGTTGATTACTCCTTGTAGTTGATGCTAATTGGTTTACTTAGTGGAAGATCATATTTTCAGATCCTTAATGCATATTAATACTGCTCTGATCATGAACATGAATATGCTTTGTGAGTAGTTACGTTTGTTCCTGAGGTCATGAGTGAAGTCTTGCTATTAGTAGTCATGTGAATTTGGTATTCGTTCGATATTTTGATGAGATGTATGTTGTCTCTCCTTAGTGGTGTTATGTGAATGTTGACTACATGACACTTCACCATTATTTGAGCCTAGAGGAAGGCATTGGGAAGTAATAAGTAGATGATGGGTTGCTACATTGACAGAAGCTTAAACCCTAGTTTATGCGTTGCTTCGTAAGGGGCTGATTTGGATCCACTAGTTTCATGCTATGGTTAGGTTTACCTTAATACTTCTTTTGTAGTTGCGGATGCTTGCAATAGGGGTTAATCATAAGTGGGATGCTTGTCCAAGAAAGGGCAGTACCCAAGCACCGTCCACCCACATCTCAAATTATCAAAGTACCAAACGCGAATCATATGAGCTAATGAAAACTAGCTTGACGATAATTCCCATGTGTCCTCGGGAGCGTTTTTCTCATTATAAGAAATTGTCCAGGCTTGTCCTTTGCTACAAAAAGGATTGGGCCACCTTGCTACGCTTTATTTACTTTCATTTCTTGTTACCCATTACAAATTATCTTATCACAAAACTATCTATTACCTACAATTTCAGTGCTTGTAGAGAATACCTTACTGAAAACCGCTTGTCATTTCCTTCTGCTCCTCGTTGGGTTCGACACTCTTACTTATCGAAAGGACTACGATAGATCCCCTATACTTGTGGGTCATCAGCGGCGGGGCAAGGAGAGCCAGACGGCGGCGGATCGGGCCCGGGGCGGGCCGGAGATGACCCCTCACGGGCCCGCGGTGGCTGGCGGCGGCTGGGGTGACGTGGCGGCGGAGGAGAGGTGGGAGGTGTTTACACGTTGCAAATTTCAAGGAGCGAGGCTAGGGTTTCTAGATTTGGGGCAGTGAAGATGTTTTTATAGGTAGAGGGAGCTAGGAGATGGCTATTTGGGAGCCATTTTTGCCCACATGATCGTGATCCGACGGCAAAGAGCATGGAGGTGAGTTAGTTGGGCTAGTGGGCTGGTGTGGAGAGGTGTTAGGCTGCAAAGAGAAGGAGGGAAAGGGTCCGGTTCGTCTCGGAGTACCAAAATGTCTGGTGGTTAATGCAATTAACCGTTGGGGCATCAAAGAACCTCCAAACGGGACGAAATTCGGTAGGAGGTCTACCGATGATATACCAAGGCCGCTCGCCAACTCTCGTCCCATTCTGAGAATGTTTTCTCCAGCTCTTAAAACAAGCTCTTGGAGGTGCGGCGGGTGTGTGTGAGAGTGTCGGAATCCGAAATGGACAACAAAGAGAACTGGGAGACCCACACGGATGCAAGTTTTAAAAAACATGCAGATGAAATGCACATGATGACATGGCAAAGTGCAACACACAAGCAAATGACATGGCAACGACAGCGAATAACTGGAAGACATCTGGAGCATCGGTCTAGGGGCGTCATGACGGCCACCTTCACCTTTTTGACAACCTAACCGTAAGCAAGAACGGTAACCTCTATATCATCTTGGCATAGTGGTAGCCTATCATTGTACATTCATTCTTGCCATTGCTTTGTTAACCCCTAGCCATTTTGCATCACTTGCTTATCGAGACTAGCCATTTGAGTATTGTCGGCAACATTACTTGTGCACATTAGTGATCCGCACCTCCCGTTGCATACATACCATATCATCTTGGTATCCTCACCTTGGTATCATCATATCATCTCTTGTGTCACAAGATTGTTCCCGCATATACACAATTGCTATCTTGGTTTGTGCATTTCGCATAGTGGCCATACAAAAGAAAGAGAATAAGCTTTTAAGAAAAGAGAAAAATAAAGAGCTTGTAAGCAATAGCCATAACATTGCCACATTGCATATCATGCTACCATATTGATCACCTTGGATCATCATGTGCGAAACACCGGGAACCATACATAAATAGCATACTCGGGATAGAAACTTGATACATTTTGCATCTTATAGGTTGTGCACAAGAGTCGCATCCGCCTATTGAGCAATCGTGCTAGAGTCTCTCTAGAGTTGTGCAACACGAGTGTTTTCCATGGATTCCACATTTTGTGCTCATTCCTTGGTTGCATGACCCCATTTATCTATCTGTGTGTGTGTTTCCGTGTGTGTGTTTTCGTGTGCCATTCATTGATATTGGTCTACTTGTTTCACTTGCAAATTTGGCGAATCTCTTTCAACATTATTGACTCTTACTAACAATTGCATCAAATTTTTGTGCCACTTGCCCTAACCAAGCCACTCGATAAGCTTTACTTTGTAGGTGTTAGTGAGCAAGTCCGGTACCAATTCCACTATTCTTTCATTTTGACATTGAGTGAAACGGGATACATCCTCAACTTTGGGAAACGGTAGCTTGGTATTGTTTATCTCATTTCCTACTCACCTCTACTCGAGTCTTGTGATGGATAGGCAAAGCACATCTACTTCGGTCTACACTAACAACGACAAGTTCGACGCCACGAAAAACAACTTGGACGCTAAGATGGATGCTCAAATGGAGGAGATCAAAGCCCTCATCAAGTCCTACAAGAGATCTTCCTCATCTTCGAGAAGACGCTCAAGTGCATATCCTTCCCAGCTACCATCTCCCGCAAGGTCACATCGGCACTGACAGCACCACCGACGAGAACGTGAAGGTCAAGAGCTTGACACCAACTACCGCTTAATGACTTCACCATCTACATTGGCATCTTTGCCAAGCGAGTTCAAGGCATCTTCGCCTTTGGACATTTGACATATTCAGTGACAAACACCTCAAGAGAAGCTCCCCAAGCTCAAGTCCGCGATTTCCATGAGCTACTACGACCTCGATACCGACCACGAGCTTCCTTTCCATGGGACTCAAGACCCCGAGGAGTATATCGAGTGGGAGCAAGATGGATGACTACCTCAAGCTACTTCAGTCCCTCCCGAAGATCAAGTGAAGTGTGCCACAAGTAACTTCCACGACTACGCGCCAACATGGTGGCTTCATACCTTCGACAAGCTTCACCATGACTTGGCCCAAGATGAAGAAAGCGATGAGGCGAGAGTTTTTGCCTTCCACCTACATGGAACATCTTCTACACCAATTGGAGAACACCATACATGGATCCAAGTCCATCGACGAGTAATTCAAGGAGATGAAGAAAGCCTTGCGACGAGCCAGCGTGCACGACCCCATTTCGATGAAGTTCCACTTCGTGATGGGATTGAACAACGATATCTCTAAGACTATCTTCCTCGAGAACTACAAGCCCCTCGATGACAACTACATTGGTGCTCTCAAGGCACAACAATAATTCATTAAGGCCAAGGCTTCTCCACCCCAAGCACACTTCATGATGACCAAGCTCCACAACAACAAGCATGAGGATAGTACCACCAATATGTCCAAGCCCAATGAGCTCCAAGACAACACTCCCAAGTTTGACTTCACCGCCATCCCTCTTTGTGGCATTGATGCTGCCATGTCTCCCATGATTCTATTTGAAGATGGTGCGGTGACGACTACGACTACGGAGACTCTCAAGGAACAAGTTTTGGAGGCGACGGACATGGTGAAAAGCAAGGATGATGCTTCCATCTTTGGAGGCCAGAGCGATGATGTGCCATCTTCAGCCTTCATCTATGGCGACGGTAATGAGATGATCGAGCATGGGATTTTCCCTTCGGTCATGGAGGAGAGCGATGATGTGCCATCTTTGGCCTTCATCCACAGCGACGAAGATGAGATGGTTGAGCATGGGATTTTCCATGCGACCACGACATCATTTTGTGATGACTTGAGTGACTTGTGCCACGATATTGAGAGTGAGAGAGAGTACACCACTAGCCCCATATATGATAAGTTGCCCCAATTCCCATGTGAGGAGAGCCACAACCCCCACCACTTGAGTGAGATGAGCGACTCCACCATATGTGACTTTGAGTGCACCTATTTTGAGGGAGTGAGTGAGCCACCACATAGAGAGAGTGAGATAGTTGATAGGTCATGTGAGGCCACCTTCAACACTAATGACTTACCCTATACCTCTATTATGTCTTCTCATTTGGTGCTAGGTCCCATCTATGATTACACGCCGATACTCGACGACTTCGTCCTCCCTTTGGACAAGATGATAGCCATGGTGGAATATGATGCACCCCCACATGGTTCCATCAAGATGAAGAAGATGGCCATAATTCGGTCTTTACCACCTAACCTACACCACTTGAGTGGATTGAGAAAGGTAATATAGGTGAAGGTGATGCTCTGGTCCCACTAATGGACTATCTTGACATTGATTGCTTGCATGATGTTGATCCACCTATTGCCATGCTTCATGCTAGTGCGACTTTACCATGCGATGATTTACCCATTTATGATGAGTTTGATGATTGCCATGTGGAGTATATTAGTTGTGATGCCATGTTGCATAGGATTTCCTATGATAATTCTCTTGGTCACATCATGTTTGACAATCTGATTGACTTGTCATATGCTATGCATGAGATCAACCATATGTCATATTTGAAATCTCTTCGTAGTAACTATGCATATGCCATTAAAATGAACCCAATTTGCACTTATGTCATAGATGACAAGCCCATGGTTATTGGAATTTGTTTTTCTTGTGATGATATTGACATGCTACCTTTGCATATTTATCTCATATGCCATGCCAGGACAACCTAGATTCGAATATGCATTGTTTTTTTCATTTTATCTATATGATGTTTCCGATATTGCTCATGAGGAGACCCCCATAGTTTCCTAATACATGTTAGGAGATTTTGATCAATCCCGTCCATTGCATAATCCCAATAATGATGTGCACAATATGCTCCCCATGAATGAAAATGATATTGATGTGCCATATACTTGTATACTCAATTTGTGTCCCCATCGTGTTATACACAATAATTATTCTTTCATGATGGATGACATGTTCTTATACCATGCATCAAATTTCTTTGAGCGATGCTTATCTTGTGCTAACTCACACATGCACATACACATCATTATGGATGATGTGTACATTTACCACACACACACTTTCTTTGGTTTGTGTCTCTTTTGTGTAGGTACCCATGAATACTTGTCAATCTCACAATCCCATTAGTTGACAAAACAAGCTCTGGAGAGCAATGACGATTTGGGATCCCGTGGATTGGTCTTCACACCATTTCCATTGCGCAATGACTTCGCACATTTCTTCTACATGGCCCTCACATGGTTATGGGTTGTGTCCCATCTTGCCATGTTCACTTTTCATGATATGCTCATTCCTATGCCTTTGCCATCCATTTGTGACCCATGCTTTGCATTGCACATGATGATTGATTCTCGTACTTGTATGTGCAAGCTTGGTGGAGAGATTGCTTGTTATTGCCATGTTCCATTTATGACCCATTCATGATGATACTATGATGTTGCTTTGTGTTCGTGCTTGTGATATGTCATGTGCATTGCCTATACCTACTATTTTCTCACATGACATGATTGCCATGATTTCCCCTAGTGTGTTGCATCTTCGTTCCACTAGTTTGCACGACATGATTGATATGCTTGTTTATGTTGCATCACCAATGATTCATACTTGCTCCTCTCATGCGGTTGATGACAACCATCTACATGCTTTGCATATGATTGCTATTGCTTCTTCTCATATGTCTCCATATGTTGCCTCTCTCATGCTAGATGATTTGCCATGCATTGAGTGCAATAATGCTTTTAGTCTTGCTTATGAGATTTCCCCCATAGCATTCTCGCATATATTTGGAGATTTTGACATATTTCTTGTGAAGCATGCTTGTCTTCCTTCTTTGCACCATACACATAGTGCCATGAATATCGCCATTGTTGCATCATATTGTTCGTGCACTTGTGCTTCTAATGGTTATGTGCAAACAAAGAGAACCATCATGTTGGATGATGTGTTTATCTACCATGCACATACGTTGTTTGCTTTCTTTTGTGCATGTGTAGGATACTTCGACTTGGCATCAACTTCCACTTCCCATGAGTTGACCATTCGAGCTCTTGAGAGCGAACCACTTGAAACCGACTCGCTTCTACATCGCACTTGCTTGTGCTTCGGAATTGTGAAGGACGCACAAGGACATGCTTTCAATGTGATATCCTTCTCTTTTGAGAACCCCCAAACTATGAGCATGAATATTGTGGATCCTACTTCATGTGTTGCTTGCACCTTGACATATTGCACACATGCTAGAGATCTTGCTTCGACTTACCCTTGCCACATTGCCATGCCTCACGACATATATACCTTGTGTGTTGCATCCAATTCTTGGATTACTTGCTCCTATAATATGCTTGGTTGCAACAATGTCATCACTTCACATATGCCATGCCCCATTGATCGCTAGATGCTTGACTTGATACCTCACACATGATGAACAATTGCCCTTTCTATTGTGTTGAGTGCCACACTATCTTCACTACACCCTATGCCCGTTATGCTTGGATTGTCTTGCACTTGACGCATGTGTTTAGACACTTCATTTATTTTGGTGTTGTGAATGATTCTTATGCCTACCATCGACCATTTGTCGAGCGCTTTATGCATGATTGCTATGACCATGGGGTACATGCTTATTCTCTTGCCACACATCTTTGCATCACTACCTCACATTTACATGCTTGTTTCCATGATGACCTTGATTGTGCTCAATTCATACGCTTACATACCATGTCACAATCCTTCGTCACACCTTATTCTATGCATGATGACGACACTTGTTCGGTGAATCACCACTTGAATGCTTGGTTTTGCACTAAGGCTAACCACATTTGTTTTTCAAATTGTTTGTTCTCCTTACTCCTTCTGAAGGAACCACACGACGGTGCGACATTGGAGAGTGACCACTATGCGCTTCAAGATGATGACTACTTGGTGAACGTCGATTTCTACACGATGACGCCATCTGTTTCCCATGGTGATTTGGTTTTCGATCTGAGGTCGGATCTTTCCCAAGGGGGAGGGGATGATGCGGAGCATCCTACAGACATCACCATGTCAAGAGTCCGTTTGATGAGTGACACATGCGGCATCTACTTCACATACACAAAGGTGAATCATCTCCTTCACATGTGTTCACTTGACCCCATCGAGGATGGTACACTACTTGACATTCCTCTCGTTTGCATGCATAGGTATCATCAAAGCACCACGTATGACGAGAAGGAGTGCAAGCGCAAGTGTATGCCTACACCGTCCGCTAGGGAAGCTTGGAAGCAACGACGGAAGAAGAAGATGCAAAATTTGCAGTGCCAGACTGTCCGGTCGCCCAACCGGACTGTCCGGTCCATCCAGAGAGCAATTTTCGTCTGTGTAGAAATTGCACTACTAGGCAGTCCGATCCCCCAAGCGGATTGTCCGGTAGTACAATCTCTAGACGCCCAAAAGTTTCTATTTCCACCGGATTGTCCGATCCCCTGTACCGGACTGTCCGGTAGTGCATCCGCGGGCCGAATTTGGGCAAGGCCCATGTAACTTTACCCTCACTTACCCCTTCCTTGCCTTGGACCTATATATATCCCTCCTCCTCCATTTTAGGGGAAGCTAAGAATATATCTAGACATTAGAGCTTAGCTCATGTATCTCCCCTTGTGGGATTTCTCTTGAGAGAGAGAGAGAGAGGGAGAGAGAGAGAAAGAGAGAGAGAGAGAGAGAGAGAGAGAGAGAGAGAGAGAGAGAGAGAGAGAAGGCTCCATTGGAGTTCAAGACCTCCATTGGAGAAGATCCTTAGGGATTCAAGACCCCCTTGTGGGAAGGATCTATCAGATCATCAAAACCTCATCTCCTTCATAGGATTTGGGGTGAAATTTACCATGTATCTTGTTTCCCTTTGATTGCTCTTGTACCTTACGAATCTCATGTGTTTGTGAGTCTAGTGGATGTGTGATTGGACTTGTTCTTGAGTGTTCCTCTTGTGATTTCCCCTCTTGTTCTTCATCTTCTTCGTGTTCTTCATGGATCCCCTTCCAATTCGTGAAAGATCTCCACTTAGGGTATCCACCCTACAACACACTTGTTGGGAGAACTATTAACTTAAGGACGGCTATCTTACGCGCGCTAACAAACTTTATGTACCCGAGTCTTCTCTTCATTTGTTACTTTTGCAAGAGGCTCACGGTGGAGGACATGGGACATTTCGGACGTGACAAGACCTTTGCCACACTCTACTTCAAGTACTTTTGGCCAAAGATGTTCCGTGATGTTGCACGCTTCACCAATCGGTGCTCTACATATCGTAAAGTTAAGTTACAAGCTCAATCTCATGGTTTACATATGCCACTTCCTATTCCATATCAACCATGGGAAGATATTAGCATGGACTTTGTGCTTGGATTACCTAGGACTCAAAATGGAAAGGATTCTGTTGTTGTTGTTGTGGACGGTTCTCTAAAATGGCACATTTCATCCTATGCAATAAGATAGATGATGCTTCACATGTTGCAAATCTTTTTTGTAGGGAAATCTTGAGGTTGCATGGAGTACCAAGGACCATTGTGTCAGACCGCGACATCAACACTACAAGAATCAACTGATTTACCGTCTGCCCTGGCAGACAGCAAAGGACCGGAAAGCTGGCGGCAAAGGTCTTAGTCGTCTGCCACGGACGACAAACATGCCCGGCACAGTAAGTAACAGTAAGCAGCTGATTTGCCGCTTGCTATTTTCCAGCGGACGACAAAGACCCCTTTTCCGTCGGTGACAGACGACAAACAAGGTGGACGGCAAACAACTGACGTTAGCCATGTTAGGTGGCTAACGGGAGGCTTTGCCGGCAACAATGTACCAGAGAACTTAGTCGATGTATGGCCACACTTCTGTTAGGTTGTTGAAGATATACAACAAAATGGCCCGTGATTCTTCGACATCCAACGATATTGGTTTCGAAGCACCGGCTGGTGCGAGATTCCCTTTGAATAGGTTGAGGTTGGATCCACCTTTTTTAGGATCGCCAACATTGTACCGAGGCTTCGCATTATGCAAATGACGATTTTTTGCTTTGTAGTGTGCTGTTAGGAAGTTTGCCGCCTCATCAGTAATGGATGCCTCGGCCTTCGATGCTTCAATTCTAAGTTTATTTTTACATTTTTCTCGAAGCGTCTTCTGCATCCTCTCAGTTGCGTATCACCAATGCTTTTGCATGGGCCCCCAAATCTTGCCTCGGTTGGGTGATGCAAAATCAAGTGCTACATTGGATTAAAGAAGCCCGATGGAAATATCTTCTCTAAGTTGCACATCAACTCCGGCACCAACTCTTCCATTTCTTCTAGCATGCCAGGAGATAGTTCTTTTGCACAAAAAACACAGAAGAAATAGCTCATCTCTGCCAGTACTAGCCATTCATCCTCAGGGATGAAGCCACACAACATCACCGACATTACTCGCTCAATCCATATGTGCCAATCACGACTCTTGAGACCAAATATTTTCAATTTTTCAAGACTCGCTCCCCTCTTTAGACTCGCTGCATACCCATCGGGAACATCAACTGCATTTTCACCCACAAGATAATTTCCCTCATAGCTGGCCTTCCAAGATTGAACCATGTCTTTGGCTTCGTCCAGTTCTACTTTCCTTTCGGTTCTTGCATGTTTTATAATGGTCTATCACATATCGCCTCCTGATCGACTCTAGCCTTAGTATTATCCTTTGACTTCCCCTCTATGCCAAACAATGTACCAAAAAGGGCCTTGGCAATATTCTTTTCAGTGTGCATCACATCTATGTTGTGTGGGCAAAGGAGGTCTTTGAAGTAAGGTAGATCCCACAAGCATGTCTTGTGAGTCCAGGCGTGTTCTGAATTATACCCCTTGAAATACCTTGGACACTCTGGATCTAGCTCGACAACATTTAACTGATCCAGGGTCTCTTGGCCTATCAACGTAGGTGGTGCAGAGTTTTTGACAGCTCTACCTTTTATGAAGTTCTTCTTGTCTTTCCTGAACTTATGGAGAGGATCGAGGAACTGTCTATGCAAGTTGAAGCAAGAAAACTTGTGACCCGCTTGCATCCAACAGAACTCAAGAGCTGCCTTGCATGTGGGGCATGGGAACTGTTGGTGTCAAAACCGGCAGACCTTGGGGTAGGAGGTCCCGAGCTATGGATCTAGGATCGATGGGGAACAAGGGACGATGAACACAGTGTTTACCCAGGTTTAGGCCCTCTCGAAGAGGTAATACCCTACGTCCTGCTTGGTTGTATTGGATGTATAATATGGTTTACAGAGTTGATCTACCTCGACATCAGCATGAGCTAAACCCTAAGGAGATGAGGTGATGAATGTAGCTCTCACCCTAAGACTAAAAACCCTCAGTTTATATAGACACCAGGTGGTTTAGGGTTACCGAAGATAGATTACAATAAGGGATTAAAGAGATCCGTCGCCTTCTTGACTTGGAGGGCACACCACGGCTCTATAGATCTCCTGTCACTATACGGCTCCACCAGTCTGGCCCATGTACAATGGACGATCTCCCCAAGGACCCCTTAGTCCATGACTCCGTCAGTAGCCCCCGAACTTGCCTCCAACGCCAAGTCTTGTATCCGACATCTGCTCATCCGACCAATATTCGTCTTGTGTGGCGAGTTCTTCAGTATGTTTTACCCATGTTCAGAACCAAGTGATGTCCAGGATCTGAAATGACAGTTTTACTTAACACCAAAGGCAATAATAAACAAATACCGTTCAAGTGCAAATGGCATCTTCATCTGACAACTTTTTCTCCTCCAACGAAGAGTCGCTTTCGGCCATAACGCCGAGCAGTTACTATTTCTCGAAGCGTGGCTTGAGGCCGACGCCACGTATGGCATGTCCCCTCGAGGTGGAGATCATGTCTCGCTTTTCGGGGGATATGGTTAATGATTCCCCTCCCCGCACATAACGCCACGGGAATATCGGGAAGTGGAGAAGTGACAACCCACAAGTATAGGGGATCGCAACAGTTTTCGAGGGTAGAGTATTCAACCCAAATTTATTGATTCGACACAAGGGGAGCCAAAGAATATTCTCAAGTATTAGCAGTTGAGTTGTCAATTCAACCACACCTGGATAACTTTGTATCTGCAGCAAAGTATTTAGTAGCAAAGTAGTATGATAGTAATGGTAACAGTGGCAAAAGTAAAGATAGCAGTTTTGTAGTAATTGTAACAGTAGCAACAGAAAAGTAAATATGCAAAGCAAAATATGTGAAAAGCTCATAGGCATTGGATCAGTGATGGATAATTATGTCGGATGCAATTCCGCATGTAATAGCTATAACATAGGGTGACACAGAACTAGCTCCAGTTCATCAATGTAATGTAGGCATGTATTCCGAATATAGTCATACGTGCTTATGGAAAAGAACTTGCATGGCATCTTTTGTCCTACCCTCCCGTGGCAGCGGGGTCCTAATGGAAACTAAGGGATATTAAGGCCTCCTTTTAATAGAGTACCGGACCAAAGCATTAACACATAGTGAATACATGAACTCCTCAAACTACGGTCATCACCGAGAAGTATCCGGATTATTGTCACTTCGGGGTTGTCAGATCATAACACATAATAGGTGATTATAGACTTGCAAGATAGGATCAAGAACTCACATATATTCGTGAAAACATAATAGGTTCAAATCTGAAATCATGGCGCTCGGGCCCTAGTGAAAAGCATTAAGCATAGCAAAGTCATAGCAACATCAATCTCAGAACATAGTGGATACTAGGGATCAAACCCTAACAAAACTAACTTTATTACATGGTAAATCTCATCCAACCCATCACCGTCCAGCAAGCCTACGATGGAATTACTCACACACGGTGGTGAACATCATGAAATTGGTGATGGAGGATGATTGATGATGACGACGACGACGAACCCCCCTCTCCGGAGCCCCGAACGGAATCGAGATCAGCCCTCCCGAGAGAGATTAGGGCTTGGCGGCGGCTCCGTATCATAAAACACGATGAAACTTTCTCTCTGATTTTTTTCTCCGTGAAATGGAATATATAGAGGTGGAGTTGAGGTCGGTGGAGCATCAGGGGGCCCATGAGACAGGGGGGCGCGCCCAGGGGAGGGGGCGCGCCCCCCACCCTCGTGGACAGGGTGTGGGCCCCCTGGCCTTGATTCTTTCGCCAGTATTTTTTATATTTCCCAAAAGTTATCTCTGTGGATTTTCAGGTCATTCTGAGAACTTTTGTTTTCTGCACAATAAACAACACCATGGCAGTTCTACTGGAAACAACGTTAGTCCGGGTTAGTTTCATTCAAATCATGCAAGTTAGAGTCCAAAACAAGGGCAAAAGTGTTTGGAAAAGTAGATACGTTGGAGACGTATCAACCCCCGCAAGCTTAAACCTTTGCTTGTCCTCAAGCAATTCAGTTGATAAACTGAAAGTGATAAAGAAAAACTTTTACACACTCTGTTTGCTCTTGTTGTTGTAAATATGTAAAGCCAGCATTCAAGTTTTCAATAAAGATTATGAACTAACCATATTCACAATAACACTTAGGTCTCATGTTTATTCATATCAATGGCATAATCAGCTAGCAAGCAATAATAATAAAACTCGGATGATAACACTTCTCAAAACAATCATAATATGATATAACAAAATGGTATCTCGCTAGCCCTTTCTGAGACCGCAAAACATAAACGCAGAGCACCTTTAAAGATCAAGGACTAACTAAACATTGTAATTCATGGTAAAAGAGATCCAGTCAAGTCATACCCAATATAAATTAATAGTAATGAATGGAAATGACAGTGTGCTCTCCAGCGGGTGCTTTTTAATAAGAAGGTGATGACTCAACATAAAGGTAAATAGATAGGCCCTTCACAGAGGGAAGCAGGGATTTGTAGAGGTGCCAAAGCTCGATTTTAAAATAGAGATGAATATCATTTTGAGCGGTATACTTTCACTGTCAATGCAACAACTATGAGATGGTGATATCTTCCATGCTACACACATTATAGGCAGTTCCCAAACAGAATGGTAAAAGTTTATACTCCCCCACCACCAACAAGCACACACCACGGCCATCCGAAACAACGGGGTACCGTCCATACCAACAACAATCCTGGGGGAGTTTTGTTTTAATTATTTTGATTTGCTTTGATCTTATTGATCATGGGACTGGGCATCCCGGTTACGAGCCATTTTCTCGTGAATGAGGAGCGGAGTCCACTCCCCTTGAGAATAACCCACCTAGCATGGAAGATACAGACAACCCTAGTTGAAATATGAGCTGCTCGAACATACAAAACAGAATTTCATTTGAAGGTTTGGAGTTTGGCACATACAAATTTACTTGGAACGGCAGGTAAATACCGCATATAGGAAGGTATGGTGGACTCATATGGAATAACTTTGGGGTTTATGGAGTTTGGATGCACAAGCAGTATTCCCGCTTAGTACAGGTGAAGGCTAGCAAAAGAATGGGAAGCGACCAACTGAGAGAGCGACAACAGTCATGACCATGCATTAAAATTAATCTACACCAAGTGCAAGCATGAGTAGGATACAATCCACCATGAACATAAATATCGTGAAGGCTATGTTGATTTTTCAACTACATGCGTGAACATGTGCCAAGTGGAGTCACTCGAATCATTCAAAGGAGGATACCATCCCATCATACCACATCATAACCATTTTAATAGCATGTTGGCACACAAGGTAAATCATTATAAGCTCCTAGCTAATTAAGCATGGCATAAGCAACTATAATCTCTAAATGTCATTGCAAACATGTTTACTCACAATAGGCTGAATCAGGAACGATGAACTCATCATATTTACAAAAACAAAAGAGGTCGAGTTCATACCAGCTTCTCTTATCTCAGTCAGTCCATCATATATCGTCATTATTGCCTTTCACTTGCACGACCAAACGGTGTGTATAATAATAATAGTGCACGTGCATTGGACTAAGCTGGAATATGCAAGCATTCAACTCAAGAGAGAATACAAAGTAATATGGGCTCTAAGTTAAATCAACAATCATGTATATGAGAGCCACTAAACATTTTTATCATGGTCTTCTACTCTTGACCCCCAAAAGAAAGAAAAGAAATAAAACTATTTACACGGGAAAGCTCCCAACAAGCAAAAGAAGAACGAGAAATCTTTTTGGGTTTTCATTTAATTACTACTACAAGCATGTAAATTAAACTAACTATTTTTTTGGTTATCTTAAGGTTTATCAAACACACAAGAAGAAAGCTAGAAAAAGAAATTTAAACTAGCATGGATAATATAATGAAAGAGTATGAGCACCTACAACTAAAATAGTGTGTGAACATGAACGTAAAGTCAATGAGAAATACGTACTCCCCCAAGCTTAGGCATTTGGCCTAAGTTGTTCTATGCCCAAGGATCACGGCTACTCTCCCCGGTGTACTGAGGAGTGTCATCTGGGTACCACTGGCCGGCGATCTCCTCCGGATCCGACTGATAACAGGATGAACGATAAGGGTCCAGTGGTGGTTCTGGCTCAGGCTCTGGAGCTGATGTCTGGCCTCGATGCGCGTACACATCCTTCGGCAAGACAAGGTAATGACCTGCAGTTAAATCAAACAAAGAAGGCGCAGGCAGGGTAATAATCTCATTGTGTTTCTTATTAAATCTCAGGTTATACAGAAGCATCTTACCATTGTTGTCAACAATAAATTCATGCGCTACCATGCTCCTGTAATCTAAAAAGGTATGAGGCAGCAGTGTCTCCTCTTTCTCATCATGCCTAATAGGTATCTCGAAATGTTTAGCAAGGCGTGCAACATAGATACCTCCAAAGATGGGGCCCTTTGTACGATTTAGGCTTAACCGTTTAGCAATGACGGCACTCATACTAAAAGTGTTATCGCCGAATAAGGCATGGAGCAGAATAATAATATCAGGAACACTGAAGTTTCCGCTATTTCCATGACCAATTAAGCATTGACTAGCAAATATGGCAAAGTAGCGTAAACGAGGAAAATGTATGCTAGTGATTCTCGCATCGGAACCCTTCTTCAAATCCCCTACAGTAATAGTGTTAACAAAACCATCCACATCTTTATGATGTGGTTCATCTAAGCTGCCCTCAAAGGGTATTCTACACACCGCGCAAAAATTACTTAATGACATTTCCTTAGTCTCATCATATAAATGAAAATATACTGAAGGAGGTGAATTCCTAGGATAATAGTAAAAGTTTTGCACGAAAGTATTGGTGAATAAGAGACACTGATCGATCTGGTTGTGGAGGAAGTCGGTGAGGCCCGCATTTTCAGCCAATGAATAAAAGTCTTCATAAATCCCGGCTGCTCTCAAGAAATTATCACAAGGCCTTTCACATGGCCGTACTTCCGCTATGAAAGGAAGATTATACTTGGCCTTTTCTTTCTCCTTAGCTTGCTTATCCTTGGAGCTTTGGCTAGAAGAGCCCCTCAATAATCTCCTCATCATTTTCTGAAAATTTCTGAAATTTTTATTAACTTCAAAATAAAAGTGAATCAAACTAAACAAGATTGGTAGCAACTACTCCCACAAGTGCCTAGAGCCTATATCATGCATTAGAATTACTTGGGACCTCATAAATTTGACATGCAAGCTCAAGAACAGGGTCACCTAGGCAGCAAAAATTTGCAATGAATAAACCACTAGAACAAAAACTAATTGGACCAATGGAGGAGTCACATACCAAGCAACAATCTCCCAAAGCAGTTTTGTGAATGGAGCTTTGAGCAAGGAGATCGAAAATCGCAGCAAAATGAGCTAGAACTCGTGCTTGAGCTGCATGGGGATTTTTTTGGGAGGAAGATGGAGTGTGTGGGTGCAGGAATAAGTGGAGGGGGGCCATCATGGGACCACGAGACAGGGGGCGCGCCCAGGGGGAGTGGGCGCGCCCTCCACCCTCGTGGCCAGGTGCTTGCCCCCCTACTGCGTTTTCAATGGCTAAAATCCTCAAATATTCCATAAAAAATCATACTAAATTTGTAGGGTATTTGGAGCACTTTTATTTTCGGGATATTTTTTTATTGCACGGATAATTCAGGAAACAGACATATAATACTATTTTTGCTTTATTTATTTTGAATAACAGAAAGTAAAAAGAGGGTACAGAAGGTTGTGCCTTCTAGTTTCATCCATCTCATGATCATCAAAATGAATCCACTAACAAGGTTGATCGGGATACTTTTTTATTGCACGGATAATTCAGGAAACAGACATGTAATACTATTTTTGCTTTATTTATTCTAAATAATAGAAAGTAAAAAGAGGGTACAGAAGGTTGTGCCTTCTAGTTTCATCCATCTCATGATCATCAAAATGAATCCACTAACAAGGTTGATCAAGTCTTGTTAACAAACTCATCCCGAATAACATGGAACCGGAGAAATTTTGAATAACACTAGGTTACCTCAACGGGGATATGCACATCCCCAACAATAAGAATATCATACTTTTTCTTGACAGTAGGAAGAGGAAATTCAAAACCTCCAATAATAATGGTTGGAACTTTTCCAATAGAATCGATGCTATGAACTTGAGGTTGTTTCCTCGGAAAGTGTACCGTATGCTCATTACCATTAACATGAAAAGTGACATTGCCTTTGTTGCAATCAATAACAGCCCCTATAGTATTCAAAAAGGGTCTACCAAGGATAATCGACATACTATCGTCCTCGGGAATATCAAGAATAACAAAGTCCGTTAAGATAGTGACATTTGCAACCACAACACGCACATCCTCACAAATACCGACAGGTATAGAAGTTGATTTATTGGCCATTTGCAAAGATATTTCAGTAGGTGTCAACTTATTCAATTCAAGTCTACGATATAAAGAGAGAGGCATAACACTAACACCGGCTCCAAGATCACATAAAGCAGTTTTAACATAGTTTCTTTTAATGGAGCATGGTATAGTTGGTACTCCTGGATCTCCAAGTTTCTTTGGTATTCCACCCTTAAAAGTGTAACTAGCAAGCATGGTGGAAATTTCAGCTTCCGGTATCTTTCTTTTATTTGTAATGATATCCTTCATATATTTAGCATAAGCATAAGGATTTACTTTAAGCATATTAGTTAAGCGCATACGTAAGAAGATAGGTCTAATCATTTCAGCAAAGCGCTCAAAATCCTCATCATCCTTTGTCTTGGATGGTTTACGAGGAAAGGGCATGGGTTTCTGAACCCATGGTTCTCTTTCTTTACCGTGCTTCCTAGCAACAAAATCTCTTTTATCATAACGTTGATTCTTTGATTGTGGGTTATCAAGATCAACAGCAGGTTCAATCTCTACATCATTATTATTGCTAGGTTGAGCATCAACATGAACATTATCATTAACATTATCACTAGGTTCATGTTCATCACCTGATTGTGTTTCAACATCAGAAATAGAAATATCATTGGGATTCTCAAGTGTGTCTACAACAGGTTCACTAGAACCATGTAAAGTCCTATCATTTTTCTTTTTCTTCTTCTTAGAAGAACTAGGTGCCTCTAAATTATTTCTCTGCGAATCCTGCTTGATTCTCTTAGGGTGGCCTTCAGGATACAAAGGTTCCCGAGTCATTCTACCAGTTCTAGTAGCCACTCTAACAGAAAAATCATGTTTATTATTTAATTCTTCGAGCAAATCACTTTGAGCTTTAAGTACTGCTCAGCTTGACTGGTAACCATAGAAGCATATTTGCTAACGAGTTTAAGTTCCCCTTTAACTCTAGCCATATAATCACTCAAGCGTCCTATCTCGAAAGCATTACTCTTTAATTCTCTACCAACATAAGCATTAAAACTTTCTTGTCTAGCCATAAAGTCATCAAATTCATGTAAGCATTGGCTATGAAATTTAGTAGATGGGATTTCAACTTTATCATATCTATAGAGATAATTTACCTTTACTACCTGTGTTGGGTTATCAAGACAATGTGTTTCTTCAACAGGCGGTATATTAAGACCATGTATTTCTTTAATAGGAGGTAAATTCTTAACATCTTCAGCTTTAATTCCTTTTTATTTCATTGATTTCTTTGCCTCTTGCATATCTTCAGGACTGAGAAATAGAACTCCCTTCTTCTTCGGAGTTGGTTTAGGAATGGGCTCCGGAGTTGGCTCAATTGGCTCAGGAATTGCCTCAGGAATTGACTCAGGAAGAGTCCAATTATTTTCATTAGTCAACATATTATTCAATAATAATTCAGCTTGGTTGACTGTTCTTTCCCTGAAAACACAACTAGCACAACTATCCAAGTGGTCCTTGTAAGCATTAGTTAGTCCATTATAAAAGATATCAAGTATTTCATTTTTCTTAAGAGGATGATTAGGCAAAGCATTAAGTAATTGGAGAAGCCTCCCCCAAGCTTGTGGGAGACTCTCTTCTTCGATTTGCACAAAATTATATATTTCCCGCAAGGCAACTTGTTTCTTATGAGCAGGGAAATATATAGCAGAGAAGTAATAAATCATATCCTGGGGACTACGCACACAACCAGGATTAAGAGAATTAAACCAAGTTTTAGCATCACCCTTTGATGAGAATGGAAATATCTTAAGGATATAATAATAGCGAGACTTCTCATCATTAGTAAACAGGGTGGCTATCTCATTTAACTTGGTAAGATGTGCCACAACAGTTTCAGATTCATTGCCATAAAAAGGATCAGATTCAACCAAAGTAATTATTTCAGGATCAATAGAGAATTCATAATCCTTATCAGTAACAAAGATAGGTGAAGTAGCAAAAGCAGGGTCATATTTCATTCTAGCATTCAGAGTTTTCTGTTTAAGTTTAGCTAGTAACTTCTTAAGATTAGATCTATCATTGCAAGCAAAAAGATCTCTAGCAGTTTCTTCATCCATAACATAACCCTCCGGAACAACATGCAATTCATAATTAGGGGGAGAACCTTCATCATCACTATCATCAATAATTTCACCTTCAATAATTTCATTCTCTCTAGCCCTAGCAAGTTGTTCATAAAGATATTCACCTAATGGTACAATAGTATCAAGCATAGAAGTAGTTTCATCATAAGTATCATGCATAGCAGAAGTGGCATCATCAATAACATGCAACATATCAGAATTCATAGCAGTAGTAGGTTTAGGTGTCGCAAGCTTACTCATAACAGAAAGAGAATCTAGTGCAGAGCTAGATGGCAGTTCCTTACCTCCCCTCGTAGTTGAGGGAAAAATCTTAGTTCTTGCGTCTTTCAAGTTCTTCATAGTGATCAGCAGATATAAATCCCAAGTGATTCAAAGAATAGAGCTATGCTCCCCGGCAACGGCGCCAGAAATTAGTCTTGATAACCCACAAGTATAGGGGATCGCAACAGTTTTTGAGGGTAGAGTATTCAATCCAAATTTATTGATTCGACACAAGGGGAGCCAAAGAATATTCTCATGTATTAGCAGTTGAGTTGTCAATTCAACCACACCTGGATAACTTTGTATCTGCAGCAAAGTATTTAGTAGCAAAGTAGTATGATAGTAATGGTAACAGTGGCAAAAGTAAAGATAGCAGTTTTGTAGTAATTGTAACAGTAGCAACGGAAAAGTAAATAAGCAAAGCACAATATGTGAAAAGCTCGTAGGCATTGGATCAGTGATGGATAATTATGTCGGATGCGATTCCTCATGTAATAGCTATAACATAGGGTGACACAGAGCTAGCTCCAGTTCATCAATGTAATGTAGGCATGTATTCTGAATATAGTCATACATGCTTATGGAAAAGAACTTGCATGACATCTTTTGCCCTACCCTCCCGTGGCAGCGGGGTCCTAATGGAAACTAAGGGATATTAAGGCCTCCTTTTAATAGAGTACCGGACCAAAGCATTAACACATAGTGAAAACATGAACTCCTCAAACTACGGTCATCACCGAGAAGTATCCCGATTATTGTCACTTCGGGGTTGTCGGATCATAATACATAATAGGTGACTATAGACTTGCAAGATAGGATCAAGAACTCACATATATTCATGAAAACATAATAGGTTCAGATCTGAAATCATGGCACTCGGGCCCTAGTGACAAGCATTAAGCATAGCAAAGTCATAGCAACATCAATCTTAGAACATAGTGGATACTAGGGATCAAACCCTAACAAAACTAACTTGATTACATGGTTAATCTCATCCAACCCATCACCGTCCAGCAAGCCTACAATGGAATTACTCACGCACGACGGTGAGCATCATGAAATTGGTGATGGAGGATGGTTGATGATGACGACGGCGACGAATCCCCCTCTCTGAAGCCCCGAACGGACTCCAGATCAGCCCTCCCGAGAGAGATTAGGGCTTGGTGGCGGTTCCGTATCGTAAAACGCGATGAAACTTTCCCTCTGATTTTTTCTCCGTGAAACAGAATATATAGAGTTGGAGTTGAGGCCGGTGGAGCATCAGGGGGCCCATGAGACAGGGGGGCGCGCGCCAGGGGGAGGGGGCGCACCCCCACCCTCGTGGACAGGGTGTGGGCCCCCTGGCCTTGATTCTTTTGCCAGAATTTTTTATATTTCCAAAAGTTATCTTCATGGATTTTCAGGCCATTCTGAGAACTTTTGTTTTCTGCACAATAAACAACACCATGGCAGTTCTGCTGAAAACAACGTCAGTCCGGGTTAGTTTCATTCAAATCATGCAAGTTAGAGTCCAAAACAAGGGCAAAAGTGTTTGGAAAAGTAGATACATTGGAGACGTATCAAGAAGCCAATGGCATGGAAAAAGGAATCCCAGGCCTGTCAACAGTATATAGAGGGGGAGCTATCACAGTCAGCAATTCACGCCTTCTTCCACCTCCCGCTCATGTAGATCCTCAGAGCTCCAGCGCCCCTTTCCTGTGCTTCCTTCGTGAATCCCTCTTTTCCTCCTTCGACCATGGCTGGAACCGGAGCCAATGGGATCTGGGAGCCCTCCAGCGTCACCGAGGGGGTCATCTTGAAGCTGAAGGAGGCCGGCTATTTGTCGGCCAACATTGCCCATCGCCCCCTGAAGAGGGCCAGATCATCCCCACACCCAAGCCGGGCGAAAGGGTCGTGTTCCTCCCCCATTTTCTTAGGGGCTCGGATTCCCTCTGCACCCCTTCGTAAGGGGGTTGATGTTCTTTTACGTGCTAGACTTTCATGATCTAGTCCCCAATTCCTTCCTCCACATCTCGACCTTCATCGTCTTCTGTGCAGTGCTCCTTCGAGTTCAGCCACACTTCGATTTATGGCTGAAGGTGTTCAACGTCAAGCGCAAGGTGGTCGGAGGCGAGCATGAGGACTGTGGAGGGGCCATGATTAGTAAACTGACGCGGGTCCAGTGGCCAGACGACCACTTTGTTGACACTGTCTGGATGTGGCAAAAGGAGTGGTTTTACATCACCGAGCCGAGGGAGGCCGCATGGGGAGCGGCCCCCGCATTCAGGTCCGGACCCCTTACTAGATTGGCCTCATGGACCACCAAGAGCCCAGACTGGCGGTGTGTCACTCACACGAAGGCATTGCAGAAGCGTGTTGACAGCATAATAGAGACCGGCGCGAAGCGGGTCAATGTGGTCCAGATCATGCTCCACCACCTGTTCCTCCCTTGCCAGGAGAGGGCCAAGCCTATGTGGGAGCATGATCCCGAGGATCCGGCCACCACGTGACACCTTTACGACACAACTCCTGATAAAATATGGGGCCAACTATTCCACCCCCAGAAGGAGTTGCCGGTCAAGGGGAAGGACATCGGCCTCAACGTCGCGAACCCCCAAAAGGAGGTGAGCGACACTATTCCACAAGGAGTGTCCGGACATTCATACAACATTTGGTTCGGCCTGACCTTGTTATGCGGATTTTGCAGGGCTGGCTTGCCAAGGCCCAGAAGATCAGTAGCCTGGCACCACAACCGAAAGAGCCCCGATCAGAGCAGCTGGAAAAGCTGCTGGTCGTAGTGCCTTATAAGGCGCCCGTCAAGAAGGGCAAGAAAGAAGTGTCGGAGGCCAGGGAGGGCCTCTGCCGCAGGGTTCGTCCGGGCAACAGGTCCGGAGACACCGTGGCCTCGTCCGTATAGGATGCGGATGAGGACGAGGAGGAAAGCGCCTCCTCGCACTCAAAGAAGAGGGCGGCATCCAGCAACGTCGAGGAGGTTCAAGCTCCTCAAGCCTAGAAGAGATGGTGCCGACCCAAGCTGGTTCTGTCCGATAGATCAGACTCTGACAAGGAGTCTGAAGCATCCGAGAAGGTTCCGAAGAAGGAACCCAGGGTCCCAGTGGCCAGGTACGCGCCGCGACATTTTCATTTGCTTTATGCTTTCAGTAGTTCTCGATTGAACATAGATTGATTGTTTTTATAATGGTGCGGCCCTCCGCATGGCCACCCCGTCGATGAAACCTCTTCGGGGATGTCTCTTCCCGCCGAACTGGCGGATAGTGGCTCACAATCGGCATCCCCCGATCCTCGAAGAAGTTGGGAAGGTGGTGTCACGAAAGACCCCTCCTCCTATGAATATGAGGGAGGAGGTCGATGCCACCATGGCCGAGGCCGACGCATCGGTCATTGAAGACCAGGGGATGCTTCCCTCCTGGATAACACGGGGAGCGAGTCCGGACCATCCGGACCCCCTTAACCTCTTGCTCCTGAGCCCCCAAGGCCCTCGACAGCACAGGCTCCCCCTTACAATAGCAAAGGGGTCGGGGGACAACGCCAACGCCAAACACCTCCACATGGGCGGCGGCTAGCTGGCCAGATGCATCGGAGGAGTTGGTGAATAATTCCGTCATTGTTGATGGGCACCGCACTCTTATGAGTGCGGTCATGCAAGGTGTTCAGTCCGGACTGAACGATGCGGTTCAAGGCCTTCTTACAGGCTTTGAGGTAAGTCAAGTAATGTTCCTTTCTCATAGAGCAGTTGTAATTTAGTTTGGGTAGGCCGTGTACGTAGCAGCCCCCAGGACTCTGCAGGAACTTTGGAGAAGCCTGCAGACGATCAAATTTTGTAGGCCGATTAATAATCTCGACATTTCTTTTGCTAATGCATGCATCTTCCATGGCCGCGGCTGCTAATGCCACGTCACTAGAGGAGATGGATCGGAAGCTCAAGCTTTTCGATAAAGAGCTTGACCTTGCCAGCAAATGACTTGACGAGGCGCAAGGTAGGCCCTATAACGAGATGTGTATTTTCTTGATGTCGGATATTGACTATCTGGAGTGCATACTAATCCTTTATCGCGATGGCCCTGTAGCTGCCGCCGCCGAGGTCGAGGGCTTGAAGAAAGCCGAGGCAGAGGCGACCGTAAAAAAGGCCGCTGAGAAGGCGGTGGCTGAGTTTGAGAAGGCCAAACTTGCGGCCGAGCAACACGAGGCTCGGTGACCGAAGTGTAGGTGGAGCTCCAAGATGCCGCCAAGAAGCTAGAGGCCCTTGAGAAGGAGTAGAAGGAGCGATCCTTCCAGCTATCCAAGGCGGAGAAAGAGCTCCAGGAGGCAAGGACCGAATCGCGAGGTGTCTGGGAGGAGCTCCACCAAGTCAGGCAAATTGCAAACGGTAAGAAATACTTACTGCAGAGTGTGTTGGAGGCAACAAGTTCACCCCGCTAACGCTGGTCTAGTAATCCATAGGCATCTTTGCCGAGCTTCCGAAGAATGTGGTGGGTGCGGTGAAGCACTACGCCACTCTTGAGGAGGACTCCACCCAACGACTCTTCTGGTCACAGTTTCCGGACTCTAAGCGCCCCCTTTCTAAGCGATCAAATGAAGCAGCTGATGGAGATGCATCAGATGTCGGAGCTAGCCGTAAAGGACCTCTATGTTAGCTTGTGGCCGACTGAGCCCATTCTGTACACCTACTTCAACCTTGTGCAGAAGCTGCAGGAGGCGCCGCTCTGGATTGGCGCTGTAAAGCGGTCAGCGTGCCTTGAGGGGGCGAGGATTGCATTTGCGAAGACTATGATGAATTAGCCGAAGATTAATCCGATGGAGATGGCCACTAGTCCTCCTCCCAAGGGGAAGGAGCATCGCCGCCCTTAATAGTACTTTGCACAGGTGATGAATGGCGCGCGGGCGATAGAGGGCCAGTGTTTGAAAGATGTAATATTGAGGGATTGTGTTAAGTTTGTACCAAGTGGACCTTGTGCTTTATAATGCATCTGCCTGACTTGGTTTATATTGTCATGATTTAATTTTGACTCCTGTAAGTCCGTATGTTTATTCTGAAAGCTACCAGTCATCGGCTTCAGCCCCCAAGTGAATATCACGAGGGGTGTTTCATCTCCGCACTGTTACCCTTAGCCAACATCTTGGTACTCGGAGGTGGTAGTGCGGGAGCAAAACCAGGCAATCGGGCTATTTGGTTTTATTGCTTTCACTTAGCCGTAGGGGCTTGCCTATGGGGAGATTAGCCCCTGGTGTATTGTGATGTACTTGGGGATCAAAACCTGCTCTTTCCAATCACATGGTTTGTGTTAAGGCGAACCTTCATGTGACACGACGAAATCGCCAATGATTTTTAGTGTCAAACCTCGTCATCGGATCGCGAACCAGTTCGCGCTTACTATGACGGTTAGTTTTCGCCTTTTTCCTCCTGAGGTACTTGATCGGGCAAACCATAAGTACAATCGCAGGGGTTATCCCCGCGCCCTCGTAGCCGAATGTGCGGAACATAAGAGGCAAGCACAGGAGCCAGGCAACCCAACTATTGACCCAAGACATAGTTCGGAACAGATGCATATAGTGCAATATACGAGATGCCGAACACCTAGCGGAAAGCGATCCAGGAATTGAAGATATTGAGCTGATATATAATCGAACTCTTGACTAGTTAATATATTTTCATGCCGGGCTGTTCGAAGAGCGAGGGGAGAATCAAAAAGGGAATAGATAAATCGTGGGATGCGGATATCTGAACACCGTAAAGGATATTTTTATTATTTCTTGTAAGCTTGGGACGTCTATCCGTACAGTTGAAACTGCGAAGGCAGTACTTGTGAAAGAAAAAGAAACTTTACAGAGTAAAGGTTGACACAGGGCTTTGATGCGTGAGTTGAAGCCTTCACTGTGCCCTGCTGCATGTCTGCACCTTTGCTTCTGATAGGTGGGGGTTGGGACCTTTGATGAGACCTTAATGGGCGAAGACCCTGCCGATGAAGCTTTATGCTTGGGGGCTTCAGGAATTGGTCCCCGGGTCGTCCGAAGATGAAGTAATTCCGAAGTTCAATTTAACCAAACATGCACTTCAGATTTATTAATATATGCCTCACGGCTGTCCATGGTATTTTGATTGCGAAGTTGTGCTGACGAGGCATGTGGAGCGTGAAGAATGCGGGCATGCCATGGGGCGCGTATCCCTATTTGCGGCGAACGCATGCGGGTTCCCATGACGGGGAACATGTTCGAACACGTTTACTATTATCACCGGCCTTTATGGCGGGGGCATCCAGGCCTATATTGGCCGATGCGGTCTTTGGCCGATAGGGCCGCAGAGTGCTCGTCGGTTCAAAGCGAGCATTCAGTTTTGCCATTGATAGTTATGACGCCTGAGGGACTAGGCATCTTCAACTTGAGGTACGCGTAATGCAGAATGGCATTAAATTTGGTGAACGCTGTTCGGCCGAGGAGGGCGTGATAGCCACTGCAAAAAGGTGCAATATCGAAGATCAAGTCCTCGCTTCAGAAGTTATCCAGAGATCCGAACACTACTTCGAGTGTCACGGTGCCCGTGCAGCGGGCCTCCACTCCCGGAATAGCCCCGTTAAAGGTGGTGTTACTGGGTTTGATCCTTGATGGATCAATCCCCATTTTCCTTACTGTATCTTCGTATATCAGACTGAGGCTGCTACCTCCGTCCATGAGGACTCTAGTGAGGTGGAATCCATTGATGATAGGGTCGATCACTAAGGCTGCAGACCCTCCATGGCGTATGCTAGTCGGATGGTCCCTACGATCAAACATGATCGGACATGCTGAACATGGATTGAACTTCGGTGCTACTGGCTCGACAGAATATACGCCCCGTAGTGCTCGCTTCCTCTCCTCCTTCGGTATATGGGTTGCGTAAATCATGTTTACCGTCTTGAACTCGGAAGGGAAGGGTTTATGGCCTCCACTATTCGGCCCGCGGGGCTCATCATCGTCCTTGCTTCGTGGGCTCTTACCCGAGTCTTTGGCTGTAAATTTACCAGCTAGTTTGATCACCCAACAATTTCGGTTGGAGTGGGTGGCGGGCTTCTCTGATGTGCCATGGATCTGACAAGGCCTGTCCAGAATTGTGTCTAGTCTGGATGGCCCGTCATTGTTGCCTTTAGGGGCTTTCTTTCGGGGTCCGGATTTCTGGTTTTGGAATCCGACATTTACTGTCATATCCTCGCCCTCACTGTCATTAAGGCAACGTTTATTCTTACTGCGTCAGGGCTTTCCATTTCCATCCCGAACCTCAAAGGTACCGGGTGTGCTTGGGTTGGTGTTTTTGCAAGCAAGCCAACTCTCTTTGCCCGCGCAAAAGTGGGTCATGAGGGAAGTAAGGGTTGCCATAGTTCTTGGTTTATCCTGGCCGAGCTGCCGTACAAGCCATTCGTCCTTGACACTATGCTTGAAGGCAGCCAAGGCTTCGACATCTGGACAGTCGACGATCTAGTTGTCAGTAATTGGTTCCAAAATTGTTGGGCAGACTCTCCGGGTTGTTGTGTGATGCGATTTAGGTCGTTAGCATCTGGAAGCCGGACATAGGTGACCTGAAAGTTTGCTCGGAAAGCGTCCTCGAGCCCTTCCGAGCAGCGTACAGAGTCTTCAGGAAGGCTGTTCAACCAGTGTCGAGCTGGACCTTTAAGCTTAGCAGCAAATATTTCATGGTGTGGAGGTCATCTCCTCGCGCCATGTGAATGTGGAGGAGGAAATCCTCTATCCATACGACTAGATTTGTGGTTCCGTCGTATGATTCGATGTTAACAGGCTTGAAGCCTTACGGGAATTGGTGTTGCATTACCCTCTCTATGAAGCACAAGGGGTGTGTGGCGCCCCGAACTCGGGCTACATCACGTCGGAGGTCTTTGGCCCTCCGAATCTACTGCTGCTCCGGGATTCTATCATTTCAGTTTAGCCGATCGTAGTATCCTTCCCGGTAAGTGGGCGGGTCTTCTCTGGATCCATAGATGGACCTGGTACTGCCTCCTCGAGCGTCTAGGTCATGGCAGAGGTCGTACTCGTAAGTGGGCCGTGCTTGATCTTTGTCGTAACAACGAGGTAGGGCGGCTGGGTGTTCGGCCTCGTCAACTTCTCTGTCCTGCCCTCTAGGGGGCGGTCGGCTGTTCAACGCTTGTGTATGTTAGGCATGTGGGCTCTACAGCCTCGTTGTCGAACTGTTGCAGGAGTCTTTGCTTGGGTTATCTTTTGGTTGGTTGTTCGCAGCCATACCCTTCCTCAGCAGCTAAGACTTTAGTCCCTCGATCGTTGAGGGTGTCCTGTTAGGCCTTGTTTTTGCATTTTTGTTTCTTTAGGCTGCGGGCAGTGGCTAAAAGCCTCCGCTTGATTCGTTCTTGCTCCAGAGGATCTTCAGGGACGATGAAGTCGTCCTCCTCAAGACTGACCTCCTCTTCAGAGAGTGGTAGGTAATTTCTATCCTTGGAGTCGTTGGGTTTTTTTGTATTGAGCGGGTCCTTCTGCCCTGCGATGTCATCCTGATGATGTTCATTGGTTGCGTCTCCGGAGAGGTTATCCGTATTATTTACAGTGCCGTTCTCCACAGAGTCCATGTTGCTTGCATGGCTCTGATGTGGCTTTGATTGACAACACTGTTCTCGGTGTTAGGGTGGCTCATCTCTAGTCTTGCCTCGGTCCTGATCAGTAGTGCCACCGCCGTCCTTGGGGGTGTCCACCATGTAAATGTCATAGGTGGATGTGGCCAACCAG
>NC_041381.1:291084807-291089531 GCF_002162155.2 Triticum dicoccoides
CGTCCTCCTCGTCCATGTATTCGACATTATCCGAATTATAGTCTAGCATATAGGTTAAATCATCGATAGTGGCTACCAAATGGGTGGTGGGTGGGACGCACAATGCCCTATGGTACGCCTCGAAGAGTGGTGGTTGAAGATGGAGGGCAGATCCTCTTGGATGTTCATGTTCTGAATTTGGTACAACGCCTCGTTTATCATTGCGAGGGTCGTTGAACTCGAGGGTTCCAGGACAAATTCCGATGTAACGGAGTGGGGGGCGATCAATACCCTGGCCGATCCTTGATTTCCGCTGGCCGTGCTAAGCTTGAGGTGCGGAGCCGGATCCTTGAGGGCGTCCGGGCCGTCACTGGAGGTCAAGGACGGGCTTTGGTCCTTGCTTATGGCTTCCCCGTCGGGGTTCGAGATCGGGCTGCTTTGGGCTGGGGGTAACCCCTGGCCATTAGCTACCGCTTCGTCGTAAGGGCTCAAGGCCAGGCGAGCATTGTGGAAGGAAGCTTCGGCCGGGATTGCCTCTTGGCCTCTGCCTCCTGATTCTACCTCGATGGTCGAGGATAGGTCTTCTGCAGTCATGACGTGTCCGGACGGAGGCGGAGTCTGGCCCCTACTCGAAGCGGAGCTTTCCTGTCTCGAAGCTTCCGAGGCTGATCTGACGATCGGATCAGAAAGGAACTCTGGAATGGGGGCGAGGGTCCGGGAGGGGGGAGTGAATCCGGTGAAAACCAGATCGCCTCATGCATTCGCAACATATTCCAGACTACCGAATTGAATCCGGTGTCTGGGTACAAATGCGTCGACCTGATCCAGACGACCAGTCGGGTCTGCATGCAGCACGATGCTTCCAAATGTGAAGAGTTGTCCGGGGACAAAGAAGTCCCCAGATCCAATGCCCTCTCCTATGATCAGGCGAGCCATCGATCCTTTGGGTGATCCTACAGCGGAACTCTCAATGAAAGCACCAATGTCGGTGTCAAAACCGGCAGACCTCGTGGTAGGGGGTCCCAAGCTGTGGATCTAGGATCGATGGGGAACAAGGGACGACGAACATAGTGTTTACCTAGGTTCAGGCCCTCTCGAAGAGGTAATACCCTACGTCCTGCTTGATTGTATTGGATGTATAATATGGTTTACAGAGTCGATCTACCTCGAGATCAGCATGAGCTAAACCCTAAGGAGATGAGGTGATGAATCTAGCTCTCTCCCTAAGACTAAAAACCCTTGATTTATATAGACACCAGTAGGGTTAAGGTTACCGAAGATAGATTACAATAAGGGATTAAAGAGATCAACCACTGTGACAACCTCGATTCAATCGTACACTAATCATGCACGCAAATGTGTACGATTAAGATCAAGGACTCATGGGAAGATATCACAGCACAACTCTATACACAAATTAAAATAATACAAGCTTTATATTACAAGCCAGGGGCCTCGAGGGCTCGAATACATAAGCTCGAATACACAAGAGTCAGCGGAAGCAACAATATCTGAGTACAGACATGAGTTAGACAAGTTTGCCTTAAGAAGGCTAGCACAAAGGCAACATTGATCGAAAAGGCAAGGCCTCCTGCCTCGGAGCCTCCTAACTACTCCTGGTCGTCGGCATCTGTCACGTGGTAGTAGGCACCCTCGGGGTAGTAGCAGTCATCGATGGTGTTGCCTGGCTCCTGGGCTCCACCATCTGGTTGCAGCATCCGAGAAGAATGGAAAGAGGTGGAAAAAAGGGAGCAAAGCAACCGTGAGTACTCATCCAAAGTACTCGCAAGCAAGGAACTACACTACATATGCAACATTATCATAGGAAGGCTATATATGTGGACTGGGCTGCAGAAATGCCAGAATCGAGAGAAGGCCTAGTCCTATCGAAGACTAGCATCTTCTGGAAACCACCATCTTGCAGCAAACAGGAGGGAGTAGAGTAGCATAAAGTAAAGTAGTAGTAGTGTTATCAACCTCGACTAGAGATCCTTTCTCGACACCCTGCGAGAAAGAAATCCCAGAGCCATACTATCCATTTCTCATCACAATCCATTTCTCATCTCAATCCATTTCTCATCTCAATCCATTTCTCATCATGAGTATCCAGTTCTAGTTGTATCGATCGGGATACAACTCCAAGCGTCCGTTACCGTAGGACAGGCTATGCATATATTAGTTCTTCCCTGCAGGGGTGCACCAACTTACCCACCATGCTTGATTAACTCCGGCCGGACACACTTTCCTAGGTCATGCTCGGCCTCGGCCAAACAATACGTCGCAACCCGACCTAGGCTTAATAGAGAGGCCAGCACGCCGGACTAAACCTATGCCCCAGGGGTCATGGGCCATCTCCCCGGAAACTCCTGCACGTTGCGTACGCGGCCGGTGAGCAGACCTAGCCTCCCTTATACAAGTGAAGGTGTAACTAGTCCAACCCGGCGCGCGCCGCTCAGTCGTTGACGTCTATTAAGCTTCGGCTGATGCATACGACGCAGAACGCCCATACTATGCCCACGTGATGGTTAGTGTTATCAGGCCAGAGGCCCCTTAGATCAAATATCCAAATCGTAGTGGATTGGGAACGCGCGGTAACAAGCAGAAACTCACGAAAGATGTGACCCCGTTGCCCCGTCTCGAGGACTTGCGGCAAGGGCTAAGAATGCCCAGCCACGCCTCGTAATTATCTCACGGGCACCTTCTAGGTCAACCCGACTCCTCATCACTCGCAATTATGCTCGCGCGGGCACCCCTCAGGGTCGACCCGTCTTTAGTAACATGGTTCAGTGTAAAGTCATAGTAACCATAGTAACCGTGTGTCCAAACATCAAGGGGAAAACCCGAGGAATCACCTCCGGTGAATTCCACTCAATGTAATCATCAAGGTGAACATAAGAGGAATCACCCCCGAGGTTCACACTTGAGGGGTTGCACGACAGAGTCATATCGGAAGTGGTTAAGGTGGAATCACCCTCGATGACCACGACCGAATAGCTACACTACAGGGTTAACATCAGAAGTGCTGTAGAGGTCTCACCCTCGGCACTCGATAGTAACCCAGCAGTGTCGAGCAACTAAGGGGAAAGTGATGTGCGGTGCCGGGGCCTGGTCTTCAATCCCGTTGATCGGGTCTTCAATGATGAAGCAGGGGAAACAAGGACAAGGTGGGGGTCACTGATGGATCACTAACCAACCTATACTAAGCACTTTAGGATAAGCAGGTAAGGTACAATAACAGATAAAAAAGCAGGCTATGCATCAGAATAGGAGCATACAATAACAATAGCAAAATCTAATGCAAGCATGAGAGAAAGGAATGGGCGATATAGGGATGATCAAAGGGGGGGCTTGCCTGGTTGCTCTGGCAAGGAGGGGTCGTCGTCGACGTAGTCGATCACAGGGGCAGCATCGGTCTTGGGGTCTACCGGAGAGAAGAGGGGAAGAAACAATAAATATTAAGCAAACATAGCATCACAAAGCATAGCGTGGCAATATGCTATGCCGGGTGTGACGTAACGTATGGCTACATGATGAAGGTGAAGGGGGAAAATCAACCGGGAATGTTTTCCCGGTTCCGGACCTGTGTCAAACAGATGACCAGAGGGGGAATATTCCATGTTCAGATAGTTAGAGGTATCTGATAGGTAAACGGACCGCGCATCCAGATTCGTTGGATTTTTCTGAGCAACTTTCATATAGAAAACATTTTCATCCGAGCTACGATTTAATTTCTATGAATTTTCAAAGATTAAACCATTTCCTAAAATTAATTTAGTTATTAAACACGAATTATCCAGAACAGTAAATGATGACGTCAGCATGACGCAAGCATAGCGTCAGCGGTCGGCTGACCAGTTGACCAGTCAACTGTGGCCCACCAGTCAGTGACTGGAGCTGCCCAGTCAGTCGTTGACCTGGTTAACCGGGACCACCGGGCCCAGCTGCCAATGACCCAGGGGGTTGCCACATAGGCGCCACATCAGCGCCGGCTGCCGGAGTTACTCCGGCGAGCCCGTAACGCGGCGGTGAGCTCCAGCGAGCTCGGAAACGCGCTGTGGTGGCTCGTTTTGCGCGCGGTTGGGTGCGTTGGAACGGGCGTTCAACTCCGCATCGTTTGGTGGCGGTGGCACGACCTGAAGTGGCCCGTGGAGACGATGGCGACGAGCAAAGGCGGCGGCCGGAAACAGGCGATGTCGAGGACGTGGCTAAGGAGCAACGGGAGGGAAGCAAGTGGCACATTCGAATCCTACGGCTACGGCGGGCACGACTGCGAGCTCAGCCGAGCTCGACAACGCCTGTGGCGATAGCAGCAGCCACGGCGGCGGAGCTCCATTGGCAAAAATGGCGCGGAGGCTACGGTGATGGATCCGTGCGGGGGAGCAAGGGGAAAGACGTGGTGGCTCACCGGGAGATGTAGGGGGGTGGCAGCGGGCTCGAGGGAGGTCGGGGCGGTGCTGGGGGCGACGAATCGCCGACGAGTGGTGGCGGGGACCGTTGGGGAAGACAGGATGATGGCGACGCTGATGGGGCTTCCTCGCCTCGTTCCGGTGAGGTAGTCGAAGGAGGCGTCGACGGCGAGCCTCCTGGACCTTCTGGCAAGGCGCGGGGTAGGCGGTGGCCGCGGCTACGGCACAACCATGGCGACGGCGGCGCTCGGTTGAGGTGGGGAGGGGATCTGGAGAGTGAGGGAGAGAGCGGAGAGGGCGAGTAGGGGAGTGGGTGGAGGTAGGTGGGGGAGGACTCGA
>NC_041381.1:291089917-291098648 GCF_002162155.2 Triticum dicoccoides
GGCGTTGCCGGCGAGGTGGTCGGGCGGCGACGAGCCCCTGTAGCGGTGCGCACCGGGGGAACAGGAGGAGGGCACGGTACGGGGAGCTGGGCCGGCTTGCTGTGGTGGGCCGAGGCCCATGGGAAGGGGGCGTGGTGGCCAGCTGGGCCAGTCGGCCCAGTTGAGGGGGGGGGGGCTTTCCCTTTTTTTATTTTAAAGCTTTTTCTGGTTTTAGCTATTTCAAGCCATTTAGACATTTTGCAAAAAAATATCGGTTCACCACCAATATTACCAGAAGAATACTTTCCACATGATGAACATTTTAGTTTTCATGTTTGAGCATTTTGAATTTCACACAGAATTTGAATCTGAATTCAACTGGAATGTGAAAGAGCATGAGACAATAATGATCAGGCACATGTTTAGCAAAACAATTAACTTAACCCCAGGGGTTACTGTAGCATCATTACACCGGGGTGTTACAACTCTCCTCCTCTAAAAGAAATTCTCGTCCCGAGAATTAAGAGGTAGAAGGGAACAGGTCGGGGTATTCATCACGGAGGTTATCTTCGCGTTCCCAAGTGGCTTCATCTTTAGTATGATTCGACCATTGCACCTTGAGGAACTTGGTAACCTTCTGGCGCGTTCGACGTTCAGCTTCTTCAAGATTGCGGATAGGATGCTCCTTGTATGTGAGATCATCTTGAACTTCAATCAATTCCGGATCCACTTCACGTTTCGGATCCTTGAAGCATCGACGAAGTTGCGACTCGTGGAAGACATCATGAACATGAGAGAACTGAGGTGGCAACTCCAGTTGATAAGCCACCAGCCCACGACGGGCGAGAATACGGAAGGGACCAATGTAGCGAGGAGCTAACTTGCCCTTGACTCCGAACCATGAGTGCCTCTCAAAGGAGTGACACGCAGATAAGCTTGTTCACCAGGTTGATAAGTTGAACCCCAGTGTTTCCGGTCATAGTTGCTCTTCTGGTGGGACTGGCCCGCCTTGAGATTATCCCGGACAATGCGAACCTGCTCTTCAGCTTGTTGAATAATGTCCAGACCAATGAGTGCTCGTTCCCCAGTTTCTGACCAATTCAGAGGGGTTCGGCACTTACGTCCATAAAGCACTTCAAAGGGTGCCATCTTCAAGCTGGCTTGATAGCTGTTGTTATAAGAGAACTCCGCATAAGGGAGAGATTCTTCCCACTTCTTGCCGAACGAAATAACACAAGCTCGAAGCATGTCTTCAAGAATTTGATTGATTCGCTCGACTTGGCCTTGGGATTGGGGATGATAAGCAGTGCTCCAGGTAATGTGAGTTCCCATTGCCTCTTGGAAACTATCCCAGAACTTTGAAGTGAATAAACTGCCACGGTCTGAACTGATCTCCTTCGGAATGCCATGGAGTGACACAATTCTGGAGATATACAAGTTTGCTAATTGACTAGCAGTGATTGTCTCCTTGACTAGCAAAAAGTGAGCAACTTTCGAGAATTGGTCGATGACAACAAAGATAGCATCGTTACCTTTCTGAGACTTGGGAAGGCCTGTGACGAAATCCATTTGGATCTTATCCCACTTCCATTCAGGAATCGGAAGCGGTTGTAGAAGTCCAGCCGGTTTCTGATGTTCTGCTTTGACGCGACGGCAAACGTCACATTCTTCGATATATCGAGCAATGTCTTGCTTCATTTTAGACCACCAGTACTTCTGACGGATGTCTAGATACATCTTGGTACTTCCCGGATGAATAGAGAGAGGGGTGTCATGCGCTTCTTTCATCACCTTCTCTGTCATAAGCTCGAACCGGGGTACTACAATGCGATCTCTGAAGTATAAGGTTCCATCTTCACCAAGTGAGAAATCTCCGGATTTCTCTAAGGCAAGATCCTTTTTCATCAAATCAACGTGAGCATCTTTGGCTTGAGCAGACTTAATTTCTTTCAGAAGAGTTGGTTCCAGGACAAGGTTATTCAGAGAACCCTGTGGAACTAGTTGAAGGTTTAGCTTGCATAGCTCTTCATAAAGGCGGGGTTGAGCTTTGTAGACCATGTGATTATTGCAATAAGACTTTGCGGCTCAGGGCATCGGCCATTACATTAGCCTTACCAGGGGTATAAGATATACCGCAGTTGTAGTCCGCAATAGCTTCCATCCATTGCTGCTGACGGAGGTTCAGATCTGGCTGGGTAAACAAGTACTTCAGACTCTGATGGTTAGTGAAGATCTCGCAACGATTACCGAGAAGGTACTGTCGCCATAGCTTCAATGCAAAGATAACCGCTGCAAGCTCAAGGTCATGAACCGGGTAGTTTTCCTCGTGAGGACGCACTTGACGGGAAGCATAAGCAATCACCCTGCGCTCTTGCATTAGAACACAGCCTAATCCTTGACGTGAAGCGTCATAATAGATGACGAAGTCCTTGCGAGAATCAGGAGGAGCAAGCACTGGGGCAGAAGTCAGCTTGTCCTTGAGTGCCTGGAAACTTTCCTGACATTTGTCTGTCCAGTCGAACTTAACGCCTTTTTGAAGCAGATTAGTCAGTGGCTTGGCGATCTTGGAGAAGTTCTCGACAAAGCGGTGACAGTAGATGGCTAGGCCGAGAAAGCTTCTGACTTGCTTGACAGTCTTAGGAGGGGTCCAGTCAAGAATAGCCTGAATGCGCTCTGGGTTGACGGCAATACCATCCTTGGAGATAACATGACCAAGGTAGGTGACTTCGGGTAACCAGAATTCACACTTGGAATACTTGGCATAAAGTTGATGCTCTCGAAGCTTCTCCAGAACAAGACGAAGATGTTAAACATGTTCTTCTTTATTCTTCGAATATACCAGTATATCATCCAGATAGACTATGACGAACTTGTCGAGGTAATCCATGAATATATAGTTCATCAGACGAGAGAATGTAGCTGGAGCATGGGTTAAACCGAATGACATGACGGTGTACTCGTAAGAACCATAACGAGTGACGAAGGCGATCTTTGGAATATCCTCTTCACGAACACGGATCTGGTGGTAACCCAACCTCAAGTCGAGTTTAGAGAATATCGATGAACCAGCAAGTTGATCATACAGATCATTGATCCGAGGAAGGGGATATTTGTTCTGAATTGTATCTTGGTTGATAGGACGGTAGTCTTGGACCAAACAGTTCGTCCCGTCCTTCTTCTTAACGAAGAGAGAAGGTGCTCCCCAAGCAGAGGAACTTGGACGAATGAAACCCTTGTGAAGAGATTTGTCGATTTCCTCCTTAAGTTCTAGGAGTTCATGAGGTGGCATCTTGTAGGGTCGTTTAGCAATAGGAACGGTGCCTGGCTTCAAGTCGATGACGAACTCGACGGCCCGGGCAGAGGGTATTCCTGGAAGTTCTTCTGGAAATACGTCTTGGAAGTCGCGAACAACTGGAATATTTTCAATCCCCTCAAGAGGTGCTGCGTTCAACGCATTCAAAGCATAAAGTCGTGCTTCAGCGTCCTGAACAAGCTGAGCATGGTAGCTTACTATCTCATCGGAAGGATGTAGGAGGTGAACGACCTTGGTGGCGCAAACGATAGAGGCAGTATGCGCTTTCAACCATTCCATTCCCAAAATGAGGTCAATATTGGAAGACTCCAGAATAATGGGAGAAACAAGGAATTCCAACCCTTCAATCTCAATGGGAACGCCGTGACCAATCATGGTAGTTTGACATCGGCCCGCAGGGGTGCGCACCACTATTGGAGTGTTCATGGGCTCGCATCGAATGTTGTGTGCGTATGCAAAATTTTCTGACATAAATGAATGCGATGCTCCTGAATCGAATAGAACAGAAGCCGCTACTGAATTAACGAGAAGAGTACCCATCACAGTAGCAGGCTGGTCTTGAGCTTCATTCAGATCAACATGATTAGCCTGACCACGATCATAAGGTCGGGCATTGCTATTGCGGGGCTGGTTGTTTCCACGGCCATTAGAAGGCAGAGCCAGCTGGTTCTTGTTTTGATTGCACTCTCTGGCACGGTGACCTGGACGACCACACCTAAAGCACAATTCATCATTGGGATTGGGAGTAGGAGCTTGGGGTGGTACCACTCGAAGAGGCTGCCTCTTCGGTGGAGGAGGCAGACGAGGTGCAACATAGGACTGTCTTGGTGCAGGTGCAGTTGGACGATACATGCTGTGGGGAATCCATATCCGACGCTTCTGCGCTGACGGGCCCGAAGATGGGCAAGCGTCACGGCTACGCCTGAGGAATCCCTGGTGTTCCTGAAGACCAGTCTCAACCTGAATAGCCTTGTTCACCAAGGTGGTGAAGTCGGCAAAGTCATGAACGAGCAGTGCTAGCTTGACATCAGGGTGAAGTCCATCACAAAACTTTTCTTGCCTACGAGCATCAGTAGCAATGTCTTCTTCAGCGTAACGGGACAATTCCAAGAATTCCCGCTGATAAGCATCTACAGACTTGTTGCCTTGGGTGAGGTTACGGAACTCGCGCTTCTTCCTGTCCATGATTCCCTGAGGAATGAAGCGGGCACGGAAAGCGGCTTGGAAATCCGGCCAAGTGATGACCGTTCCAGCAGGTAGGGTACGCTTGTGGCTGTCCCACCATTGAGCAGCGGGACCCTTGAGGAAGAAGGATGCGAAAGTGACATAGCTGGAGGGGCAACACTAGCAGACTCCATTTCATACATGATGTCTCGGAGCTAGTCATCAGCATCAAGGGGCTGAGTTGAGCTGTGGTAGATTGTCGGGTTGAGGCCCATGAAGTCCTGCAGAGTAACTGGGGCTGGTTGCTGGTTCATATTCGGACGAGGAAACTGAGCCATCATTCCTTCCATGAACTGGCGGTTCAGCTCAAACTGTTGCATCATTCCAGCAAAGAATTCAGGCGGTGGTGGATCGTTGGAACCACGGCCACGACCAGCGGGTCTAACCATCCTGCTAACATGTAACAGGGGGTAGTTCAGTATCGAGCATTTGCAAAGACAAAGGATCATTCATGATGAAACAGGCATAATGAAAGAGGTACGATGGATACCTCTTAGTAGTCAACATGACAGTGTGTGCACTATTCAAGATGCTATTCTAAGGAGTAACTATGGCTTATCCAACTTTGGGGTGAATGTGGTCACGGGATCCTAATGTTAGAGTTAGTAAATTCGTTTAACCCGAGTAGAAGAGAGTTCAGAGTCCCAGAGTATAGACAAGGAGTAAAAGATCCTAACACCACCCAATGGCGACGTGGGCCCGTAAGACACACAACCATGTTAGTAAAAGTTTTTCAGTGACTAGACTCAACTTCGGCCAAGGAGTTGGAAAGGGGGCTACCTACAGGCAGTCGGCTCTGATACCAACTTGTGACACCCTCGATTCAATCGTACACTAATCATGCACGCAAATGTGTACGATCAAGATCAAGGACTCACGGGAAGATATCACAGCACAACTCTAGACACAAATTAAAATAATACAAGCTTTATATTACAAGCCAAGGGCCTCGAGGGCTCGAATACATAAGCTCGAATACACAAGAGTCAGCGGAAGCAACAATATCTGAGTACAGACATGAGTTAGACAAGTTTGCCTTAAGAAGGCTAGCACAAAAGCAACATTGATCGAAAAGGCAAGGCCTCCTGTCTGGGAGCCTCCTAACTACTCCTGGTCGTCGGCGTCCGTCACGTGGTAGTAGGTACCCTCGGGGTAGTAGCAGTCATCGATGGTGTCGCCTGGCTCCTGGGCTCCACCATCTGGTTGCAGCATCCGAGAAGAATGGAAAGAGGTGGAAAAAAGGGAGCAAAGCAACCGTGAGTACTCATCCAAAGTACTCGCAAGCAAGGAACTACACTACATATGCAACATTATCAAAGAAAGGCTGTATATCTGGACTGGGCTGCAGAAATGCCAGAATCGAGAGAAGGCCTAGTCCTATCGAAGACTAGCATCTTCTGGAAACCACCATCTTGCAGCAAACAGGAGGGAGTAGAGTAGCATAAAGTAAAGTAGTAGTAGTGTTATCAACCTCGGCCAGAGATCCTTTCTCGACACCCTGCGAGAAAGAAATCCCAGAGCCATACTATCCATTTCTCATCACAATCCATTTCTCATCTCAATCCATTTCTCATCTCAATCCATTTCTCATCATGAGTATCCAGTTCTAGTTGTATCGATCGGGATACAACTCCAAGCGTCCGTTACCGTAGGACAGGCTATGCATATATTAGTTCTTCCCTGCAGGGGTGCACCAACTTACCCACCACGCTTGATTAACTCCGGCCGGACACACTTTCATGGGTCATGCCCGGCCTCGGCCAAACAATACGCCGCAACCCGACCTAGGCTTAATAGAGAGGCCAGCACGCCGGACTAAACCTATGCCCCCAGGGGTCATGGGCCATCTCCCCGGAAACTCCTGCACGTTGCGTACGCGGCCGGTGAGCAGACCTAGCCTCCCTTATACAAATGAAGGCGTAACCAGTCCAACCCGGCGCGCGCCGCTCAGTCGCCGACGTCTATTAAGCTTCGGCTGATGCATACGATGCAGAACGCCCATACTATGCCCACGTGATGGTTAGTGCTATCAGGCCAGAGGCCCCTCGGATCAAATATCCAAATCGTAGTGGATTGGGAACGCGCGGTAACAAGCAGAGACTCACGAAAGATGTGACCCCATTGCCTCGTCTCGAGGACTTGCGGCAAGGGCTAAGAATGCCCGACCACGCCTCGTAATTATCTCACGGGCACCTTCCAGGTCAACCCGACTCCTCATCACTCACAATTATGCTCGTGCGGGCACCCCTCAGGGTCGACCCGTCTTTAGTAACATGGTTCAGTGTAAAGTCATAGTAACCATAGTAACCGTGTGCCCAAACATCAAGGGGAAAACCCGAGGAATCACCCCCGGTGAATTCCACTCAATGTAATCATCAAGGTGAACATAAGAGGAATCACCCCCGAGGTTCACACTTGAGGGGTTGCACGACAGAGTCATATCGGAAGTGGTTAAGGTGGAATCACCCTCGATGACCACGACCGAATAGCTACACTACAGGGTTAACATCAGAAGTGCTATAGAGGTCTCACCCTCGACACTCGATAGTAACCCAGTAGTGTCGAGCAACTAAGGGGAAAGTGATGTGCGGTGCCGGGGCCTGGTCTTCAATCCCGTTGATCGGGTCTTCAATGATGAAGCAGGGGCAACAAGGATAAGGTGGGGGTCACTGATGGATCACTAACCAACCTATGCTAAGCAGTTTAGGATAAGCAGGTAAGGTACAATAACAGATACAAAAGCAGGCTATGCATCAGAATAGGAGCATACAATAACAGTAGCAAAATCTAATGCAAGCATGAGAGAAAGAAATGGGCGATATCGGGATGATCAAAGGGGGGGCTTGCCTGGTTGCTCTGGCAAGGAGGGGTCGTCGTCGACTTAGTCGATCACAGGGGCAGCATCGGTCTCGGGGTATACCGGAGAGAAGAGGGGAAGAAACAATAAATATTAAGCAAACATAGCATCACAAAGCATAGCGTGGCAATATGTTGTGCCGGGTGTGACCTAATGTATGGCTACACGATGAAGGTGAAGGGGGAAAATCAACCGGGAATGTTTTCCCGGTTCCGGACCTGTGTCAAACAGATGACCGAAGGGGGAATATTCCATGTTCAAATAGTTAGAGGTATCTGATAGGTAAACGGACCGTGCATCCAGATTCGCTGGATTTTTCTGAGCAACTTTCATATAGAAAACATTTTCATCCGAGCTACGGTTTAATTTCTATGAATTTTCAAAGATTAAACCATTTCCTAAAATTAATTTAGTTATTAAACACGAATTATCCAGAACAGTAAATGATGACGTCAGCATGACGCAAGCATAGCGTCAGTGGTCGGCTGACCAGTTGACCAGTCAACTGCGGCCCACCAGTCAGTGACTGGAGCTGCCCAGTCAGTCGTTGACCTGGTTAACTGGGACCGCCGGGCCCAGCTGCCAGTGACCCAGGGGGTTGCCACATAGGCGCCACATCAGCGCCGGCTGCCGGAGTTACTCCGGCGAGCCCGTAACGCGGCGGTTAGCTCCGGCGAGCTCGGAAACACGTTGTCGTGGTTCGTTTTGCGCGCGGTTGGGTGCGTTGGAACGGGCGTTCAACTCCGCATCATTTGGTGGCGGTGGCACGACCTGAAGTGGCCCGTGGAGACGGCGGCGACGAGCAAAGGCGGCGGCCGGAAACAGGCAATGTCGAGGACGTGGCTAAGGAGCAACGGGAGGGAAGCGAGTGGCACATTCGAATCCTACGGCTACGACGGGCACGACTGCGAGCTCAGCCGAGCTCGACAACGCCTGTGGCGATAGCAGCAGCCACGGCGGCGGAGCTCCGTTCGGGCAAAAATGGCGCGGAGGCTACAGTGATGGATCCGTGCGGGGGAGCGAGGGGAGAGACGTGGTGGCTCACCGGGAGCTGTAGGGGGGTGGCAGCGGGCTTGAGGGAGGTCGGGGCGGTGCTGGGGGCGACGAATCGCCGACGAGTGGTGGCAGGGACCGTTGGGGAAGACAGGACGATGGCAACGCTGATGGGGCTTCCCCGCCTCATTCCGGTGAGGTAGTCGAAGGAGGCGTCGACGGCGAGCCTCCTGGAACTTCTGGCGAGGCGCGGGGTAGGCGGTGGCCGCGGCTACGGCACAGCCATGGCGACGGCGGCGCTCGGTTGAGGTGGGGAGGGGATCTGGAGAGTGAGGGAGAGAGCGGAGAGGGTGAGCAGGGGAGTG
>NC_041381.1:291098852-291099697 GCF_002162155.2 Triticum dicoccoides
GGGGGGCGCTCTTATCCACCCGCAGCGTTGCCGGTGAGGTGGTCGGGCGGCGACGAGCCCCTGTAGCGGTGCGCACCGGGGGAACAGGAGGAGGGCGCGGTACGGGGAGCTGGGCCGGCTTGCTGTGGCGGCCGAGGCCCATGGGAAGGGGGCACGGTGGCCAGCTGGGCCAGTCGGCCCAGTTGAGGGGGGGGGGCTTTCCCTTTTTTTATTTTAAATCCTTTTCTGGTTTTAGCTATTTCAAGCCATTTAGACATTTTGCAAAAAAATATCGGTTCACCACCAATATTACCAGAAGAATACTTTCCACATGATGAACATTTTAGTTTTCATGTTTGAGCATTTTGAATTTCACACAGAATTTGAATTTGAATTCAACTGGAATGTGAAAGAGCATGAGACAATAATGATCAGGCACATGTTTAGCAAAACAATTAACTTAACCCCAGGGGTTATTGTAGCATCATTACACCGGGGTGTTACACCACCTTCTTGACTTGGAGGGCACACCACGACTTCAATGATCTCCTGTCATTATATGGCTCCACCAGTCTAGCCCATGTACAATGGGCCCTCACCCCGAGGACCCCTTAGTCCATGTCTCCCTCAGGAACCTTCCATGCACACATCAACCAACGAATAGCGCATACGCCGGATGGGCATGCATCGAGTACATGTACCACACACATTATGAAGTTCTTTTTGCTAGCGGCGTCGTATGTCTTGAACCCATCATCCCAAGCTTCTTGCAGTTCATCCTTAAGCGGATGTTTGTACACATTCATATTCTTCCCCAGATAGTTGGGCCCTGGAATTATCAACGTCAGGAAAATGTTATCCTTTTG
>NC_041381.1:291099940-291109235 GCF_002162155.2 Triticum dicoccoides
GGGGGGGATTGAGTGGAATGACAAATACGGGCCAACAACTGTATTGGGTTGCCGTCAGACCAAACACATTGAACCCATCCGTGCTGATGGCTACTCGAGGATGCCTTGGATCTCCCAGTTTTGCTCATGTAATGCATCAAAGCGCTTCCACGCAGAACCATCCGATGTGTGTACCATCATCAGATTCCCATCTGCATCTAGTTTGGTTCTTTTGCCCATTTTGTGCCGTGTCATCTGTATTCCCGTCTCTTCGACCATGAAAAGACATTGAAGTCTTGGTACGATTGGAAAATACTGAAGAACATTAACGGGCATTTTGGTCTGCGTCTTCTCACCCATACCGTTGTCTACCGCAACATACCTACAAGACTTGCAAATGGGACAATAGTTCAAGTCCGCATACTCAAGCCTAAATAAGGCACATCCTTTCTCATAGGCATGTATCTTCTCATAGGGCATCTTAAGTGCATGGAGGATTTTGTCCGATTGGTACAGGTTTGCAAGCATTACATGGCCTTTGGGTAAAAAGCGTCCAAATCATCGCGTCGTAGCATTCTCTGCCCAAGTTGAATTGAGAGTTCAGAGCCATTACTTGTGAGATGGCATCCAGCTGACAAAGCTCAGTGTGCTCATGGAGACGACGTTTTGAAGACTCCAACATTTCATTGAAGGCCTTTGCAGAATCCTCCATCCCATCATTCGAATCCCGAGCATCATCAAAGTCTTGCACCATGTATTCCATCCTGGTACCATGCTCGTCGGTGCGACGACGAACCACCTCAGCTCTGGCACGTTGGGCAGACTCACCATGAAATGTCCACACCGTATAACCGGGCATAAAACCACTCTTCTGCAGGTGTTTGCCAATTTCTTCCTTTGTCCTCTTGTGCCAATTGTCGCACCGGACATAGGGGCACCAGGTTTTATTCTGGCCATTTGCAAATGCGGCTCTCACAAACCCCTTGGTTTTTGTTAACCATTAATTGGTCATGTCTTTCTGACTAGTGTGACTGGTGTACATCCACGCACGATGACTCATCTTGCCTAGCTATTGGACACACACACATATATATATATATATATATATATATATATATATATATATATATATAATTCACCATGTATATATTCATCAGTTAATTTAGTTTGTCAATTTTATTACGTCCATGCAACCTACACTCTAATAGGTAAAGATAGGTCCTAATCGCACCCGAGTATGTGTAGATTGGGTTTGTTTTCCCATGCTTTGCTATGGATCCGATGGAAAATTTCGGTAATACCTCCCCGCTGTTCTCCTTATACATGTTTCTGCAATAAACAGAGAGGATGTGTACCCGACGAACAACAGGGAGGCACTGACGAAATTTATGCGTCGGATCCGGAGCAGAGCATATGGGAAAATGAACCCAATCTACAAATACTCAGGCTTTCATGGATAACGTTGGACAATTCGAAAGAATCACCGTTACAAATATGCAAATGTATGCATATTTATAACTGTAACCCTTTTAAACGGGAGATGCATACTGGTCACACATACTGGTCACGCATACTGATGATTGAAGACACCTATAGCTATCAAGTTTCATCGGCATGAAGACCGGAACAGAGTAAGTAATTAAGGGGGGGGGGGGGCGGAGGAGGAGATGTCATTTATGCTCACCCACGAACGCAGGGGTGGAGCTCGTCGAACACCAGACCGTCGCAGCGACAAAACCACTGCACATTTAAATCCAAAGATGTGTAACATAGCATTATTGTTTTTGCCATCAACCTAACTAAATATTTACAACAGGATGCCGCCGCCAAGTTGTAAAAAATGATTCGCACTACTCATTCCTCAACCCCTCGATCCTCGATCCCTCGACCCCTCGGAGATCCTCGAACCTCGACCCCTCAACCCTCCACCCTTCGGCCCCTCGGCAACCCCTCGACTCCTTGGTGACCCTCGACCCTCGACCCCTCGGAGAACCTCGACCATCGACTCCTCAACGCCTTGACCCCTCGACCCCTTGGTGATCCTCGACCCTCGACCCCTCGGCGATTCTCGACCCTTGACACGTCTCCAATGTATCTATGATTTTTGATTGTTCCATGCTATTATATTGTCTATTTTGGATGTTTTATATACATTAATATGCTATTTTATATTATTTTGGGGACTAACCTATTAACCTAGATCCATTTTCTGTTTGTTTCCTTGTTTTTGAGCTTCGCAGAAAAGGAATACCACACGGAGTCCAAACGGAATAAAACCTTTGCGATGATATTTCTTGGACCAGAAGACACCCCGGAGACTTGAAGATGAAGTCAGAAGAGCCACGAGGTGGCGGCAAGGGTGGAGGGTGCACCCAGGGGGGTAGGGCACACCCCCCTGTCTTGCCACCTCCTCGAGACTCGTCTGACCTAACCCATGGCCCGATATATTCACATATATCCCCAAACCACCAGAAGCATCCACAAAAACACTTTCCCACCACCACAACCTTCTATACCCGTGAAATACCATCTAGGGGCCTTTTCCGGCATCCTGTCGGAGTGGGATTCAATCACGGAGGGCTTCTACCTCAACTCTATTGCCCTTCTGATGAAGCGTGAGTAGTTTACCTCAGATCTACAGGTCCATAGCTAGCAACTAGATGGCTTCTTCTCTCTCTTTGATTCTCAATACCATGTTCTCCTCGATGTTCTTGGAGATCTGTCCGATGTAATCTTCTTTTGCGGTGTGCTTGTGGAGATCCGATGAATTGTGGATCTATGATCAGCTTATCTATGAATATTATTTGAATCTTCTCTGAATTCTTATATGCATGATTTGATATCTTTGTAATTATCTATCGGTTTGGTTTGGCCAACTAGATTGGTTTTTCTTGCAATGGGAGAAGTGCTTAGCTTTGGGTTCAATCTTGCGGTGTCCTTTCCCAGTGACAATAGGGGCAGCAAGGCACGTATTGTATTGTTGCCATCAAGGATAAAAAGATGGGGTTTACATCATATTGCTTGAGTTTATTCCTCTACATAATGTCATCTTACTTAATGCATTACTCTGTTCTTCATGAACTTAATACTCTGGATGCAGGCAGGAGTCGATCGATGTGTGGAGTAATAGTAGTAGATGCAGGCATGAGTCGGTCTACTTGACGCAGACGTGATGCCTACATTTCATAATAATTTCCTTAGATATCATCATAACTTTGCGCTTTTCTGTCAATTGCTCGATAGTAATTTGTTCACCCACCATATTATTTGCTATCTTGAGAGAAGCCACTAGTGAAACCTATGGCCCAAGAGTACATTTTCCATCATATAAGTTTCCGATCTACTATTTTGCAATCTTTTACTTTCCGATATATAAAAAAAAATTTTACTTTATCTTTTGTCTTGTTTCATCTATCTCTACCAGATCTCACTTTTGCAAGTAACCGTGAAGGGATTGACAACCCCTTTATCGCGTTGGGTGCAAGTTGTTTGATTGTTTGTGAAGGTCTTGGTGATTTATGTGTTGTCTTCTACTGTATTAATACCTTGGTTCTCTAACTGAGGGAAATGCTTATCTCTACTTCTGCATCACCCTTTCCTCTTCAAGGAAAAAACCAACACAATCTCAAGAAGTAGCAGGAAGAATTTCTGGCAACGTTGCTGGGGAGATCTATGCCAAGTGAAGACATACCAAGTACCGATCATAAAACTCTCATATCTTGCATTACATTATTCGCCATTTGCCTCTCGTTTTCCTCTCCCCCACTTCTAAAATGATTTTCGAAAAGATTCGTCTTTTTCTTTGCCCTCTCCTTCGCACTTTTCTGTTTGTCTTATTCGTTTGCTTTTTGTGTGCTCGTGTGTTGGATTGCTTGCTTTGTCACGATGGCTCAAGAGAATAGCAAATGGTGTGATTTTTCAAACACTAATAACAATGATTTTATTGGTACTCCGATTGCTCCTGCCACTAGTGCAGAATATTAGGAAATTAATGCCACTTTGCTGAATCTTGTTATGAAAGATCAATTTTCAGGCCTTCCTAGTGAAGATGCCGCATCCCATCTAAATAGTTTCGTTGAGTTGTGCGATATGCAAAATAAGAAAGATGTGGATAATGACATTGTTAAGTTAAAGCTATTTCCGTTTTCACTTAGAGATCATGCTAAAACTTGGTTTTCATCTTTGCCTAAAAATAGTATTGATTCATGGAATAAGTGTAAAGATGCTTTTATTTCCAAGTATTTTCCTCCCGCTAAGATCATCTCCCCTAGGAACGATATTATGAATTTTAAGAAACTTGATCATGAATATGTTGCACAATCTTGGGAGAGGATGAAATTGATTATACGAAATTGCCCTACTCATGGTTTGAATTTGTGGATGATTATACAAAAAATTTATGCCAGATTGAATTTTGCTTCTAGAAATCTTTTAGATTCGGCAGCGGGAGGCACTTTTATGGAAATTACCTTAGGAGAAGCTACTGAACTCCTGGATAATATTATGGTTAATTATTCTCAATGGCACACCAAAAGATCTTCCACTAGTAAAAAAGTGTGTGCGATTGAAGAGATTAATATTTTGAGTGGAAAGATGGATGAACTTATGAAATTATTTGCTAGCAAGAGTGCTTCTATTGATCCTAATGACATGCATTTGTCCACTTTGATTGAGAATAATAATGAATCTATGGAAGTGAATTGTGTTGGTAGGAACAATTTTGATAATAACGCGTATAGAGGTAATTTTAATCCTAGGTCATTTCCTAATAATTCCTCTAATAATTATGGTAATTCATACAACAATTCTTATGGAAATTATAATAAGATGTCCACTGAATTTGAGAATAGTGTTAAAGAATTTATGATTTCACAACGGAGTTTCAATGCTTTGGTTGAAGAAAAATTGCTTAAGATTGATGATTTGGCTAGGAACATGGATAGAGTTTATCTTGATGTTGATTCTTTGAAAATTAGATCTATTACATCTGAGCATGATACTAATGAATCTCTAAAGGCTATGAGAATATCCATTGATGAGTGCAAAGAAAGAACTGCTAAGATGCGTGCTAAACCAGATTGGTTTGTAAAAGCGTGTTCTTTTAGTTTTCATGTAAATAATGATGAAGATCTTGAAGTGATTAATGTGACTCCTATTGAATCTTTGTTTTCCAATATAAATCTTGATAAAGATGGGACTAGAGATGAGTCAACTTTAGTTAAAAGGCGTCCTAATGATTTAGAGTTTTTAGATCTTGATGCAAAAATTAATAAAAGTGGGATTGGAGAGGTCAAAACTTTAAGTAGCAATGAACCCACTCTTTTGGATTTCAAGGAATTTAATTATGATAATTGTTCTTTAATAGATTATATTTCCTTGTTGCAATCCATGTTGAATTCTCCTCATGCTTATAATCAAAACAAAGCTTTTACTAAACATATTGTTGATGCTATGATGCAATCTTTTGAAGAAAAGCTTCAATTGGAAGTTTCTATCCCTAGAAAACTTTATGATATGAGTGGGAACCTACTATTAAGATAATATTAAATAATATGAGTGCCATGCTTTATGTGATTTGGGTGCTCGTGTTTCCATGATTCCAAAAACTTTATGTGATGTGTTAGGTTTCCATGAATTAGATGATTGTTCTTTAAATCTGCATCTTGCAGATTCCACTATTAAGAAACCTACGGGAAGGATTAATGTGATCTGTTAGGTTTATGTGATGTGTTAGGTTTCCGTGAATTTGATGATTGTTCTTTAAATTTGCATCTTGCAGATTCCACTATTGAGAAACCTATGGGAAGGATTAATGATGTTATTATTATTGCAAATAGGAATTCTGTGCCCGTAGTTTTCATTGTTCTTGATATAGATTGCAATCCTACATGTCCTATTATTCTTTGTAGACCTTTCCTTAGAACGATTGGTGCAATTATTGATATGAAAGAAGGAAACATTAGATTTCAATTTCCGTTAAGGAAGGGCATGGAACACTTTCCTAGAAATAAAATTAAGTTGCCATATGAATCTATTATGAGATCTACCTATGGATTGCATACCAAAGATGACAATACCTAGATCTATTCATGTTTTTATGCCTAGCTAAGGTCGTTAACCAATAGCACTTGTAGGGAGGCAACCCAATTTTATTTTTGTTCCTTGATTTTTGCTCCTGCTTTGCTTTGAATAATTCATCTAGCCTCTGGTTAGATGTGGTTTTGTGTTTTCATTAGTGTTTGTGCCAAATAAGACCTTTGGGATGGCTTATAGTAATAGTTATTTTGATCTTGCTGAAAAGCAGAAACTTTTGCGCCTAGGAAAATAATTTCCTAATTCACAGAAGCGTGTTTTTGATCTGATTGTTTTTGCACAAGATTGTTACACAAAGTTACCAGGTTGTCCTAATTTTTCAGAATTTTTGGAGTTACAGAAGTATTCGAAGTTTCCAGATTGCTAAAGACGGATCTGTTTTTGACAGATTCTGTTTTCTATGTGTTGTTTGCTTATTTTGATGAATCTATGGGTAGCATCGAGGGGTATGAACCATGGAAAAGTTGGAATATAGTAGATATTACACTAATATAAATATAGAATGAGTTCACAACAGTACCATAAAGTGGTGATTTATTTTCTTATACTAACAAAGCTTATGAGATTTTCTGTTAAGTTTTGTGTTGTGAAGTTTTCAAGTTTTGGATAAAGATTTGATGGAATATGGAATAAGGAGTGGCTAGAGGCTCAGCTTGGGGATGCCCAAGGCACCCCAAGTCAATATTCAAGGACAACCAAGAGCCTAAGCTTGGGGATGCCCCGGAAGGCACCCCCTCTTTCGTCTTTGTCTGTCGGTAACTTTACTTGAGGCTATATTTTTATTCACCACATGATATGTGGTTTGCTTGGAGCGTCTTATATGATTTGAGTCTTTGCTTTTTAGTTTGCCAAAATCATCTTTGCTGTACACACCTTTTGAGAGGGACACACATGAATCATGATTTATCGGCATACTCTATGTGCTTCACTTATATCTTTTGAGCTAGGCAATATTGCTCTAGTGCTTACTTATATCTTTTTAGAGCACAATGGTGGTTTTATTTTATAGAAATTGTTGAACTCTCATGCTTCACTTATATTATTTTGAGAGTCTTTTTAAACAGCATGGTAATTTGCTTTGGTTATAAAATTAGTCCTAATATGATAGGCATCCAAGAGGGTATAGTAAAAACTTTCATATAAAGTGCATTGAATACTATGAGAAGTTTGATTCCTTATTATTGTTTTGAGATATAAATATGGTGATATTAGAGTCATGCTAGTGAGTAATTGTGAATTGGATAAATACTTGTGTTAAGGTTTGTGATTCCTGTAGCATGCATGTATGGTGAACCGTTATATAACGAAGTTGGAGCATGAGGTATTTATTGATTGTCTTCCTTATGAGTGGCAGTCGGGGATGAGCTGATAGAGGCGAAGGTGTCCCGATGTTTTGATGAGATGATGGCTATCATTTTCTATGGGAGTCGACCTTGATGATCCGACTACGACCTGCCAGACGTCACGCCTTAGCAATCGCTAAACCAACTTCCGAGGGGTTATTGACCACGTCGGAGCACGATCAACCTGACCACGAGGGTCTGTTTTCCTGCGAGCAAACGAAGAACAAGCAAGAAACTGAGATTGCAATCTGGATGTTGTGAATATAAGAGGAAAGCTTTATTAATGAAGGTGGGGTTCTGTGACGCCTCTGTTTGGTCGTTGAACACAAACGAAGTACGCGAAGTTGTAGCTATGGAAAACGTTTAATCTAAACAAAACCCAAGGTCTAAACGACACCCTAAGTGTTGCATATATGGAGGAGTAGGGGGGAATTTCATGACCCCTTGTAGGAGGGGTCCAAAACCAACCCTAACTTTGTTTCCCCACACATACAGACTCATCTTTGGCCAAAAGAAATGGGTAGCAAGTACGTCCTCCGTCTTCTTTATGCCAAAGTGTCCCATTAATCCTCCTCCATGCGCTCCTGCAACAACAAAAGATGAACAGAGCTAGCTGGAATGCATAGCTTGTGAGGAAGGAACACAAATCCATCATTAACGATGAACTTGTTCCATGTTCTTCCTTCTTTACAATTCTGCAATACATCTTTAAAATCAGCATCATGCACAATTGATCTTTGATGGTCTCCAAACCAAATATTTTGAAGTCAAGTTGTGAAAGCATTGTATAGAGACAAGACAATGCATCAGTAATGACATTTTCTTTACCCTACTTGTGTTTAATGACATAAGGGAAAGTCTCAATGAATTCAACCCAATTAGCATGTGTACGATTTAGTTTAGCTGGACTTTTAATATGTTCCAAAGATTCATGATCAGAATGTATAACAAATTCTTCGGGCCATAAATAATGTTTCCATGTTTCTAAAGTCCGAGCAAGGGCATATAACTCTTTATCATAAGAAGAATAATTCAGACTAGGCCCGCTCAATTTTTCAGAAAAGTATGCAATAGGTTTGCCATCTTGTAATAACACACCTCCTAATCAAATTCCACTAGCATCACATTCAAGGTCAAAAGTCTTATTAAAATCAAGAAGTTGGAGTAAAGGAGCATGCGTCAAGTTATCTTTCAATACCGTGAAGGCTTCTTCCTGTGCGGTACCCCAAACAAAAGGCACATCCTTCTTTGTAAGCTCATTGAAAGGTGCAGCAATGGTGCTGAAATCTCTCACAAAACGCCTATAGAATCCAGCGAGGCCAAGAAAACTCCTCACTTGTGTGACCATTTTGGGATGCGGCCAACTGTCAATAGCTTCAATCTTGGCTTTGTCAACATCAATTTCGTGTGGAGTAACAACATAGCCAAGAAAAGATAATATATCGGTGCAAAAGGTGCACTTCCCAAGGTTACCAAACAAATATGCATCACATAGAGCAATAAAAACAGCATGTAAATGTTCCAAATGTTCCTCCAAAGATCTGCTATAAATCAGTATATCATCAAAATAGACTAATACAAATCATCTAATGAAAGCACATAAAACTTCATCCATTAATCTCATGAAAGTACTAGGTGCATTAGTTAACCTAAAAGGCATGACTAACCACTCATATAATCCAAACATAGTTTTAAATGTTGTTGTTGTTGTTGTTGTTGTTGTTGTTGTTGTTGTTGTTGTTGTTGTTGTTGTTGTTGTTGTTGTTGTTGTTGTTGTTGTTGTTGTTGTTGTTGTTGTTGTTGTTGTTGTTGTTGTTGTTGTTGTTGTTGTTGTTGTTGTTGTTGTTGTTGTTGTTGTTGTTGTTGTTGTTGTTGTTGTT
>NC_041381.1:291109246-291109473 GCF_002162155.2 Triticum dicoccoides
TGTTTGCGATCATTACAGACAGCACATACGGTCTTTTTTTGTGAATAGTGTGCTCGTCAGGTTGTGTTTTTGTTGTTGTTGTTGTTGTTGTTGTTGTTGTTGTTGTTGTTGTTGTTGTTGTTGTTGTTGTTGTTGTTGTTGTTGTTGTTGTTGTTGTTGTTGTTGTTGTTGTTGTTGTTGTTGTTGTTGTTTGTGTTTTTGTTGCTGTTGCTGTTGCTGTTGCTGTT
>NC_041381.1:291109841-291126395 GCF_002162155.2 Triticum dicoccoides
TTGCTGTTGTTGACGTATTTCGTGGCGTGACATCACACCACGGCCAAGCCTTTATTCGAATCGTTTTTACTGTCCCACCTCAGCGCGTTTAGCGAGACGGTTTCCTTGGCACGTCTTGTCAAAGCAGAGATCGTGTCCCCTTATTCTGGGATTCTCATCAATACGGGCGTGGATAACCCAACCACGCCATTTATTACGGGGCTTGGGAGATAAGCGAGTTTTACCAGGCTGGTGGGGACGCATAGCTTCGTCCGTCCATATAAGGGGATAAGGATCCACCTTTTCACACACGCCTTCTTCCTCCTTCGCTCATCCATTTCCGCGCACTCGAGCTCCAGCGCCCAAGTCCGCACATCTCGCCTCAACCTTCCCCAGTCATGTCCGGAGCGGGAGGCAAGTGGATGGCATCCTCCATCACGGAGGGGCACATTAAAAGGCTGCGGAAGGCCGGATACTTGTCTAGCGATATCGCGCATCGGCTCCCCGACAAGGGGCAGCTTATCCCCACCCCCAGGCCCCATGAGAGGGTGGTGTTCCTCACCCACTTCCTCCGCGGACTAGGTTTTCCACTTCACCCATTTGTCCGGGGGCTCTTTTCTACTACGGCCTGGATTTCCATGATCTGGCCCCGAATTTCATCCTCAACATCTCGGCGTTCATCATCGTGTGCGAGGCCTTCCTCTGCATCCAGCCCCACTTCGGCTTATGGCTGAAGACCTTCAATGTCAAGCCGAAGGTAGTGGGCGGCCGCCAAGCAGAGTGCGGAGGTGCCATGGTGGGCAAGATGCCCAATGTCCTATGGCTCGAGGGCTCCTTCATGGAGACCATAAAGGGGTGGCAATCGGGGTGGTTCTACATCACCGAGCCGCATGACCCTAAATGGGCAGCGACCCCCGAAATCCGATCTGGCTTCCCTACACGGCTCACCTCTTGGAAAGAGACAGGCCTAACATGGGGTAGTTCGGAAGAGCTGACCGGACTCCAATCCTGCGTCAAAAATCTGGTGAGCAAGAAGCTCAAGCTCGTCAACATAGTCCAGGTCATGCTCATCCGCCGGATCCTCCCGTGCCAACAACGGGCCTTCAACTTGTGGGAGTTTGATCCGGCACAGCACCAAACCTTGAGCAGGCTCTTCGACACTACGTACGAAGACGCCTGGAAGGTGCTGTTCAAGGGCACCGAGGCTCCCGCATCCGCTACCGAAGATCGCGGATTTAGCTCGCAGCGTCAAGCCAGCGAGGTAAGCTATTTTACCCTTTACAGGACACTTGTTTTTCATAGTTTCACTTTATGCGGGATCTAAACTCCCTTACCTTTGACAGGCCTGGCAAAAGACGTCCGGGCAGGTTAACTGTCCGGCTCCCTTGCCAGAAGACCCAGCGGACGCCCAATTAACAGGGCTGCTGGTTCCGGCGCCTTACGTGGTGCCGGAGAAGAAGGCCAAGAAGAAGGCCACGGGAACCCAAAAGAGTTCCCGACATGAGGTGTTATCGGACTCATCATCTGATGACTCCGAGGCGGAGTCCTCCCATGAAGACGAGGAGGAGGAAAAAGAGGCCTCTCCCCCAGCGGGGGAAGAGAAGAAAAGGAAGGCCGCCCCAACTGGGGAGGCTGGAGGGTCCAAGATGGGAAGGACCCTTCCTTCGGACTACTCCACCCACGCCGACAACGGCGAAGAGGAGTGGCCACCAAGGGCTAAGCCCCTGGAGAAATCGTAAGTGTCTGGATACCAGAATAACTCATGGCGTTTCATTTGTCGCACAAAATCTCCTAATGCCGAATATAACCCTGCAGCCCGCCCAAGGACGGGCTCGACACTTCAACGAGCGACTCCCTGGCTTCGTCGGACGTGAATAGCACTTCACTTCCGGTCGCCTCCTCTCCTTGTGCTGCAGATGACGCTGAGGTGGGGTCCCAAAAGGGGCCCAGCCAGGAGGAGGAGGTCCCAGAGGTGCCGCAAGGCAACCTCCCAGACTCTGGGCAAAAGGGGGATCAAACCGCAAAGGGCTCTAAGTCCGGCCCTGGGCCGGACTCCGCACCGGAACCTTCAGTGGTTCCGGAGTGCGGCAGGCGGCCCCTTCGTAAGAAGGGCGAGACTGCGACACCGGTGACCTCCGTCCAACCGGAGGCACCGGATAATTTGTTGGAGGCGCTTAACGGCGCCTCCATCGACAAGGAGCACCGCACTGTTATGAGTGTGGTGATCCAGAAAGTTCAGTCCGCCAAGAGCGGGCTGACTGAAGCCTGTGCCAGCCTTCTAACAGGCTTTGAGGTATGTATTTAAGATATGTAAAAATATTACCGCATAGACAGTAGCCCCTGATGCTCAGTTTGGTGTTCGTAAAGAAAAGCCGAACTGAGGATCTAAAAAGATGTACGCAGGAGTCTAACATAATTATGTCAATATGGGAAATGCAGGCTGCGCTGCTGACCTCTGCCACACTGACTGCGGAGGTCGATGCATTGAAGCAGAGCCTCGAGCGGTCCGAGAATGAGCTCGGCCTTGCTAAAAAGTAGCTCGAGGACAAGGAAGGTAACCAATACCTTATGGAAATATATAAAAGATGTGGTTGCAAAAAAATGACAGGAATAACATGAGTATTGCAGGGGCCACGAACGAGGTGGTGACCCTGAAGGAAGCGGTGTCCATGGCCGAAAGCAATGCGGCCGCGGAGTGCACCGAGCGAGAGAAACAGGAGGCGCGGGTGGCGGAGGTGCGGCAAGAGCTCCAGGCTCTCGTGGAAAAGCACGAGAGTTTGGAGCGTGACTCAAAGACTCGAGAGTCTGAGCTCGCCTCGGCCCTTGAGAGCGCCAAAGCCGCTAAGGCCGAAGCCCAAAAAGCCCTCCAGGAAATTGAGGCGATGAAGAAGATAGCAGCGGGTAAGGCATTCTTCATGCAAAGCAAGCACGTGAAAGTGAATTACTTGTTACTTACCCGAATCCGGAGCTCTCCAGGAGCATTCGCAGATCTGCCCTGTAGTGTGTCCGATGCTACCGCATTGTACCAGGCCGAGGAGGGGAGCTCGACGGAGAATGTGTTCTGGTCTCAGTATGCTGAGGCCGGACACCTGGTGCCCTTGAGCGACCAGCTGAAGCAGTTGGTCGAGCTCCATAAGGTGGCCGAACAGGCCATGAAGGGCCTCATAGTTCAGCTGTGGCCTAAGGAAGCCATGCCTGGGAGCTACTTCATGCTGGTGAGGCGGTTGGTGGACGCATGTCCATGGATTGAAGTCGTCAAGCGCTCCGTCTGTATCGAAGGTGCCCGTAGGGCCCTTGCCCATGCTAAAGTGCACTGGGGCAAGATGGACGCTGAGAAGCTTGTGACGGATGCTCCACCGCCGGGCAGGGAGTATCGCAAGCCCGAGATGTATTATCAGGGCATCCTGAAGGGTGCACGCCTTATAGCGGGTGAATGCTCCAAAGATGTAATTTTTGAGTAAACTCGCATTTGTTATCCTGTACGCTTGAAAACTTGTTCATATGCGCTAAGCAACGCTTGTGAATTTAAAATATTACATTCTGTGCGGCCGTTTATTAATTTTGAGAGATGGCGAGTCGTCGGCTTCTGCCCCCATGCCGTGAGTGCTGGGGTGTTCGGGATAAACTTGAGCGCTCCTTTTCCCATTCTTGGGTCCTTCGAGGGAGGCGCTCAACGCAACGAATGAGGCAACCGAACTATAATGCTTGAACACTCTCACTTAGCCATAGAATTCTATAATTTTAAATTTCGGCGAAGCCCCTAGTATTCGGAAGACTGAGTTCGGGGCACTCCACGCCTGGGCCGGACAAAGCCGACTCCTCGCTCTAAGCGGCGTAAGTCTTGAGGGACTCGAAAACCTCTGGAACAGCGACCGGGTCTCACCCTATCATGACGGCCAGTTTTAGCTTTCTCCACTGAGGTGCTTAACCCAGCTCAACCGGGGCACAATCGCAGTGGTTCTCCCAGCGCTAGCCGATATAACGGAACGTAAGGTACCAAAACATGGGAGCCGGGCAAACCCAACTATTGACCCAAGACATGATTCGGAGCCGATGCATATAATGCTATAAGTTCGGGGTGCCGCACTTGTGAAAGTGTCCGGACTTATCACACCATATTTTGGGGTACTTAAGCCCCTGGTGTATTTGGCCATACCAAAGCGTATGGATGCAACATGTCATAAGTGAACATATATAGATAAGAAAAAGGGATGCAATAATAGGCAAAAGCTGTGCATTGTTTATTAAAAACAGTGCGGTAAAAGCAGAACGATACAAATAGTGTGATAAGCAAGGGACTATTTGACATGTCCCCCTCCAGGAGCGAGCTGCGGGATGATATGTAAAACAAGTATACTGCTCATTATAGAGACCACCTGTTCACTCGACATAGCTTTCTGCTTCCCTGGCTGTTGCATCGTATGTTCGGTGATTTTATTGCCGGACATGGCTTCTTGATAAAGGAGTCCTGAAAATAAGAAAAAAGAATTGCACAATCGGGAGCCCCTGGTGCGGTTGAGTCGCATTCTGGGCCTGCCATGGTCGTGCCCCTCCCCCTATGCCCATGGTATTTCTAGAGCGTAATTATGTACCCGTATTACTGGTTTCGCAATTTCGCGAGGGCTGGGGTTGGGGCCGCATTGCTACGCGTGCTCGGGATGTGCCAGGCGGTCTTGTTGTAGGTTACTTCGGGCGCGCTTGACGGTGTCCAGACGTTTAATAGCCGGACTCGAGAATTGCCTTGAGAGGTTGCTTTGTACTTCCGCCGCGAGAGCCGCCGTATGCTCCTCCATTCGGAGGGAGCGTTCGGTGTTTCCGTTGACTGTAATGACTCCTCGAGGGCCTGGCATCTTGAGCTTGAGGTATGCGTAGTGCGGCACCGCATTGAACTTTGCAAATGCGGTTCGTCCGAGCAGTGCGTGATAGCCGCTGCGGAACGGGACTATGTCGAAGATTAACTCCTCGTTTCGGAAGTTATCCGGGGATTCGAAGACCACTTCGAGTGTAACTGAGCCTGTACAGTTGGCCTCTACACCTGGTATGACGCCTTTAAAGGTCGTCTTTGTGGGTTTAATCCTTGAGGGGTCTATGCCCATTTTGCGCACTGTATCCTGGTAAAGCAGGTTCAGGCTGCTGCCGCCATCCATCAGGACTCTAGTGAGGTGAAATCCCTCAACGATTGGGTCTAGAACCAATGCGGCGAATCCGCCATGGCAGATACTAGTGGGGTGGTCCCTTCGATCAAAAGTGATCTGGCAGGAGGACCACGGATTGAACTTTGGGGCGACTGGCTCCATCGCATATACGTCCCTTAGTGCATGCTTCCGCTCCCTTTTGGGTATGTGGGTTGCGTATATCATGTTCACCGTCCGCACTTGTAGGGGGAAGCCCTTCTGTCCTCTATTGTTCAGCGGCCGGGGCTCCTCCTCATCGTCGCTATGCAGCCCCTTGTCATTGTTTTCGGCATTTAACTTGCCTGCCTGCTTGAACACCCAACAATCCCTGTTGGTGTGGTTGGCTGGTTTGTCGGGGGTGCCGTGTATCTGGCACGAGCGGTCGAGTATTCGGTCCAAATTGGACGGGCCCGGAGTATTTCTTTTGAATGGCTTTTTCCGCTGACTGGGTTTAGAGCCTCTGAATCCGGCATTGACTGTCGTATCCTCAGCATTATTGCCATTAATGCATCGCTTGTGCTTGTTGCGACGCGACCTGCCGTTGCTGTCCTTGGTATCCGAATTACCAGGGCTCTTGGTCATGTTGTTACTACGAGCTAGCCAGATGTCCTCTCCCGCGCAAAAGCGGGTCATGAGTGTTGTGAGGGCTGCCATGGATTTCGGCTTTTCCTGTCCTAGGTGCCGGGCAAGCCACTCGTCGCGGATGTTATGTTTGAAGGCTGCAAGGGCCTCTGCATCCAGACAGTCGACGATTTGATTTTTCTTGGTTAGGAACCGTGTCCAGAATTGTCTGGCCGATTCTTCTGGCTGCTGAATTATGTGGCTTAGGTCATCGGCGTCTGGCGGTTGCACATAAGTGCCCTGGAAATTGTCGAGGAATGCGGCTTCCAGGTCTTCCCAACAACCGATTGACTCTGCTGGCAAGCTGTTAAGCCAATGCCGAGCTGGTCCTTTAAGCTTGAGTGGGAGGTATTTGATGGCGTGTAGATCATCAACGCGGGCCATGTGCATATGAAGGAGATAGTCCTTGATCCAGACCGCAGGATCTATTGTGCCATCGTATGATTCGATGTTTACGGGTTTGAAACCCTCAGGGATTTGATGATCCATCACTTCGTCTGTGAAGCATAGTGGGTGTGCGGCGCCTCTGTATTGGGCTATATCACGACGCAGCTCAAATGAGCTTTGTCTACTGTGTTCGGTCCGGCCGGAGTTGCCATATCCGGCATGACGGTTATCATCACGTATCGCGGGGCGCCCACGCGATTCGTAGATCGATCTTGTTTGCCTTGCCTTGTCCTCCAATATATCCCGCAGGTCTGGCGCATTTCCCCGTGCCTTGGTACTTTTTGAGCGACGCCGGGGTGCGGCTTGAGTGGAGGGCCGAGAGGCCTCTCTGTCGCGGCCGCGAGGTGGCCGGTCGGCCGCATCATGCGCTGGTGATGTAGGTTTGGGTGCTTCCTCCTCTAATCGGGGTAGCAGCCTGCGTTTTGGGTAGCTCTTGGAGGGGCATTCGAGTTCATACTCTTCAGCCGCGAGGACTTCGGTCCATCTGTCAGCTAGCAAGTCTTGGTCAGCTCTAAGTTGTTGCTGCTTTTTCTTTAGGCTGTTTGCCGTGGCCATAAGCCTGCCTTTGAAACGCTCCTGTTCGACGGGATCCTCATGCACGACAAATTCGTCGTCGTCGAGGCTTGCCTTGTCTTCGGAGGGAGGCATGCAATTATCGTCCTCTACCTCTCTGTCTGCCGCTCTCTCATGAGGGCTGGCTTCTCCATCCTCCTGCACTGAATCCTGCTGGAGGGGGTTGTCTTTGGCACTTTCCGGGGTGTTATTGTCTGTGGTGCCGGAATCGCCGTTTTTACTGTGGCGGGATTTAGAGCGGCGTCGCTGATGCCGGCGCTTAGGCAGTTTCTTGGAGGGGTCATCCTCCATTGTTCCATCGCCATTCCCATCTTTTGGGATATCCACCATGTATATGTCGTATGATGAGGTGGCCTTCTAGTGCCCTGTGGGCACTGGTTCTTGGTCGTCTCCTGCATCGTCGTCCATACCATCGATGTCTTCGGAGTCGAAGTCGAGCATGTTGGTTAAATCATTGACAATTGCTACGAAGTGGGTGGTGGCCGGGCTTTGAATTTCTTTGTCGTCCGCATCCCAACCTTCCTGACCGTAGTCCGGCCAGGGCTCTCCTGATAAAGAGAGAGACTTTAGTGAATTTAGGATGTCACCAAAGGGAGAGCGCTGAATGATGTCCGCGGCGGTGAATTCCATGACCGGTGCCCAATCGGATTCGATTGGCAGGGGCGCGGAAGGTTTTGAGTCCGGAGAGGAGTCCGGCACCTTGGAGTTACGAGCCTTTCAAAGGATAGGGATGGTGTTCGGTTCAATCGTCGTAGAGATCGCAGCCCCCGAGGCGGTGTCCAGCCACTCATCCTCGATCGATGCAGTCGGCTCCGAGCTAAGGGTCGGAGCAGACACTAGTGCGGCCTCCAGGGCACTGTTCGACGGCAGAGCTAGATCATGCCCATCGTGACAGTGTGGCGTGCTTGGCTGTGGCTCGAACCCATCGAAGATCAAGTCTCCGCGGACGTCAGTCGTGTAGTTCAAACTTCCAAATCTGACCTGATGGCCAGGGGCGTAGCTTTCAATCTGCTCCAGATGGCCAAGCGAATTGGCCCACAGTGCAAAGCCACCGAATACGAAGATATGTCCGGGGAGAAAAGTCTCACCCTGGACCGCATCATTGGTGATGATCGGAGGAGCCATCGGGCCTAAAGATGACGACACAGAGGAACTCTCAATGAAAGCACCAATGTCGGTGTCAAAACCGGCGGATCTCGGGTAGGGGGTCCCGAACTGTGCGTCTAGGCGGATGGTAACAGGAGACAAGGGACATGATGTTTTTACCCAGGTTCAAGCCCTCTCGATGGAGGTAAAACCCTACTCCTGCTTGATTGATATTGATGATATGGGTAGTACAAGAGTAGATCTACCACGGTATGATTGTTGTTCGTCCTACAGACTAAAACCCTTCGGTTTATATAGGCACCGAAGAGGGTTAGGGTTACACAGAGTCGGTTACAATGGTAGGAGATCTACATATCCGTATCGCCAAGCTTGCCTTCCACGCCAAGGAAAGTCCCATCCGGACACGGGATGAAGTCTTCAATCTTGTATCTTCATAGTCCAGGAGTCCGGCCAAAGGCTATAGTCCGGCCATCCGGACACCCCCTAATCCAGGACTCCCTCACCCACCGAGCCCCGCCGCCTGCAGCCGCCGCTTGCCGCCGCCCGCGCGGCGTCCGCCGCTTGCCGCCGCCCGCACGGCGTCCGCCGCTTGCCGCCCGTGCCGCCGCCGAGCCCCGCCGCCCCAAGCTGCCGCCCCGCTGCCCAACCCCACCTCGCCGGAGGTACCGCGCCGGATCCGAGCCGCCGTTTAAAAAAAAACCGTTCGGTTTTTTTAGAAACCCTAGTTTGGTTTTTTGATCGGTTCGCCGGTTTTCTTGATTCTTCTAATTAGCGGACGTTCGTCCATACGTTCGTTTAAACGAACGGTTTTCTTCCGTTAGTTATAGATAACGAACGCTCGTCCGTTAGTCTGTTCGTCAGTTTTCTTTTATCGGATTTATCTGCGATTATTTTCAGTCGCGATTTCTGATCCGATCTTAGTTTCTGTTTATCTTTTCGCTCGTTAGTCGGAATCAGGTGATTCAAACGCCTAGAGTTTCGTCTCGAGACTCTCTTTCCGTCTAATCAACTTAAACAAGGTTTTGATACTGCAAAATTTGACCTTAGTTCAGATTAGTAAACGGATCTTGTTTCTTTCGCTATTCGAGTTCCGTTGCTCCGTTTGATTCGAATCTTTGTTTTTGCAAACTGGAGTTCTTAAGTTGAACTTTCTGGTCAATCTCTTTAAATCTGAAGTTTTGCTTGTGCATCTTTGCTAGTTGCTTATGTATGTTATTGTTTGTTTGCGATAGAATTCCCGGAGTGCGAAGCGTGTTACTACGAGTCTCTAGGATTCGCGGATCGTCAGCAAGGCAAGTAACACATTGATCATACTCTTTTCATACCCAGTTTTTATTGCATTAGTTCAATCCTCAAACATTGCATGGTTAGGATGTCATTAACTTGTAGGTTGGGAAGTAGTTGATGAGGTAGAACCTATTGCCCTGTTTATTATCAAACCCTTGGGAGTTACTTCTATGCGTTGCTTATATAGCCATGCTATTCTCGTAGACGTGGTTTGGGTTTGAGTGTATCCATGACAGATGTGAGATTGTTAATTAATGGTTTATTTAAGGTGGCAACTTAAATTCACATCTGGGTGGATTGAGGCACCTGGGGAACCTAGTGTTGTCTGTATTTTTTTGGAAATCCCGGGGTACCCGTGTGATATTCCTATGGACCGCCACCCAGGCTTAAAGGGAACTGAGATGATTCATGCTAGAAACTTCCGTGTGCAGCCACAAGCTATTATGGGCTCTAGCATAGTTGAGTAAGTTATGTGAAGCTCTCGAAGAGGTAGATCAGCAGGTAGTGGGTTTTGTAGGTTTGGTATGGTCTACCCGGAGTAGGGAGTTAATGTTTCTGAAAGACTATGTCTCGGTCATCTGTTTCTCAAACACCATGCAGTGCGAGAAATCCAACGGAAGCGATCGAGTCTTGTGGGGAAAATTGCGCAAACCTCTACATAGTGTACAATCTAATCATGGTTAGCCCTGTCCCCGGTTATGGACAAATCTTGAGTATCTAGTCTTGGGTTATCACATGTATCTCATCACTCTTAATTAATATTGTTGGGTTGTTAATTACTTTAATTTGGGATTGAATTGGGGTTATACCTTCTCAATGTTTCAACCACCATGATAGTTAAAATAAAATTTTATTCCTTTGTTGTAGGGAAAAATTTGCTTTTCACAAAACTATAACCATAGAGCTTTCCACCAGCCAAATATGCATGTAGTGATAACATTATTCTTTTCTTGCTCTACTGTGTTATATTGCCAGCATATTCCATGTGCTGACCCTATTTCGGGCTGCAACGTATTATGTTGCAGACTTTTCAGACGAGGAGTAAGGTTCCTTAGGTCATTGCCGTGCAGCTCAGCTATGCCGTTGGAGTTGATGGACTCACTTTATCTTCCAAGTCTTCCGCTGTTATCGCATTAGATGGCCTTAAGCCATATTATTGTAATAAGTTCTCTTTTGAGACATTCGATGTAATAAGTGTGTGATTTCTACTCTGTTATAAATCCTTTGAGTACTGTGCATGTCAGCATTACTGATCCAGGGATTACACTGAAGCACAGAGACTTGACCGTTTGAGGTCGGGTCGCTACAAGATGTTATCAGAGCACACGCTGAGTGTAGGACACGACCACTAAGATAAACCATAGGTCACTCTTCTCTACTCATTTCTGACTCCTCTCCTTTTTCCACTCTTTAGGATGACGGAGATGAAGAACAAGTTTGCACAACCCGATGAGGATACACCTTTTGGATGCCACTTGAAGGAAGTCACTAGGTACTTGAACATCGGAACACCAAGTTTCACCGGGACGTACAATGGCACCTTACCAGAAGAGGAGCGTTGGATGATTCAAGTACAAGTTCCAGGAAGGACGTTCTCGCCAACTTCTAAACCTATAGAATTTTCTTTCGATGCACCAACCTGGAGTCTAGGCAAGACCATGGCAGCCCACATTACCATGGGACGCATTGGAGAAGTCTACAACAGGGAACTTAAGGACACGATCTATCAAATATGTGGGTGCCGCGACGATCAATGGGAATAATCAGCACTAGGAAGGATAGATCCATTGCAGCTTTTATCCAGGAGCTGAACCAGCACATTCGACATCAGGAGAACCAGATGTGCGCAGACATGATGGAATTGAAGAAGGCAAAGATTAGGATCATCGAGCTGGAGGAAGAACTCAAGTTCACACGCGATGGATATGAGGAGGAAATCAAGACACTACTGGAGAAGAACGACGACCTGGTTAAGAAGATCGGAATATTCATGGGAGGACCAGCACCGGGAGAGAAGACGATGACCCCACTTGCCCAGACAACTACATCATCATCGACGACACCGGTTCTGATTCTAGTGATGATGACTATGAAGACGAAGCTAGAGCAGACATTATGGAGTCTTCCACCGATCAAAATTTCTAGATGACCACCATATATTAGTAGTATTCCCCCATGTATTTAGTAGTAGTTGAGCACTTTTGCGATAGCTCTAGACCATTGTATGCCCTTGCTTGATTGATTGAGTGAAATGATTGTGTTTGTCTCATGTGCATATGGGTAGTGCTTTCTCACTAGACCTTTTTCTATTCTAATCTCTCCCATCTAAACCCATCAGATGCCTCTGAGACGTTACATCGGTTTTGCTTTCCCACCGGAGCTCACCCAATTGATCCAGCAGCAGAATACTTTGATGCAATTGCTAGTTCAGAACCAGGGCAACAACAACAACAACAACAACAACAATAACCCACCACCAGTGGACAACCTAGCCCGTTTTCTAAGGTTACATCCGCCGGTGTTTTCCAGTAGCACCAAGCCAATAGTTGCTGATGATTGGATATGCCGTATCGGAAGGGAGTTGACCACCGCAGGTTGCACAGATGCGGAGAAGGTGCATTTTGCCACACACCAATTGGATGGACCCACAACATCATGGTGGGAGAATTTCACAGCCACCTATCCTATCGACACTATCACATGGGATCAGTTTCAGCAGGCTTTTCGTACTGCCCATGTTTCAACTGGAGCTATGCAGATGAAGAAGCGGGAGTTTTCACAACCTACGCCAGGGGAACCGTACTGTTGGCCAGTACTTGGATGATTTTAGCAAGCTATCACGCTATGCCCCTGATGATGTGGCCACAGATGCCACGAAGCAGGAGAACTTTATGGAAGGGTTGAATGATGAGATGAGTGTGAAGTTGATGGTGGCAACCTTCAACAACTACCAGGAGTTGGTAGATAAGGCTCTTATGATCGAAGGGAAGCAGCAGCAGATTGAGAGCCGTAAGAGGAAGTATGGACAAGGGAAGTATAACTTAGGAGCTCAGCAGAAGCCTCGCTTAACCCCGAATTCGGGAGGACTTGTTCATAACCATGGAGGTCACACCCACCCTGGAGGAGGATCGCATAACCACAATGGTGCTAAGAATGGAAATGGCAACAAAACTAACAACAATCAAAATCGCTCCAATCCAGCCACACCCGCCAAAAGAGACCTAAGTCAAGTTACTTGCTTCAAGTGCGGGAAGACAGGGAACTATGCCAATGATTGCCCTGAAGGAAGGAATGGAAACGGAAATGGGAGCACCGGGAAGAAGCCTAATCCATTCAACAAAGGACAAGTGAACCACGTTAACGTGGAGGAGGTTGAAGAGTAGCCGGACATGGTAATAGGTAAGTTTTTGGTTAAGTCATTTACCGCCCTTATTCTTTTTTATACTGGTGCATCGCATTCATACATATCAAGGGGATTCGTGGATAAGTTTAAACTACCAACCCAAACCCTGAGGACCCCTCTTTTAGTGAGCTCGCCTGGAGCAGAGTATATGGCTAGTCGATGGTGCAACCAGATACCCCTAACCATTGGTACCCATGTTTTTCCGTCTGACCTAATTATCTTGGAGTCACAAGGATTGGATGTGATATTAGGTATGGACTGGATGTCAAAGTATGGAGGAAGTATTGATTGTGCCAGTAAGTCAATTTATCTCACCACCCCGGAGGGGAAAAGGATTAAGTACGTATCTAGGCATGTGCCTAGGAGGACCCAAGTGAATGCCCTCACGGGTGTTGTGCAGGAGGAAGTGCCTATAGTAAAAGATTACCCAGATGTTTTCCGAGAAGAGTTACCAGGCATGCCACCGGATCGAGACATCGAGTTTTTGATAAAGCTATTGCCAGGTACAGGGCCAATATCCAAGAGACCCTATTGGATGCCCGCAAATGATTTGGAGGAAATTAAGAAACAGATCAAGGAGTTGTTGGAGAAAGGTTATATTCAAAGTAGTTCATCACCTTGGGGAGCTCCAGTACTTTTGGTCGAGAAGAAGGATAAAACCCTAAGGATGGTTGTTGATTATCGAGCCCTGAATGAAGTAACGATCAAGAACAAGTATCCACTACCGATGATCAATGATCTGTTTGATCAATTGCAAGGAGCTAAGGTGTTTTCGAAGATTGATCTACGATCAGGGTACCATCAGTTGAAGATCCGAGAGAAGGATATACCAAAGACGGCATTCACCACGCGATATGGATTATACGAGTATACGGTCATGTCGTTTGGACTCACTAATGCCCCTGCCTATTTCATGAGCATGATGAACAAGGTGTTCATGGAGTATTTGGACAAGTTTATTGTGGTGTTTATCGATAATATTATGGTATACTCGAAGAATGAAGAGGAACACAAGGAGCATTTACATCTAGTTCTCGAGAAACTCAGGGAAACCAGTTATACGCCAAGTTCAGCAAGTGCGAATTTTGGTTGAAGGAAGTTGGATTTCTTGGGCATGTTATATCAGGAGAAGGTATAGTAGTAGACCCCAGCAAGGTTCAGTCAGTCACTGAATGGTTGGCACCCACTTCAGTTGGCGAGATCCGTAGTTTCGTTGGACTCGCGGGATACTATCGGAGATTCATTGAGAATTTTTCCAAGCTGACAAAGCCAATGACTGAACTATTGAAGAAGGATACTAAGTTTAAATGGATAGAAGATTGCGAGGCAAGTTTTCACGAGTTGAAGAAACATTTGACTACAGCCCCAGTGCTAACCTTGCCAGATATACATAAGCAGTTTCAAGTGTACACCTCTCGCTTGGGACTGGGATGTGTGATTATGCAGTACGGAAGAGTTGTTTAGTATGCCTCACGACAACTAAAACCCCATGAGTTGAACTATGCCACGCATGATTTGGAGTTAGCAGCCGTAGTGCATGCATTAAAGACTTGGAGACATTACATTATTGGAAACCGGTGTGATATGTACACGGATCATAAGAGTTTGAAGTATATTTTCACGCAAAAGGAGCTGAACCTTAGACAAAGGAGATGGTTGGAACTTATAAAGGATTACGATATGAAGCTACACTATCATCCAGGAAAAGCCAATGTTGTAGCAGACGCTCTGAGCCGGAAGAGTTATGCCAATATCCTTGAAAGTAAGGGATTGCCAAACGAGTTAGCTAAGGATCTCATGGAACTTCGACTAGAGATTGTTCCTAGATGTTTCCTTGCAACAATGGAGGTTCAGTCGACCTTGTTGAACAAAATTCGAGAAGCTCAGAAGGAGGAGAAAGAGATTGCCGAGATAAGGGTGAAGATGAGCAAAGGAAAGGCCAAAGGTTTTCGCGAGGATGAGCACAATACCTTATGGTTTGAGGATCGAGTTTATGTGCCCAATAACCCAGAGATCAGGAAGTTAATACGTCAGGAGGCTCATGACTCACCATACTCGATACACCCCGGAAACACCAAGATGTATTTGGATCTAAAAGAACGTTTCTGGTGGACTGGTATGAAGAAGGATATCGCTGAGTATGTAGCCGTATGTGATATATGTTAGAGAGTGAAGGCAGAGCATCAGAAGCCAGCAGGACTGTTACAGCCTATGTCAATAACCGAATGGAAGTGGGATAAACTTGGCATGGACTTTATCACCGGACTACCCAGGACCAAGGCAGGATATGACTCAATATGGGTAGTAGTGGACCGCTTGACCAAAGTGGCTCACTTTATCCCGGTGAAAACCACCTATACAAGTGCAAAGTTAGCCAAGATATATATGTCCAGGATCGTATGTCTGCATGGAGTTCCGAGGAGCATCGTATCAGAGAGAGGAACACAGTTTACTTCAAAGTTTTGGCATCAGTTACACCAAACCTTGGGTACGAGATTGGAGTTCAGTACAACATTCCACCCGCAGATAGATGGACAGACCGAGAGAGTCAACCAGACACTGGAAGATATGTTGAGAGCCTATGTGCTAGATTATGGATCTAGTTGGGATGAAAATTTGCCTTACGCAGAGTTTTCATACAACAATAGCTACCAAGCCAGTTTGAAGATGGCACCGTTCGAAGCTCTGTATGGACGCAGATGCAGAACACCGTTGATGTGGGATGAGGTAGGAGACCGACAGCTGTTTGGACCAGACTTGATCAAAGAGTCTGAGGAGAAGGTTAAGCTGATTCATGATAGACTGAAGGTAGCTCAGTCCAGGCAGAAAAGTTATGCAGACTCGAAACGCAAGGAGGTAACTTATGAAATTGGAGATAGAGCATATCTGCGAGTATCACCCTTGCAAGGAGTGAAACATTTTGGAGTTAAGGGAAAATTAGCCCCGAGATTTGTAGGACCGTATCGTGTTTTGGAACGAATGGGAGAAGTTGCCTGCAAGTTGGAGTTACCTGAAGGACTATCAGGAGTTCACGACGTGTTCCACATCTCACAGCTGAAGAAGTGCCATGCTGAGATGGCCGATATACTGTTAAGAGATACAATACCCTTGGGGGCAATTCAACTAGATAGTGATTTGACTTATGAGGAAAAGCCAGTAAAGATTCTTGAGTTTTCCAGCCGAGTCAGCCGCAGCAAGGTTATTAAGTTTTGCAAAGTTCAGCGGAGCCACCATACCGAGGATGAAGCCACCTGGGAACGAGAGGATGATCTTCGCAAAGACCACCCGCACCTATTTTCTGACCAACCCGAATCTCGAGGGCGAGATTCATCTTAAGGGGGGTAGGTTTGTAACATCCCAAATTTTCAATTTGGAATGTTATACATAGGTCATCCATGCATATCATATTTTATTGCAATTCCGCTCCGCAATCCTCGAAATCCTAAGCAACTCAAGGACCCTTGGAGAGAGTTGGGGATTTTCCGGTTTTCATATTTGATCCCTATCAAATAGTGAAACAAGGATTTTTTATTTTAATTATTTTTCTCTCCAAAAAATATATGAGAGGAGATAATATGACTTCTCCAAAACAATTTAAATATTGGAGGAAAAATGTTAAAATCATTTGTTTGATTTTATTTGGATTTTAATTGCATTAGAAAAAAAGCACGTTTTCAAAATGGCATTTTAGGGCCAAGAAAATGTTCACCTCGTTCTAAATATTTTATTTCCGTCAGCAAAATTATTTCAAAAAAAACTTCCCAGCGCCCGACTGGGCCGAAGCCCAGCCGAGCCAGGCCGGCCCGCCCGCGCCACCGCCTACCTGTCCCGTGCAGCCGCCAGACTCGGGAGAGTCCGAGCCGCCGCCGCCGCCCGACCCCCTCCCCAAGTCGGAGCCGCCTCCGCCTCTCCCCCCCTTTAAATACCACGCCGGCCCCCCTGGATCCCCAAGTCGCCGCCGCC
>NC_041381.1:291126936-291134246 GCF_002162155.2 Triticum dicoccoides
GCCGCCGCTTGCTGCCGCCCACATCGCGCCGCCGCCGAGCCCCGCCGCCCCGCAAGCCGCCGCCCCGCCGCCCAACCCCGTCTCGCCGGAGCCGCCTCACCGGAGGTACCGCGCCAGATCCGAGCCGCCGTTTTTTTTAAAAACCGTTCGTTTTTTTAGAAACCCTAGTTCGGTTTTTTTATCGGTTTGCCGGTTTTCTCAATTCTTCTTAGCGGACGTTTGTCCGTATGTTCGTTTAAACGAACGGTTTTCTTCCGTTAGTTACAGATAACGAACGCTCATTCGTTAGTTTGTTCGTCAGTTTTCTTTTATAGGATTTATCTGCGATTATTTTCAGTCGCGATTTCTGATCCGATCTTAGTTTCTGTTTATCTTTTCGCTCATTAGTCGGAATCAGGTGATTCAAACGCCTAGAGTTTCGTCTCGAGACTCTCTTTCTGTTTAATCAACTTAAACAAGGTTTTGATACTGTAAAATTTGACCTTAGTTCAGATTAGTAAACGGATCTTGTTTCTTTCGTTGTTTGAGTTTCGTAGCTCTGTTTGATTCGAATCTTTTTTTTGCAAACCGGAGTTCTTAAGTTGAACTTTCTAGACAATATCTTTTAATATGAAGTTTTGCTTGTGCATCTTTGCTAGTTGCTTAGTATGTTGTTGTTTGTTTGCGATAGAATTCTCGGAGTGCAAAGCGTGTTACTACGAGTCTCTAGGATTCGCGGATCGTCAGCAAGGCAAGTAACACATTGATCATACTCTTTTCATACCCAGTTTTTATTGCATTAGTTCAATCCTCAAACATTGCATGGTTAGGATGTCATTAACTTGTAGGTTGGGAAGTAGTTGATGAGGTAGAACCTATTGCCCTGTTTATTATCAAACCCTTGGGAGTTACTTCTATGCGTTGCTTATATAGCCATGCTATTCTCGTAGACGTGGTTTGGGTTTGAGTGTATCCATGACAGATGTGAGATTGTTAATTAATGGTTTATTTAAGGTGGCAACTTAAATTCACATCTGGGTGGATTGAGGCACCTGGGGAACCTAGTGTTGTCTGTATTTTTTTGGAAATCCCGGGGTACCCGTGTGATATTCCTATGGACCGCCACCCAGGCTTAAAGGGAACTGAGATGATTCATGCTAGAAACTTCCGTGTGCAGCCACAAGCTATTATGGGCTCTAGCATAGTTGAGTAAGTTACGTGAAGCTCTCGAAGAGGTAGATCAGCAGGTAGTGGGTTTTGTAGGTTTGGTATGGTCTACCCGGAGTAGGGAGTTAATGTTTCTGAAAGACTATGTCTCGGTCATCTGTTTCTCAAACACCGTGCAGTGTGAGAAATCCAACGGAAGCGATCGAGTCTTGTGGGGAAAAGTGCGCAAACCTCTACAGAGTGTACAATCTAATCATGGTTAGCCATGTCCCCGGTTATGGACAAATCTTGAGTATCTAGTACTTGGGTTATCACATGTATCTCATCACTCTTAATTAATATTGTTGGGTTGTTAATTACTTTAATTTGGGATTGAGTTGGGGTTATACCTTCTCAATGTTTCAACCACCATGATAGTTAAAATAAAATTTTATTCCTTTGTTGTAGGGAAAAATTTGCTTTTCGCAAAACTATAACCATAGAGCTTTCCACCAGCCAAATATGCATGTAGTGATAGCATTATTCTGTTCTTGCTCTATTGTGTTATATTGCCAGCATATTCCATGTGCTGACCCGTTTTTGGGCTGCAATGTATTATGTTGCAGACTTTTCAAACGAGGAGTAAGGTTCGTTAGGTCGTTGCCATGCAGCTCAGCTATGCCGTTGGAGTTGATGGACTCACTTTATCTTCCAAGTCTTCCGCTATTATCGCATTAGATGGCCTTAAGCCATATTATTGTAATAAGTTCTCTTTTGAGACATTCGATGTAATAAGTGTGTGATTGCTACTCTGTTATAAATCCTTCGGGTACTGTGCGTGTTAGAATTACTGATCCAGGGCTGACACTGAAGCACAGAGACTTGACCGTTTGAGGTCGGGTCACTACAGACTGTGGCGCCTCGCTGCACACATCTCACCGCCAGCTCAAGCAGTGGGTGCGTGAGATCACAGCGGTGGAGCCATCACTCGACGCACGGAAGTCACTGAAGTGGTCCAGCATGCCTATCATCTTCGACACCGAGGACCACCCTGACCGCACTACTGCGGCTGGGTGTTTGCCGTTGTTGGTTTCACCAATGATCCACAACCTCAAGGTGACGAAGATGCTAGTTGACGATGGGGCCGGTCTGAACTTGATCTCACCTGTTGTGATCAAAAGTCTGCACATTCTTGCTGGAGATCTCGAAGAGACGGGCACGTTTCAAGGGGTCAATCCGGGGAGGAGCCAGCCGAAGGGAAAAGTCACGCTGCCCGTGACATTTGGAGGCAAGTTGAACTATAGGACGGAGAAGATTGTCTTCGATGTAGCCGAGACCCCCTTGCCCTACAATGGGATCCTCAGCCGCTTGGCGCTGGCCAAGTTCATGGTAGCTTCCCATTACGCCTACAACACGCTAAAGATGCCCGGGCCGATGAACATCATGACCGTCCCCTCCGACAAGAAAGATGCACTGATTTGCGCTGACCAACTCTACCGGGAAGCAGTTGCAGCAGCTGCCGCCAAGGCACTTGCTCCTGCCGTTGAAGCCTGGGAGGGAAGAAGACCGGCGAGACCTCTCGCACCCACTCTGGCAAGCGCACCCGTTGAGGACGTGCCAGAGATCTCCACCGACAAGAGCAAGAAGTCCAGAGCTGCACCACCAAAGACAAAGAGGGTGTCCGTCAGAGAGGACGACACAGGAGGGGCTTTCACCGTAAGCTCCACCCTCGACAAAAAATAGGAAGGCGAGCTCGTCACTTTCCTGCGGGCGAATGTTGATGTGTTTGTGTGGCAAGCATCCGACATCCCCGGTGTTCCCAGGGAAGTGATTGAGTACCATCTTGCTGTCTATCCTCATGCGCGGCCCATCAAGCAGAAGGTCAGGAAGCAAGTTCTGGAGAGGCAGGAGTTCATCACAAAAGAGATTAGGAAGCTAGAGGTGGCAGGCTTGGTAAGAGGGGTACTCCATCCTACGTGGTTGGCCAATCCGATGGTGGTGCGCAAGGCAAATGGGAAGTGGAGCCTGTGTATTGATTACAAAGATATCAATAAGGCTTGTCCGAAAGATCCTTTCCTGTTGCCGCGCATCGACCAGATTGTTGACTCCACGACCGGGTACGACCTGTTACCATTCCTTGACGCCTACTCAGGCTACCACCAAATTTTCATGACAAGAGAAGATGAGGAGAAGACATCATTCATCACCCCATGTGGTACGTATTGCTTTTTACGGATGCCTTTCGGGTTGAAGAGTGTTGGCTCGACCTTTGCAAGAGCAGTCCAAATTGGTTTTGAGCCCCAGCTACATAGAAATATGGAAGCTTATATGGATGACATAGTGGTCAAAACCAAGGACAAGGCAACACTTGTGCAAGATTTGGAAGAGACGTTTGCAAATTTGCGCAAGATCAACCTCAAGCTGAACCCTGAGAAGTGTGTCTTCGGTGTCCCGTCCGGCAAGCTTCTCGGGTTCTTTGTGTCGCAGCGTGGGATTGAGGCGAACCCAGACAAGATCAAGGACATCGAGCAGATTGAGGCACCTAAGCAGATCTAGGATGTGCGCCGGCTCACTAGCTGCGTTGCTGCCATGAGCAGATTCATCTCCAAGTCCGCTGAGCGTGCCCTTCCCTTTTTCAAGATCTTGAAGAAGGAGGGCCCAACGGAGTGGACCCCGGAAGCCGAGGCAGCGCTGCAGGATTTGAAGAAATACCTCTCCTCCACCCTAGTGTTGGTTGCGCCCAAACCACAAGAACCGTTGCTGCTGTATCTAGTGGCAATGAATCAAGTGGATAGTGCCGCACTGGTGTCACAGAGGGAGGACGATGAAGAGGCAGCGGCAACGGCATATTTGATGGATGGCGAGCCAGAACTCTCCCCGGTAGGGCCTGGTCCCGACAAGGCTGGGCCCCCGACAAGATCTGACACCAGTGCGACAGGACCCATGCAACCGGGTGAAGTGGTGCAAAAGAAGAAGATGGTGCAGCACCCGGTTTACTTCGTCAGCTCCCTCTTGCAGGGGGCTAGGTCAAGGTACTCCGGTGTGCAGAAATTGCTCTTCGGCCTCCTTATGGCCTCGAGGAAGCTGCATCATTACTTCCAAGCACACGAGATCACCGTCATCACCCGCCTCCCGCTGCAATGGATACTGCATAACCCAGATGCAACGGGGAGGATTGTGGAATGGGCCTTGGAGCTGTCTAGTTTTGGTTTGAAGTTCAAAATCACCTCGACGATTCAGAGCAGAGTCTTAGCGAAGTTCATTGCCGAATGGACCTCGACGCCCGATGAAGAGATCCAGGAGACCACTCTTCCTGGCAAGGAAACGAGTCGCAACTGGATTATGTACTTTGACGGGGCTTTTTCGCTACAAGGCACCGGTGCTGGCGTGATGCTCGTTGCACCCATCGGAGAGCACCTCAAGTACGTGATCCAGATGCACTTTCCGAGGGATATGTCGATGAACAACACTGCTGAGTACAAGGGATTGCTTGCCGGTCTCAAGATCATGGCAGACCCTGGGGTCAAAAAGCTCATCGTCAGGGGCGATTCACAGCTTGTTGTCCGGTAGATCAACAAGGATTATCAAAGCCCGTTGATGGAAGCCTACGTAGATGAAGTGAAAAAACTGGAGGAGCGCTTTGACAGTATATAGGCAGAGCATGTTCCCCGAGTGGAGAACGACATTGCTGACTACCTGTCGAAGCGCGCCGCTCTCAAGCTACATGTGGAACCAAGTACTTTTGTGCTTCGATTAACTCAACCATCCGTTGAACTATCAACAGAGCAGAACAAGCGGAGGAAGTCAGGCCCCGGCAAGTACTTCCCCACCGAGCTCCTTGGAGCTGCCGGCAAAGATGTTGCCGTGGACGCCGAGCCTGCCATGGGACAACCGACTCCGGCGGGGCGCCAAGCCCTTGCCGTGGAGGCGGCCGCTCCCACGGCAGAGAAAATGCCTTCGGTCCTTGCCGTCGAGCCACAGGCTCCAGCATGGGTGCAGCATACCGTCCGATTCCTCCAAACAGGGGAGCTTCCTGAGGAGCAGGAAGAAACAGAGAAAGTAGCCCGCCAGTCTGCCCTGTACCAGTTCGTTGACAATGTTGTGTACAAAAAAAGACCAAATGGAGTGAAATTGAAGTGCATCCCCCGGGAGGAAGGACTGGAGCTATTGGCAAAGATACATGGAGGCATATATGGCTCCCACATAGGGCCGAGGACATTGCTGGCAAGGCTTTCCAGCAAGGTTTCTTCTGGCCCACTGCCCTCCAGGATGTGACGACACTAGTAACCAAGTGTAAAGCATGCCAGTTCCATTCAAAGAAGCTTCATCAGCCCGCTCAAGCCTTGCAGTCAATCCCTCTCTCCTGGCCATTCTTGGTCTGGGGGCTCGACATACTGGGCCCTTTTCCCCGCGCCGTCGGGGGCTTTGAGTAGTTGTACATTGCAATCGACAAGTTCAAAAAGTGGCCAGATGTGGAAGCAGTAAGGAAGGTGACCGCATAGTCAGCCGTCAAATTCTTTAAGGTGCTAGTTTGCCGCTTTGGTGTGCCGAACAGAGTCATCACTGACAACGACACGCAGTTCACAAGCCACACCTTCATGTAATACATTGGAGACCTCGGCAGCAAGGTCTGTTTTGCTTCCGTGACAAAACCCACGAAGCAATGGCCAAGCGGAGAGAGCAAATGTTGAAGTGCTGCGTGGCCTGAGGACGAAGACTTTTGATAGGCTACACAAGAGCGGAAGGCGCTGGATTGATGAGTTGCCGGCGGTTCTTTGGTCAATCAGAACGACACCAAATCGAGCCATCGGCCAGACACCCATTGCCCTGGTATACGGGGCAGAAGCAGTACTCACCACGGAACTCATATACGGGTCACCTCGAGTGCTTTCTTATGATGAGCTTGAGCAAGAGCGATTGCGACAAGATGACGCGACGCTCCTCGAGGAAGATCGTCTTCGGGCGGCTGTGAGAGTAGCACGCTACCAACAAGATTTGCGCCACTACCATAGCCGCAAGGTTCATGCCCGAAGCTTTGAGGAAGGCGACCTTGTTTTTAGGCGTGTTCAGTCGGCCAAGAATTCCAACAAGTTGACGCCGAAGTGGGAAGGCCCTTACCGGGTAATACGAGTCACCAGGCCCGGCGCAGTCCGCCTGGAGACCAAAGATGCCATTCCAGTGAGCAACTCCTGGAACATCGAGCATCTTCGTAAGTTTTACCCATAAGGTGCGGCTGCCGGGCCCCCCGGCAAGCCACCTTTTGTACAAGCCTTTCCGGTAAGGCATGTAACCCTTTGTACAAAGCCAAGCACAGACCCTAAGCATAAATAAATGAAGCGCTGGCGCCCTAAGTCATAGCATGCATGCTAGGTTAAGTCTCTCCCTTGGTTAGGGTTGATAGTGCTTAGCGGTGACTAACCCCTAGCATAGATGTCGAGTTTGCGTCTCTCTGTTCCTTTCCGTCCTCTTTGGTTCGCAGGGTACATGGATACTTTTGCCGAGCTGTGTGGGAGAAAGAGAACAAGCTGGTGCTTCGGCCCCGGCAAACCAAGCTTGCCGGGGGCTGAAGACACGAAGGTCCACCCACAACAAGCTAGGGTTGCCGGGGGCTGCGGATTCAGATAAGTTTTCTTATCCCCTGTTATGCATTTCCGTATAAAATTGGGACGTATGAAGCCTCGTTTTATTCCAAGGCTGTCGTGCTCCCTTCATTCCTGCCACACGAGAACCTCTTCTTGGTTCGGAATTTGGTTGTAGCCGCAGCGGCAATGAAGCAAGCGTAGGGCCCACCCCTACTTCGCCCGTGCCTCCGCCAAAGGCTTGAGTGTGGTCGAGTGGAGTAGGGGAGCGGCAAGGCCTGCTGCCGGGCAACGATGTTTATGTTAAAAATAACAAGGATTCATTCCTTGGTATCGGCTTTGCTCACACACACAAGACTCGGCAAGCACTCTTTTTCAATAATATGTTCCATACAGGTACAGTTCATACGGAATGTAAACATGAGCAAGGGGATTACAAGTTTTAAATCTAACTAAGGCACGTGGGCTTACAAGCTAAAGAAAGATAAGGTGCCAGTAATCCCTTTCTTGTCCCTCTCCTCAGGAAACGGAACAAGAAGGAAAGAGGGCAGGAGGAGCGCCTAGGCGAGGTATGAGCAGCAGCAGGCGCCAAGAGAACATGCTGGC
>NC_041381.1:291134381-291157697 GCF_002162155.2 Triticum dicoccoides
GATAGTGGTGCTGGGAGGATTGCTGGAAGATGAGGCAGCGATCCGTCAATATGCTACGAAGGCGTTGGTGCCATCATACTCCGACTTGATGGCCCGCCACCTGCCTTCTTTGCCTTCTCCGGCCTTCCCACGCCAGCCGCCCAAGGAGGCGACCCTGATAAGTTCAAGGAGCCGGCTCCACCGGGAGAAGGGGCCCGGTGCAGATGTTGCTGCTGCCGGCACCGCCCGGGGACGGCGGGTCCGACGCCTAGTCAGACCCGTCATCCTCCTGCCTACTGCCCTCGTCGCTGTTGTCGCTGTCCTCCTCACCACTCTCACTCGAGAAAGAGTCTTCGTCATCGGAGGAGCTCTCCACGCAACACTTCAGGCGAGTCCCGAAGTCGCCAAAGACCTTGATGGAGAGAAGACCATTCTCCATTAGTTTGAAGTAGAGGATGAGCCCCGCCGTCAAGCTGTGGATGCGAGCAAAGGTTTTCCATCCGCGGAGAAGGTACATGACGTGAGGGGCTGGGAAATCAACATCGGCCCATGTGCCGCTGTTCCAGCAACCCCTCATGTGCAGCCTCAGCCCATGCAGCAGGTCGAGCTCCATATCCCGAGCAAATGGAGTAGGAAGACGAAGACGACGACGTGCCGGCCGGTGCAGCCTGATGAAGAACTCGCGGGGCTGGTCCCCGACGTGGCCCACCATTGGGGGAGGGACCGCCGGCGGAGGCGAGGCCGATGCGCCACCCCGTCCTCCTCTTCCCCGAGCACCAGGCGACCTCGGCCGCGCCCCCTCTCTCTTCCCCTCACGGCCAGCTCCGCCACCACGGGCTCTTGGGGAGGAGGGGTGCGTTGTCGAGCGAAAACCCTCGCCGCCACCGTCGAAGCATCAGCACGCCCTCTCGCCATGGCAGATGGGAGGAAGAAGCAAAGATGGGAGGATGCGGATGGCGAAAGACTGAAGGGTGCCATCCCTCCTGCTCCCCTCCTTATAAAGGGATGGGGTCAGGGCTTGGCCGCCTCTCTCAGCCAACCCAGCTCATTAAGATGACAGCGAGCGAGGCCGTCGACCGCCCTCCCTGCCCAATTGAAGGCGCGTGGGTATCGACCCTCGCGCGCATGTCTTCCCATATTCCGCGTGCCTGTCACCCGCCCTGCGCTGTGCATGCGGCTTACGTGGTGCAAGGGGCGGGTGTAGTGTGACACGTGGAACAACGGTTCACAGGCGGGGAGAGTAAATGAGTAGCGGCCCTGCAGTCTCGAAGGGACACGCAATCCGCCTCTTTATTGTTCACCGCAAGATGAGGCAAGCATGCTTCGATCACCCCCGCGCACGATCCCCACGTCACGCGTTCAACGCGGATCATGGGGAAGCGTAGCGGGCAGAAAAATCACCTCAATAAAATCAACCCCGCCTGCCCGCGCACCGTTTTGGGCCTGGCCCAACAACGTGTTGCGCTTATGTATGGCCCAGACCTGGGGGCTCCTGTCGGTGTGCAGAAGTAGGGGCACTACTTTGTACCCCTTTACCTGTGCATGGGCAGTCAGAGCCACGCCTGCAGCCACACTTAAGCGGGGAAGGGCAGGGAATCAACGCCACAAGACGGTCAAAGCAACGCCAAGACAGAGACACGAAGAGCAAGAAGGTGAGGTAGGTTCCCCCGCCAAGACCCTTGCCAGAGTGGCCTCCACGGCCCGGCAAGGACCTTGCTGGGGAAGCTTGCCCAACGCCAGCGGAGCACGCCACCCTCGAGCCCAAGGTTCCCGACAACCACATTGGAACCAAGGCCCGGGAGGCACCTCCATGATGGCATGCAGATCTTTGTGAAGATCACGAACACTCCAAGTCAGATGAGGATTAGAAGACGACAAACCTCGGCGAGATCCTTGCCGAGGAAACCCACAAGACCTCCGGCAAGGTCCTTGTCGGGGACGAGCACGACGTCGCGGCAAGACCATTGCCGGGGCCCCGGCAAGGCCCTTGCTGAGGACATCCACGGGGCCACAGCCAGGCCTGCTACGTCTTGAGCTTGCGTTGGTTTTCCTTCAAGAGGAAAGGGTGATGCATCAATAGTAGCGTAAGTATTTCCCTCAGTTTTTGAGAACCAAGGTATCAATCCAGTAGGAGGCTCCTCAAAAGTCCCACGCACCTACACAAACAAACAAGAACTCGCAACCAACGCAATAAAGAGCTCGTCAATCCCTTCAAGGCCTCTTGCGAAAGTGAGATCTGATGGAGATAATATGATCAGATAAATATATTTTTGGTATTTTATGATATAGATTGGAAAAGTAAAGATGCAAATAAAAGTACATTGAAAGCTTATATGATAAAAGATAGACCCAAGGGCCATAGGTTTCACTAGTGGCTTCTCTCAAGATAACATAAGTATTAGGGTGGGTGAACAAATTACTGTCGAGCAATTGATAGAAAAGCGAATAATTATGAGATTATCTAGGCATGATCATGTATATAGGCATCACGTCCGTGACAAGTAGACCGACTCCTGCCTGCATCTACTACTATTACTCCACACATCGACCGCTATCCAGCATGCATCTAGAGTATTAAGTTCATAAAGAACATAGTAATGCATTAAGAAAGATGACATGATGTAGAGGGATAAACTCATGCAATATTATATAAACCCCATCTTTTTATCCTCGATGGCAACAGTACAATACGTGCCTTGCTGCCCCTACTGTCACTGGGAAAGGACACCACAAGATTGAACCCAAAGCTAAGCACTTCTCCCATTGCAAGAAAGATCAATCTAGTAGGCCAAACTAAACTGATAATTCGAAGAGACTTGCAAACATAACTTAATCACACATAAAATAATTCAGAGGAGATTCAAATATTTCTCATAGATAAACTTGATCATAAACCCACAATTCATCGGATCTCGACAAACACACCGCAAAAAGAGTTACATCGAATAGATCTCCAAGAAGATAGAGGAGAACTTTGTATTGGTATTCAAAGAGAGAGAAGAAGCCATCTAGGTATTAGCTATGGGCCCGAAGGTCTGTGGTAAACTACTCACAACTCATCGGAGAGGCTATGGTGTTGATGTAGAAGCCCTCCATGGTCGATTCCCCCTCCGGCGGAGCGAAGGCTCCAAGATGGAATCTCGCGGATACAGAAGGTTACGGTGGTGGAAATAGTTTTTCGTGGTCGCTTCTGATGTTTTAGGGGTACATGGGTATATATAGGAGGAAGAAGTAGGTCGGTGGACGCTCGAGGGGCCCACGAGGGTGGGGGGCACGCCCAGCCCTAGGGGCGCGCCGGGCACCCTCGTGGCCGCCTCACTTGTTTCTTGACTTCCACTCCAAGTCCTCTGGATCACGTTTGTTCCAAAAAGATCGCTCCCGAAGGTTTCATTCCGTTTGGACTCAGTTTGATATTCCTTTTCTTTGAAACACTGAAATTGGCAAAAAGACCAGCAATTCGGGTTGGGCCTCTGGTTAGTAGGTTAGTCCCAAAAATGATATAAAAGTGTAAAGTAAAGCCCATAAACATCCAAAACAAGTAATATAATAGCATGGAACAATCAAAAATTATAGATATGTTGGAGACGTATCAAGCATCGCCAAGCTTAATTCATGCTCGTCCTCGAGTAGGTAAATGATAAAAACAGAATTTTTTATGTGGAATGCTACCTAACATAATTCTCAATATAATTTTCTTTATTGTGGCATGATTGTTGAGATCCAAATGATTCAAGATAAAAGCTTATAAAACATAAAAATAGTAATACTCGAAGCATACTAACAAATAATCATGTCTTATCAAAATAGCATAGCCAAAGAAAGCTTATCCCTACAAAATCATATAGTAAGGCCATGCTTCATTTTCATTACACAAAATACTCCCATCATGCACAACCCCGGTTTTAGCCAAGCAATTGGTTCATACTTTTTAACGCACTTCAGCTTTTTTAGCCCTTACACAATACATGAGCGCAAGCCATGGACATAGCACTATATGTGGTATATGGTGGTGGTTGTGAAGACAAAAAGGGAGAAGACAGTCTCACATCAACTAGGCGTATCAACGGTCTATGGAGATGCCCATCAATAGATATCAATGTGAGTGAGTAGGGATTGCCATGCAACAGATGCACTAGAGCTATAAATGTATGAAAGCTCAACAAAAGAAACTAAGTGGGTGTGCATCCAACTCGCTTGCTCACAAAGACTGACAACACATGAGACTCTCTATCTTGAAGATCATGGTGCTACTTTGAAGTAAAAGTGTGGAAAAGAGATATTAGCATTGTCCCTTCTCTCATTTTTTTATTTGGACTTTCTCTTTTTTTGTTTGGCGTTTCTCTTTTTTTATTTGGTGGGCTCTTTGGCCTCGTTTTTTTATAAAGTCCGAAGTCTCATCCCGAGTTGTGGGGGAATCATAGTCTTCATCATCCTTTCCTCACTTGGGACGATGCTCTAATAATGAAGATCATCATACTTTTATTAATTTACATTTCAAGAGTTACAACTCAACACTTAGAACAAAATATGACTCTATATGAATGCCTCCGGCGGTGTACCGGGATATGCAATGAATCAAGAGTGACATGTATGAAAAATTATGAAGGGGGGCCTTGCCACAAATACAATGTCAACTACATGATCATGCAAAGAGCAATATGGAAATGATGGAGCGTGTCATAATAAACGGAATGGTGGAAAGTTGCATGGCAATATATCTCGGAATGACTATGGAAATGCCATAATAGGTAGGTATGGTGGATGTTTTGAGGAAGGTAAATAATGGGTGCATGATACCGACGAAAGTTGCGCGGCATAATAGAGGCTAGCAAAGATGAAAGGTGATTGTGCGTATATCCATGGACTCACATTAGTCATAAAGAACTCATATACTTATTGAAAAAGTCTACTTGCCCTCAAAGCAAAGTACTACTATGCATGCTCCTAGGGGAAGGGTTGGTAGGAGTAAACCATCGCGCGATCCCGTTCTCCACTCATAAGGAAGACAATTAAAAGAGCACCTCATGTTACAAATTTGTCACACAACTTTTACCCTACGTGCATGCTATGGGACTTGCCAACTTCAACACAGGTATTTATTAATTTCATAATTACCCAACTAGCACGACTCTAACTTTACCACCTTTATATCTCAAAACAATTATCAAGCATCAAATTGATCCTAGTGTTTAATGCACTTTCTATGATAGTTTTTATTATACTCAACTTGGATGCTCATCATTCTAGGACCGAATTTATAACCATAGCAAATACCATGCTGTTCTAAAAGACTCTCAAAATAATATAAGTGAAGCATCAGAGATCAACAATTTCTTCAAGATTAAGCCACCGCTGTGCTCTAAAAGATATAAGTGAAGTACTAGAGCAAAAACTATCGAGCTCAAAAGATATAAGTGAAGCACATAGAGTATTCTAATAAATTTTAATCAAGTGGGCTTCCCCCAAAAGGTGTATACAGCAAGGACGATTGTGGAAAAGTAAAAAGCAAAGACTAATATCATACAAGACACTCCAAGCAAAACACATATCATGTGGCGAATAAAAATATAGCTCCAAGTAAAGTTACCGATAGACGAAGACGAAAGAGGGGATGCCTTCCGGGGCATCCCCAAGCTTAGGCTTTTGGTTATCCTTGAATGTCTTGGGGTGCCATGGGCATCCCGAAGCTTAGGCTCTTGCCACCCCTTATTCCATAGTCCATCAAATCTTTACCCAAAACTTGAAAACTTCACAACACAAAACTCAACAGGAAATCTCATAAGCTCCGTTAGTGCAAGAAAGAAAAACCACCACATAAGGTAATGTAATGAACTCATTATTTATTTATATTGGTGTTAAACCTACTGTATTCCAACTTCTCTATGGTTCATACCCTTACATACTAGCCATAGATGCATCAAAATAAGAAAACAACACACGAAAACCAGAATCTGTCAAAAACAGAACAGTCTGTAGCAATCTGTAACTCTCGAATACTTCTGGAACTCTAAGAATCCTACCCAAATAGTAAGTCCTGGGAAATTTGTCTATTTATCTACAACAAAAAGAATCAGCGCAAAAGCACATTTCTGTGAATTACTAAAATTATTTTTGTGCGCGCAAAGTTTCTGTTTTTCAGCAGAATCAAATTAACTAATATCATAGGTTATCCTATAGGTTCTACTTGGCACAAACACTAATTAAAGCATAAAAACACATCTTAACAGAAGGTAGATGAAAAATTTATTACTAAACAGAAGCAAAAAAAAATTGGGTTACCTCCCAACTAGCACTATCGTTTAACGCCCCTAGCTAGGCATAAAAGCGAGGATAGATCTAAGTAGTGCCATCTTTGGCACTCAATTCTTCAATAGAGCACTTATAATCCCTAGGAGTTCCTTTCTTTTTAGTAATGATTAAGATCCTAGGCAAGAAATCAAGAAATTCGTTTGTAGCAAAAGGTTCCTTAATGATAGCAAGAAAATTGGGGTAAACACTAATTGATTTGAGATCGGCACTTCCTTTACTAGAAGATTCACCCTTATTTTTAGGAACGTACATGACCTTGGCAAATTTGGTAGGAGGAGTTGGGGTATTTTTCACAGATGAAAAGGCAGACCCTAAGTTGGTGATAATGTCCTCTAGTTTACCTATTCTTGTAGAATCTAAATCCATTCTTTCATTAACTATAGGTTCTTTTTCTTTAAAAAATTGCAAGGTAACTCCAACCCTAGACCCATAGTGGGTGATTTGATTGTGGATATTTTTATCCAAATTTTAAATTAGCTCAACTGTGGCAACTTTAATTTCAATAATTTCAAGCCTTTGCATCACATGTTCCAAAGTTAAAATAGTTCCATTAATCAAAAGAGGGGGTGGACCAAACTAATCTAACATAGCATTATAGGCATCAAAAGTATGTCTACCCAAGAAATTCCCTCCGGTAATGGTATCAAGGATATATGTATTCCAAGGAGTAATGCCCACATAAAAATTGCAAAGAAGAACGGAAGTGGATTGCTTCCTAGTAGATCTATTTTGAGCATTGCAAATTCTTTGCCAAGCATCTTTCAAATTTTTTCCCTCCCTTTGTTTAAAATTGAGAACTTCATGATTGGGAGTATTAATGATAAGAGGAGGACTAGCCATAACGACGAGCGCACAAAAGGCAAGGGAACGAGAGAGGAGATTGGGAAAGAGAGGGCGAATAAAACGGCAAGGGTGAAGTGGGGGAGAGGAAAACGAGAGGCAAATGGAAAATAATGTAAATGCGAGGGAGATGAGTTTGTGATGGGTACTTGGTATGTCTTGACTTGAGCGAAGACATCCCCGGCAACGATGCCAGAAATCCTTCTTACTACGTCTTGAGCTTGCGTTGGTTTTCCTTGAGGAGGAAAGGGTGAGGCAGAAATAGTAGCGTAAGTATTTCCCTCAGTTTTTGAGAACCAAGGTATCAATCCAGTAGGAGGATCCTCAAAAGTCCCACGCACCTACACAAACAAACAAGAACTCGCAGCCAACGCAATAAAGGGGTTGTCAATCCCTTCAAGGCCACTTGCAAAAGTGAGATCTGATAGAGATAATATGATAAGATAAATATATTTTTGGTATTTTATGATATAGATTGGAAAAGTAAAGATGCAAATAAAAGTAGATTGAAAGCTTATATGATAAAAGATAGACCCGGGAGCCATAGGTTTCACTAGTGGCTTCTCTCAAGATAGCATAAGTATTACGGTGGGTGAACAAATTACTGTCAAGCAATTGATAGAAAAGCGAATAATTATGAGATTACCTAGGCATGATCATGTATATAGGCATCAAGTCTGTGACAAGTAGACTGACTCCTGCCTGCATCAACTACTATTACCCCACACATTGACTGCTATCCAGCATGCATCTAGAGTATTAAGTTCATAAAGAACAGAGTAACGCATTAAGAAATATGACATGATGTAGAGCGATAAACTCATGCAATATGATATAAACCCCATCTTTTTATCTTCGATGGCAACAATACAATATGTGCCTTGCTGCCCCTGCTGTCATTGGGAAAGGACACCGCAAGATTGAACCCAAAGCTAGCACTTCTCCCATTGCAAGAAAGATCAGTCTAGTAGGCCAAACCAAACTGATAATTCAAAGAGACTTGCAAACATAACTTAATCACACATAAAAGAATTCAGAGGAGATTCAAATATTTCTCATAGATAAACTTGATCATAAACCCACAATTCATCGGATCTCGATAAACACACCGCAAAAAGAGTTACATCGAATAGATCTCCAAGAAGATCGAGGAGAACTTTGTATTGATATTCAAAGAGAGAGAAGAAGCCATCTAGCTAATAACTATGAACCCGAAGGTCCATGGTAAACTACTCACAACTCATCGGAGAGGCTATGGTGTTGATGTAGAAGCCCTCCATGGTCGATTCCCCCTCCGGCGGAGCGCCGACGAAGGCTCCAAGATGGGATCTCACGGATACAGAAGGTTACGGCTGTGGAAATAGTTTTTCGTGGTCGCTTCTGATGTTTTCGGGATACATGGGTATATATAGGAGGAAGAAGTAGGTCGGTGGATGCTCGAGGGTCCCATGAGGGTGGGGGGCGCGCCTAGCCCTAGGGGGCACGCCGGGCACCCTCGTGGCCGCCTTGCTTGTTTCTTGACTTCCACTCCAAGTCCTGTGGATCACGCTTATTCCAAAAAGATCGCTCCCGAAGGTTTCATTCCGCTTGGACTCCGTTTGATATTCCTTTTCTTCGAAACACCGAAATAGGCAAAAAAAACAGCAATTCGGGTTGGGCCTCCGGTTAGTAGGTTAGTCCCAAAAATGATATAAAAGTGTAAAGTAAAGCCCATAAACATACAAAACAAGTAATATAATAGCATGGAACAATAAAAAAATTATAGATACGTTGGAGACGTATCAAGGCCCACGCCCGCCAAGTTTCCACCACCGCTCCCATGCAGCTGCGAGCCCACCAGCTAGGCAGGCACCTGCGTGTCGACATGGGGCTTCCAAGCCAACTTAGCACATGCTTGCGTGGTGACATGCAAATCTTCATGAAGGCCCTACCACCGCGCCACCTCAGCAGCCTGCCAGCATACATGGCGCTGACCGCCTCGCTGGCCCGGGCACATGTCGAAGCAGGGCGAGGCAGTGGTAAAGTAAGGGGACACCTAAGAGGCTCATTAAATGCGTCTTGTCCTGTAACGGCTAAGCGATAAGCTTAGCCACTATACACCGACGCCACCTCCTGTGTGCCACTGTGGCGACCCCCTTGACTATAAAAGGAGGCCCGAGGCATCCAGGAGAAGGATTCGGACCCTTGGACAAGTTACACTCATCATAGCTAGCTCAAGAACTCCAAGAACACAGATATACACACCAAAGCAGGACTAGGGTATTACGCATCCTCGCGGCCCGAACCTGGGTAAACGACCCGAGTGCTTGTGCTGATTGCTGATCCTGCTCTTCTCACGACCCCACGCCCCGCAACCGTAGTAGGGATTCCCGTGATCCCATAGGTGTCGTTTCCACCGACACTTCTACGGAATGGCCAACGATAGATGGGATCTGAATCCTACTCAGACAAGGAAAAACAAATCTAGAAACAGATGGATCTCGAAAGTAAACCTAATATGATATGGACTCGGAGTAGTGTGGCGGTACATGGATACAGATCGGTGGTGGTATATGCACTCGGATCGGTGGTGGTATATGGAAGTGGGTCGATGGTGGTATATGGACTCAGATCGGTGTTGGTATATGGCAACGGTAATGACGATGGTGGTATATGGCAGCGGTGATGATGATGGTGGTATATGGCAGCGGTGAACGACGATGGTGGTATATGGCAGCGGTGATGACGATGGTGGTATATGGCAGCGGTGATGATAAAGGTGCGGCTGCAGCGTGACAACTTGTGAACAGAACTCAAAACTCTAAAGGACTAGACACTAAGACCAGCAACTAGACACGATGATGCAATCACAAATTCAACAATGCAAAGCCATAAAAAGACTATGCAAAGGCTCAGATTGGTTCGGATATGACGAACTAACCCTAATTTTTTTGGCTTTTTTGTGGACTGTAGGTATGAAGAACAGACTCGATCTAAACTATGAAAAACTGTAAAATCCCATCGAGCAACCTGGAAATCTGATACCATTTGATAGAGGTGAAGGTGTCCCGATGTTTCGATGAGATGGTGGCTATCGTTTTCTGTGGGAGTCGACCTTGACGATCCGACTACGAACGTGCGAGATGTCGTGGCTTAGCAATCGCTAAACCAACTTCCAAGGGGTCATTGACCATGCCGGAGCATGATCAATGTGACCACGAGGGTCTGTTTTCCTGCGAACAAATGAAGAATAAACAAGAAACTGAGATTGCAATCTAGATGTTGCGAATATAAGAGGAAAGCTTTATAAACAAAGGTGGGGTTCTGTGATGTCTTTCTCTGGTCGTTGAACACAAATGAAGTACGCAAAGTTGCATCTATGGAGAACTTTTAATCTAAAAAAACACAAAGTCTAAACGACGCCCTAAGGGCTGTATATATGGAGGAGTAGGGGGAATTTCGTGACCCCTTGTAGGAGGGGTCCGAAACCAACCCTAACTTTGTTTCCCCACACATCCGGACTCTAAAAACATCCTATACTTATGTATCTCGAAATTACATGGGCCTAGCCCAATAATAAGGTGACGCAACACCTATAATAGCCTCTGGACGAAATTTGTGAAGTGGCATCTTGTATATTTCGCCCATGCCTTCATGCACTCATTACGGTGGCTTCAAAGTCCTGAAATCATCACTTGAAACTCCATTCTTGTTTCCCTTGCGCATGCCATCATCTCCATGCTTGTTCTTGCTCCAATGTTCATCCTTGTCCAAGCTAGGCCCTTCATTTGTAAGCAAAACAAATGTATCCAATTAAGGCAGCATCATATTCTCATGAACATTAGAATCACTACCAAGAAATGAAAGTACCTGGTAAATTAATTGGCGTGCGCGAGCTCTAGTAATTGGTCCAATATGTATAGTAGAAGGGGTTGTGGGTGTAACAATGGTATTGATGTCCTCATCACAAGTGATGGTCTTTTCCTACCAATCTACCCCCTAGGCGCATGCGCGTAATAGTTTGTTTCAATGACTAATAGATTTTTGCAATAAGTATGTGAGTTCTTTATGACTAATGTTTAGTCCATGGATTGTACACACTCTCACCCTTCCACCATTGCTAGCCTCTCTAGTACCGTGCAACTTTCGCCGGTACCATACACCCACCATGTACCTTCCTCAAAATAGCCAACATACCTACCTATTATGGCATTTCCATAGCCATTCTAGATATATTGCCATGCAACTTTCCACCATTTCGTTTATTATGACACGCTTCATCATTGTCACATTTCTTTGCATGATCGTGTAGTTGACATCGTATTTGTGGCAAAGCCACCTTTCATAATTCTTTCATTCATGTCACTCTTGAGTCATTGCACATCCCGGTACACCACCGGAGGCATTCGTATAGAGTCATATTTTTGTTCTAAGTATCGAGTTGTAATTCTTGAGTTGTAAGTAAATAGAAGTGTGATGATCATCATTATTAGAGCATTGTCCCTTGTGAGGACATAAAAATGGAGGCCAAAGAAGCGAAACAAAAAAATGAGAGAAAAAGAGAGAAGGGGCAATGTTATTATACTTTTTCCACACTTGTGCTTCAAAGTAGCACCATGATCTTCATGATAGAGAATCTCCTATTTTGTCATTTTCATATACTAGTGGGAATTTTTCATTATAGAACTTGGCTTGTATATTCCAACAATGGGCTTCCTCAAATCGCCCTAGGTCTTCATGAGCAAGCAAGTTGGATGCAAACCTACTTAGTTTTCTTTTTGTGCTTTCATAAACTTATAGCTCTAGTGCATCCATTGCATGGCAATCCCTACTCACTCATATTGATATCTATTGATGGGAATCACCATCCTGTTGATACACCTAGTTGATGTTAGACTATCTCCCTTTTTTTGTCTTCTCCAAAAACCCCATATTCTATTCCACCTATAGTGCTATGTACATGGCTCACACTCATGTATTGCATGAAAGTTGAAATGGTTTGAGAACACCAAAAGTACGAAACAATTGCTTGGATTGTCATCGGGGTTGTGCATGATTTGAATATTTTGTGTGATGAAGATGGAGCACAACCATACTATATGATTTTGTAGGGATAACTTTCTTTGGCCATGTTATTTTGAGAAGACATAATTGCCTTGTTAATATGCTTGAAGTATTATTGTTTTATGTCAATATTAAACTTTTGTTTTGAATCTTATGGATCTGAACATTCATGCCACAATAAAGAAAAATTACATGGATAAATATGTTAGGTAGCATTCCACATCAAAAATTCTGTTTTTATCATTTACCTACTCGAGGACGAGTAGGAATTAAGCTTGGGGATGCTTGATACGTCTCCAACGTATGTATAATTTTTGATTGTTCCATGCTATTATATTATCTCTTTTGGATGTTTTGTATGCATTAGTATGCCATTTTATATTGGATTAACCTATTAACCTAGAGCCCAGTGGCAATTTTTGTTTCCCCCCCTTGTTTTTGAGCTTCACAAAAAAGGAATACCACACAGAGTCCAAACGGCATAAAACCTTCGCGATGATTTTTCTTGGACCAGAAGACACCTCAGAGACTTGGATATGAAGTCAGAAGAGCCGTGAGGTGGCGGAAAGGGTGGAGGGCGCGCTCCCCTGTTGATGCCAAGCATCCTTCCTTCATCCCCATGGACTCTACACAAACACGTCAAGCACCATGTGGACCCATGACAAGAGCTAGAGCACGTGCAATGGAAACCAAGGTGAACTCCTTCCTAGTTGACATGCATATGGATACAAGTGGAACTTGGTTGCTGCCTCACCAAAATACTCTACGCCTCATTAGGTACGAAGAGAAACACAACCAAGGAGCTCAGGAGCATCACCAAGGAGTAGGAGGACCACCCCATGGCCATGAAGAACAAGACAAAGCCCAGCAGCAACAACTCCGGAAGTCCCAGGCGACCCTGTGCGCACGGGCCCCCGAGACCTCGTGCCCACGGACTACTCAGAGAGTTGGCGCTGGAGCACCCCGTGCGCACGGGCCCGTGAGACCCCGTGCCCACAGACTACTCAGAGAGTTTGCGCTGGAGCACCCCGCGCGCATGGGCCCAACTTATCTCGTGCGCACGGGCTCTACATGACGGGCGGCACATTTTGGACCTCCTCTTCATCCACTTTGACCCCGATCCTATACATTTCGTACCTAGGGTTATGTTTAGGTTTAACAAAGTATTAGATGAGATATTTGTGAGCTTTGCTCCTTCTACCACCTCCATTGGAGATCAAGGCCTCTTTGGAGAGGATCCACTTGTGGATTTAAAGACCTCCAACTTGGAGAAGACTACCATCATCAAGACCTCATCTCCTAGGAGTGGGAAGAACTCTACCATTGTATCTTTCCTTTGATTGTGTTTGTGACTTGTGGATCGTGTGTCGCTATTCTAGTGGATGTGTAATTTGGTATTGTTGGAGTGAATTCCTCCTTGTGTTCTTGGTGTTCGTCCTCTTTCCCCCTCCAAGTGTGAAAAGATCCATCTTCACCCTACACCATCTTGGTATCATGAGCAAGGTTGATTCACATCTTGGAGTCCCTACCCTCCACTTTCTAGCTTGATTTTGTTGTTTTTCATCCTAATTTGAAAATTCCCACCAAAAATAGCCGCAATTATTTTTGGCAATTTGTTGATCTTGTGAGATTTGGTTGATTTGATCCACAAATTTGGTGTTTGGCAAGTGGATCTAACCCCCTACCATCTTCCCCACCCTTCCATCCTTCGGATTTTGCCTCAAGTTGGAAAATACCCAGGGATCGGGAGCAGTTCATCCGCTCGCTGAGGACCCTATGCACACGGGCCATCGGGACCCTGTGCACATGGGCCTCACTTACCCCGTGCACACGGGCTATCCAGAGGATTTCAGCCAGTTTTGTTTTCCTTCTTTTTGACACCCACCACCACTTGTGTCCTTCCGCAATATTTCTCGTGGTTGTTTGAGTTTTGGGTTGCGGTTTCTCTCGTGTCCTAAGGTGTTTTGGCTACTTAGGCGCGATTTGACGTCATCATCTCCACCACTCGACCATCGACTCGGACTCCACTTCGGCTTCGATCACTCCGTATTCATAACAACCGTACGCAAGGAAGGTAACCTCGACAACACCACTGTATTAACCTTTCCATTACTTTGATAGCTTCGAGCCCCTTTTGCGTAGCTTACCCATCGAGACTAGCTTGTCGAGTATTGCCGGTCCACGCCTTTAGTGCACCATTAATGTTACGTCTCTCCCGTGCATATACTACTTGTAATCTCCTGTTGGGGCTCGCATATCAAGCATTGTGGCATAGTAAAAATTATAATAAGAAGAAAAGCTTTTAAGCAAAAGAGAAGAGAAGCAAAGAGCTTATAAGCAATAGCATCAAGCCTTATAGCATGGCTACATCATCTTGGTCGCTACATACATAAGCATACTTGTGATAGTTAGACGACTCGTTTTCTCTTCTAGGTTGGTGCACTAGCGTATCTCGCCAATTAGAGCAATAGAGCTAACGTTTCTCTAGTATCCGTACAATGAGAGCATTTATGTGGAAACACATCTTAGAGCTCACTCCTTGCTTGTGCAGATCCCATTTATCTTTTGTGTGTGTGTTCCTACTGATATCCTTGGGTTTGATCTATTTATCTTATTTGCCATTTGTGAATCTTCTCAACTTTGTCAACATCTTGACTAACATTTGCTTGAATTATTTGTGCCACTTCCTAACCGAGCTCCTGCATAAGCCTTTTACTTGTAGGTGTGAGAAACTACACCAAGTACAACAATTCTCCTATTATAGCATCACGTGGGATCATACTTGTTACATCCACAATCTTCGTAAAAGGTAACTTTGGTTTTGTTCTCTCATTTTCCTACTCACCACCTCTTCCAAATGATGGATAGTCCTTCTTCGTTGGTGAACACTCTCTTTGAGGAGCAAGATGGCGAATGCGACTACGTCACCAAGAATCACTTCTTCATTGCGCAATGGGCTTCACATCAAGAGAGTAAAACTTTGGGTGAACGCATCAAACAACTCGCCACCGACCTACGACAATCGGAAGCATGACAATAAGACTATTTGGACGCCAAGCTCTCCAAACAAATGGATGAATTTCGCAACATGATCGTGAACCCAGCATCTTCCTCAACTTTCACCAAGACGGCGTCACTCAGGTTGCCACTCATCTTCCGATGTGAGTCCTCCTTGATGCGACAACACTCAAGAATGCCAAGCGCAAGAAAATTTGTTCCATGGCAATGGCCTACAAAACCGAGTTTGCGCACGTAAGCAGGCGCGTCGCCATGAATGTGACACCACGGATCAAGAACAACCACCACCGCCACATCGTCCACGTCAAAAGTCTCAACACGACGAGGCAATTCAACAAGAGAAACAAGACCGTGTAGCTCAAGGTCAAGCGGCTCAAGATGCACTTCGAGAATCCACTCGAGCTATCGCCCAACGAAGCCATCAAGTATGTGAGCAAGAGGAAGCTCTTCGGCGGTAATTACAAGAAGAAGCCGCTTGACGTGAAGAACAACAAGAAAGGCGAAACTGGGAACATATGCCTCGACCTCCTCCTCGGCACCCGGATCGAGTGATCCACGACCCTCCTCCACATCAAGAGCGACATTAAGCGGATCGAATGCTTGAAGATCCTCCTCCTCGACAAGACCGATATCAACATCATCACTATGATGAAGAACTCTGCTACGACAAGCTCAAGCTCACCATGCCCAAGTTCTCCGGAAGCAACGACCCCGAGGAATACCTATCATGGGCATTGAAAGTTGACAAGACATTCCGTCTCCACAATTACGACGAGGAAAAGAAGATTGCCATGGCATCCCTTGAGTTTCAAGACTATGTCCTAATTTGGTGGGAGCAAGTCATCGAGCGATGTCGCGAGAAGGACGAGCCACCCATCACGACTTGGACACAAATGAAGGACGTCATGAGAGCTCATTTTCTTCCTACGTACTACACTCGAGATCTCTTGAAGAAGCTGCAACTCCTCAAGAAAGGCACGAAGACGGTGGAAGAGTACTATCAAGAAATGGAGATTGCCATGATACGAGCCAATGTCAAAGAAGATGATGAGCAAACAATGGCACGCTTTTTGAATGGCTTCAACCACCCAATACGGAAGATTGCCGACTTCCAACCCTACTCCAACCTTCTCGAGCTAGTTCACCAAACGACCAAGGCGGAATGTCAACTACAAGAAGACTTCAAGTACGTCAAGTACTCATCCAAGACCTACGGCTCATACACTCAAGCTATACATACTACGATTTCGACACCTCCTACTTCGACTAGAGCATCACCAAGTACCAGCGGCAAGTCAAATTTCAAGCAAACGATGCCTTCCACGACTCGTCCTCCGGTAAGCACCTAAGAGAACAAGACTTCTTCATCGGCACCACCGGACGATCCCGTCAAGACAAGTTCCATCATGTGCTTCACATGTGGTGGCCATGGACACAAGTCCTTCCAATGCATCAACAAGTGAACCATGATCACCAGTGACGATGGCACGTATGACTCCATGAGTGAATATGAGATGGAAGCTATCGAGCATGTTGCCATGCATTGTCAAGTGAACGACGAAGAAGATGCTCAAGTCTATTATGACAATGATTCAAGTCCCGCTCTTGTGGTCTCCAAGGTCTTGACGCTCCAATACCATCAAGACGAAGACCAAAGGTGTCACATATTCCACACCAAGGCCGGCATCAATGGGCACTCCATGTAAGTCATCATCGATGGAGGAAGTTGCCACAACTTGGCAAGTGAAGAGATATGTTGCAAGATGCAATTGATCAATAAGAAGCACCCTCGCCCCTACAAGTTCCATGTAGCGACCCAACCTCAAACGGTCAAGTCTCTGTGTATCTGTGCCATCCCTAGATTAGTATGCTGGCACACACAGTACATCAATGTATATATCAAAGTGCAATCACATGCATGAATAACGTAAAGCTGATATATACCTCATAAGTCTCAGCGGAAACACAAAATCGGGTGTAAAGTCCCATCAACGCCATCGGCAGGTTGAGTGTAGAATGTAACCCTGTACCGTACTCTTACTCGTTGGAAGAAAATATTTGCAACATGAGACGTTGCAGCCGTGTAGGTCAGTACATTGAATGTACCGACAAGATCACAATAAGAGAAAGCAGATGATAAAACTATTCTATATGCAATATGGCTTTGTGGCTCTGTGTCTGAGTTTTGTTTTGCATAAAAGCTGGTTTTATTTTCCCTACATCAAAGAAATATCAGGAGTTTGTACTATGGAGTTTCCTACCATGACATGGTTCCGCCAACCGATGTCTCATAAACCAAATCATCATAAGTTGCCCACAATTAAGTTATCATTCTGGTGTTGAGAGTTCTAAGATAGATCCAAGTCTAGAGGCTCAAATTGTCCGTAATCGGGGACACATCTAATCGATTAGGTTTTAACCCTCTGTAGAGATTTGTACACTTTACCCGCAAGATTTGATCCCTCCTTTTTCGTCCTTTCACTTCAGATTATTTGAGAACAGGACGATCGAAACATGGTCTTCTGAAGAGTTCCTCTGACCACTGTCCGGAGCTCATCCAATCCTACCGTAGTTCTACGTCTGCTAGCACCGTCCCAGCTAGAGTCACCAATAGGGTCAACCAAGCCAGAGCCCATAGTGACTTGCGGTTGCACAGGTAAGCTTCCAGGCATGAAGTATTCTTCCGTCCCTTTGAGTCTGGTTGAAGCTTTCCACAAGATATCATGGCGCTTCTCCATGCATCCCGGCCATCCACTGGTTTCTCCAGGGTGCCCGTCAACCGTCCTTCACCCAGTAGTGTGTATTGAATTATTGTCTCAAGTCTTGAAGTCTTGAGGCCTTGAAGATGCAGTCCTTGTAGATTCCATCATGGAGTTGTTGTTATTGACGTATAGTCCTCCTTCTTCACACCAGTCTCGTTCACTCATACCAAACCCCATCTACTATAGCGTAGCATTAAAACTATATAACGTCCCGTGCTTGGTAACAGGGAGATGGGTTCCTACCTCATGCATTCTACTCAACTACCAGATTCAACAACACTATTGGAGGGATTGTTGTAGGGGTGCTACTACATGCAAATAAAACATTTTAAAAACATGGTCAAAGTGAACTTGCCTGGTAAGTTGATGAAGATAAAAACGCTCTCAGAAACTTTGATAAACTATTCGTCACTCTGAGAAAATATATATAGTCAAACATAACATTCATATAAGCAAACATACTAGCAAGCAATTATAACACTCATAATAAAATCAACAAATAAAATGCAAATCAACAAGGTACACCAAATAAAAACCAAGGAAACTACACAACAAAACTACTAAAGAAAACTCTAAGACATAACACAAAATAGTTTTGTCCTAAGTAAATACTTAACAACAATTAAGACACTAAACTAATAAATTTTCAGAAAATAAAATGTAAAATAACTAATTTAACATGATGTATTTTTCATAAACTTTTAGTAGCAAAAAGAAACAAATAAAAAGCTTTTATAAAACTCTAACTATGACCTATACAAGTTTTCACACAAAACTAAACAAAATATTTTTTAATAAGAATAAAATTATCTACTGTTGGACAACATTTTTTTTCAAAAGTGACAAAAATAAATAATTTAAATATATTAAAAATAACAAAGAAAAGACTAAAACAAAACTATGACTAAAACAGTACTGTTTTGCCTAAAACCCTAATCTAAAGTTTCTAAAATTTCCCAAATCAAACCTACTGCTAGACAAAACCATAAGTGACCAGCAGCAAAAAGAATCAACCAAAAATATGTTCTAGAACTCAAACTAGAGCCAAAATAGTGTTTGAAGCATATTTGCAATAATTCAAATTAAAACTACTCAAATTCAAAATTTCAAGTCACTAACAGAAGCTTCATAAAATTTGTGACACATTGCAATTGGAATCACTCAATTTGGATCTAAAACATAGAAGTTATAAGCAATCAAAAATTGAAAATATTTGTGTAAACAGAATAAAAACATAAAAGAAGAGAAAAAAAAAAGGACTATGGACCGGGCGGTGGACACGAGGCCGTTTCTGGTTGGGCCAGTGTGGTGGGTGTGCAAGCGCTACGGGTGGACGACCGCTGCATAAGAAAAACAGCACGTCCGACGGTTAAACAAGAAAACCGGCTTGGTTCGACCAAGTATGGGTTAAACCAGACCTAAACCGATCTATTAACAGAAAACCTAACCGTTCGTTTCGTTCTAATCTAGGCCCTTGACTGGAGATCGGACGGAAGGGGTCCCTGATAACCCACAAGTGTAGGGGATAATTGTAGCCTCTTTTGATAAGTAAGAGTGTCGAACCCAGCGAGGAGCTAAAGGTAGAACACATATTCTCTCAAGTCCTATCTGCCACTGATACGACTCTACGCACGCTTGACGTTCGCTTTACCTAGAACAAGTATGAAACTAGAAGTACTTTGTAGGTGTGAAAGGATAGGTTTGTAAGATAATAAAGAACACGTAAATAAAAAGTAGGGGCTGTTTAGATAAAGAAGCAATAAAGTAAATATAGCGAGTGTGGAAAAGTGGTGGTAGGAGTTGTGAAATTGTCCCTAAGCAATTGACTACGTTACTAGACCGATAGCAAGTTTTATGTGGGAGAGGCATAAGCTAACATACTTTCTCTTCTTGGATCATATGCACTTATGATTGGAACTCTAGCAAGCATCTGCAACTACTAAAGATTCATTAAGGTAAAACCCAACCATAGCATTAACATATCAAGTCCCCTTTATCCCATACGCCACAACCCCCTTACTCGGGTTTATGCTTCTATCACTCAAGCAACACACTATAAGTGAATCATGAACATATTGCAACACCCTACAGTGGGAATCCCTCATGCTTGCACGACATAGAGGGCACAATAGGACAGCAACATAACCACAAGCAAATTAACCCAATCATAGCAATTCATCAATCACCGGTAGGACAACGAAAATCTACTCAGACATCATAGGATGGCAACACATCATTGGATAATAATATGAAGCATAAAGCACCATGTTCAAGTAGAGGGTACAATGGGTTGCGGGAGAGTGGACCGCTGAATATAGATGGGGGAAGGTGATGGACATGTTGGTGAAGATGGCGGAGGTGTTGGTGTAGATCGCGGTGATGATGATGGCCCCCGGCGGCGTTCCGGCACCACCTGAAGCAAGGAGGAGAGAGCCCCCCTTCTTCTTCTTCTTCCTTGACCTTCTCCCTAGATGGGAGAAGGGTTTCCCCTTCGGTCCTTGGCTCCCATGGCATGGGAGGGGCAAGAGCCCCTCCGAGATTGGATCTATCTCCCTGTCTCTCTCTATTTCTGCGTTCTCCGATTCTGCCCTGGCACTGTTTCTTTTATATCCGGAGATCCATAACTCCGATTGGATTGAAACCTTCACCCAGATATTTTTCCAAAAATTAGCTTTCTTGCGGCCAAAGAAGGGCATCAACTGCCTTACGAGGGGCCCACGAGGGTCAGGGGCACGCCTAGTATAAGTGGGCGCGCGGGCCACCCTCGTGGCCCCCTTGGGCACCGCCTCACGTTGATTTTACTTCCCAAAAATCATAAATATTCCAAAAATATCCTCCATCCGTTTTTATCCGTTTGGACTCCGTTTGATATGCGGTTGCTGCAAAACATAAAACATGCAACGGACAGGAACTGGCACAGGGCACTGGATCAATATGTTAGTCCCAAAAATAATATAAAAAGTTGCCAAAAGTATATGAAAGTTGAAGAATATTGGCATGGAACAATAAAAAATTATAGATATGATGGAGACGTATCAGCATCCCCAAGCTTAATTCCGGCTCGTCCTCGAGTAGGTAAATGATAAAAAATATAATTTTTGATGTGGAATGCTACCTAGCATAATCTTGATCAAATATCTAATCATGGCATTAATATTAAGACACGAGTGATTCGAGGCAATAGTCTATCATTTGACATAAAAACAATAATACTTAGGGCATCCCAACAAACAATCATGTCTTTCAAAATATCAATGCTAAAGAACGCTATCCCTACAAAATCATATAGTTAGGCCATGCTTCATTTTCATCACACAAAATACTCCCATCATGCACAACCCCGGTTTCAGCCAAGCAATTGGTTCATACTTTTTAACGCGCTTCAGCTTTTTCAACTCTTACGCAATACATGAGCGCAAGCCATGGACATAACACTATGGGTGGAGTAGAGTATGATGATGGAGGTTGTGTGAAGAAGACAAAAATGGAGAAAGTCTCACATCGACGCCGCTAATCAACGGGCTATGGAGATGCCCATCAATTGATGTCAATGCGAGGAGAAGTGATCTCCATGCAACGGATGCACTAAAGCTATAAGTGTATGAAAGCTCAAACTGAAAACTAAGTGGGTGTGCATCCAGCTTGCTTGCTCATGAAGACCTCGGGCATTTGAGGAAGCCCATCATCGGAATATACAAGCCAAGTTCTATAATGAAAAATCCCCACTACTATATGAAAGTGAAAGCATAGGAGACTCTCTATGAAGAACATGGTGCTACTTTGAAGCACAAGTGTGGTAAAAGGATAGTAACATTGCCCCTTCTCTCTTTTTCTCTCATTTTTTATTATATTTTTTATTTTCTTTTTTGGTGGGCTTCTTTGGTCTCTTTTTTTATTTGGGCTTATTTGGCCTCTTTTATTTTTCATAAAGTCCGGAGACTCATCCCGACTTGTGGGGGAATCATAGTCTCCATCATCCTTTCCTCACTGGGGCAATGCTCTAATAATGATGATCATCACACTTTTATTTTCTTACAACTCAATATTACAACTCGATATCTAGCACAAAAATATGACTCTATATGAATGCCTTAGGCTGTGTACCGGGATGTGCAATGATCTAGCCTAGCAATGCCATCAAAAAACGGACAAGCCATGAAAACATCATGCTAGCTATCTTACGATTATGCAAAGCAATATGACAATGAATGCTCAAGTCATGTATATGATGATGATGGAAGTTGCATGGCAATATATCTTGGAATGGCTATGAAAATAGCATGATAGGTAGGTATGGTGGCTTTTTTGAGGAAGATATAAGGAGGATTATGTGTGACAGAGCGTATCGTATCACGGGATTTGGATGCAACGGCGAAGTTTGCACCAACTCTCGAGGTGAGAAAGGGCAATGCACGGTACCGTAGAGGCTAGCAATGGTGGAAGGGTGAGAGTACGTATAATCCATTGACTCACATTAATCATAAAAAACTCATATACTTATTGCAAAAGTCTACTTGCCCTCGAAGCAAAGTACTACTACGCATGCTCCTAGGGGAAGGGTTGGTAGGAGTTAACCATCGCGCGATCCCGACCTCCACACATAAGGAAGACAATTAAAAGAGCACCCCTGTCGGGGGTTGGGTGCGACATATGCCAAAGGATGGCTTATCATGGTGGGAGCGAGTAGAACATCGCCGGTGCCTGGAAGCGGGATAAGGCGTAGACACACACGTCGTCGGACTTTACCCAGGTTGGGGGCTCTCCGTGGAGATATGTAACACCCCCAGTGTCATGCTACAGTAACCCTCCGTGATTGAGCTAATAATTTTGCTAATCAGGAGCTGACCACCTTTGATTCAAATCTCGTTTGAAATTCCACTTTGAAATCATATTCAATTGGCAAGTGAGATATGGAGTTGCACCAAAGTTGCTGCAAAATAGTTCATCATTTAGCCAAAATTCCATAACATTTAATCATTATGGAAAACAACATCACCTAGGAGCTAAGATGGACTATAGCAATTATTAGAATGCAATTTTAGCATTTTAAAGTGCTATTTTATTGCTGAAAAATACAAATGGATTCCTCCGGCCTCCAAACTATTTATGGACCTGCCTAAAAATGCAAACTATTTAATAAGCTAAGCCCCACATTTTTCTTAGCTCTTTAGGTTACCCTAAATAATCTTTTTCTATCTCTCTTTTTAAATAAAAGAGGAAAGCAGGAAAAGAAAAGAGGCCGACCCCCCCCCCCCGGGCCAGCCGGCCCTGCTAGCCACCAGGCCAGGCCAGCCCAGCAAGCCCAACTCCCCCTCCCCGGTCATCTCCCCTGTTCCAGCGACCGCATCGCTACAGGGGGCGCCCC
>NC_041381.1:291157754-291255660 GCF_002162155.2 Triticum dicoccoides
CGCCCCGCCAGACCAGCTCGACGGCGTCAGCGAGTGGATAAGAGGCCGCGCCTGCGTACTCTCTCCCTTCCCCTGGAACCCTAGCCACCCACTACCCCCTCCCCCCTCAGATCCAGCTCTGCCCTCTCCCCTGGCTCAATTTTGAGCTCGCAAACTCACACGGTCGAGGCTTCCCCGCCGTCGTTGACGCATCCACCGGCCTCTCCGGCGCTCGGGAAAACGTCCTGGGGGTTCGTCATGTTCGTCCACGTCCGTTCAGGGCATTGGAGCAAGGCGGGAAGCTGCATGGATGGAGCCGTCGACCTCTTCCTCCTCTCATCTTCGTCGTGTACATCATCGGCCGTCGTCGTCGACTACCCCGAGCTCCGGCGCCTCCCCGACTCCACCTCGCGCACACTATTGCACACCTACAGGGCCCGGTAAGGCCCCCTCCTCCATTTCCCCCCTCGTCTTCTCCTCTACCGTGCCCGTACTCTTGTGCCCGTCCCAGCGAAATCGAGCTCCGGCCACCGCCATGGCCGATGACCTCCACGTCCTTGAGCTCCTCCGTCCAAGGCCGCCGCACCGCTGCGTTCCTGCTAACCGTAGCTGCCGCCTGGGCTCTTCGTTCGCCTAGTTACGAATCTGCAATGCCGCACCCGTGCTCCATCGTGGTACAACCGGCCACGCCTGCGCCGCCCGCTCGCCGGTCGTCGCCCGCCCTGGCCCGAGTCGTCCCATCCCCATCCGCGTGCGCCCTGCTGCGCCTGACACCGTCCGCGCCCGCTGCTGCCTGGCGCGGCTGTCCCCGAGCTCGGCCATGTTGGCACCGTGATGCGCGTGCGCTTGCTCGGCTGCTGTTTTATCGTTGTTGATGCACTGCCGCTGCTCGTCCTGCTACTGTGCTGCTTGTTGCTTAGCTGCTGCTCCGCTACTAACTGCTACTGCTGCTGCCGAGCCATGTTGTTGCCTTCTTGCTACTGTTGTTTCTTGCTACTGCTACCGCTGCATAGCTACCGCCGTCGCCGTTGTTTCCTTAACCGCTGCCGATACTGTTTGCTGGTCGCTCTGGCTCGTAGCTGCAAAGTTGTTTGCTGAAGAAACAACTGACAAAACTGAACTGTGAAGAAACCCACGAGACTACCAGAGAGCTTGCCCCGTCCAAGCTTGGTCATGTGCTATGTGTGCACACCCGTGAGGCTGGCCGTGCAACCAGGTCGGCCCTTGTTTATTAGAGCTAGGTTGTTAGTTGGTGCTAATTTAGTCTGGTAACAGATGACGTTTGGTCCCCCATTAATTAGGTTAGTTTTATTTATTTGTTTATAGGTATAGCATATGATATGTGGACCCACAGGCACTGTTCACTTTTTGACCCATTCAACTTTGACTTGTTGACTTTGACCGCCCCCACCTGTCATACCCCCTACGTGGGTACACTCCGTGTACCCATGGCAAATTGCAGTTTATTTTAAATTAATATCCAGAAAATTATCTAACTTTGGAAATCATATAAATTAAAGTGTAATTCAGATGAAAATGTTTTCTACATGAAAGTTGCTCAAAACGATGAGACGAATCCGAACATGCGGTCCGTTTACCTGTCAGATGCCTCTAACTACCTGAACATGGAACTTTCCCTCTCCGGTCATTTGTCTGACACAGATCCGGAACCGGGAAAACATTCTCGGTTGACTTCCCCCTTCACCGGTATCATGTAGCACCGCGTTAGAACACATCTAGTCCTGTTATGCACTTGCTTGCTATGTATTTACTGTTTCTCCCCCTCTTCTCTTCGGTAGACCACGTGACGATGCTGATGCCCCTGTGATCGACTACGTCGACGACGACACTTCTTCCTTTTCAGCAGAGCTTCCAGGCAAGCCCCCCCTTTGATCATCCCAATATCGCCCATTCCTTCTCTCATGCTTGCATTAGACTTTGCTACTATTATTGTTTGCTCCTCTTCTGATGCATAGCCTGCTTTTGTATCTGCTGTTGTACCTTACCTGCTTATCCTAAACTGCTTAGTATAGGTTGGTTAGTGATCCACCAGTGACCCCCACCTTGTCCTTGTTGCCCCTACTTCATCATTGAAGACCCGATCAACGGGATTGAAGACCAGGCCCCGGCACCGCACATCACTTTCCCCTTAGTTGCTCGACACTGCTGGGTTACTATCGAGTGCCGAGGGTGAGACCTCTACAGCACTTCTGATGTTAACCTTGTAGTATAGCTATTCGGTCGTGGTCATCGAGGGTGATTCCGCCTTAACCACTTCCGATATGACTCTGTCGTGCAACCCCTCAAGTGTGAACCTCGGGGGTGATTCCTCTTACATTCACCTTGATGATTACATCGAGTGGAATTCACCGGGGTGATTCCTCGGGTTTTCCACTTGATGTTTAGACACACAGTTACTATGATTACTATGAATTTACACTGAACCATGTTACTAAAGACGGATCGACCCTGAGGGGTACCCGCGCGAGCATAATAGCGAGTGATGTGGAGTCGGGTTGACCTGGAAGGTGCCCGCGAGATAATTACGAGGCGTGGCCGGGCATTCTTAGCCCTTGCTGCAAGTCCTCGAGACGGGGCAACGGAGTCACATCTTTCGTGAGTCTCTGCTTGTTACCGTGCGTTCCTAATCCACTACGATTTGGATATTTGATCTGAGGGGCTTCTGGCCTGATAGCACTAACCATCACGTGGGCATAGTATGGGCGTTCTGCGTCGTATACATCAGCCGAAGCTTAATAGACGTCAGCGACTGAGCGGCGCGCGCCGGGTTGGACTGCGTAAGCACCTGCCTTGTTGAAGGAGGTAGCTAGGTCTGCTCACCGGCCGCGTACGCAACATGCAGAAGTTTCCGGGGAGATGGCCCATGACCCCTGGGGGCATAGGTTTAGTCCGGCGTGCTGGCCTCTCTGTTAAGTCTAGGTCGGGTTGCGGCGTATTGTTTGACCGAGGCCGAGCATGACCCAGGAAAGTGTGTCCGGCCGGAGTTAATCGAGCGTGGTGGGTAAGTTGGTGCACCCCTGCAGGGAAGAAAACATCTATCGATAGCCTGTCCTACGGTAACGGACACTCGGAGTTGTATCCCGATCGATACAACTAGAACAGGATACTTGTGATGAGAATTGGATGGTGATGCGAATTGGATGGTGATGACAATTGGATTGTGATGACAATTGGATAGTATGGCTCTGGGATTGCTTTCTCGCACGGAGTCGAGAAAGGATCTCTGGCCGAGGTTGATAACACTACTACTACTTTACTTTATGCTACTCTACTCCCTCCTGTTGCTGTAACATGGTGGTTTCCAGAAGATGCTAGCCTTTGATAGGACTAGGCCTTCTCTCCATTCTGGCATTTCTGCAGCCCAGTCCACATATATAACCTTCCATTGATAATGTTGCATCTGCAGTGTAGATCCTTGCTTGTGAGTACTTTGGATGAGTACTCACGGTTGCTTTGCTCCCTCTTTTTCCCCTTTTCCATTCTTCTCGGATGACGCAACCAGATGACGGAGTCCAGGAGCCAGATGACACCTTTGACGACTGCTACTACCCCGAGGGTGCCTACTACCACGTGACGGAGACCGCCGATGACCATGAGTAGTTAGGAGGCTCCCAGGCAGGAGGCCTTGCCTTTTCGATCGTAGATGCTTTTGTGCTAGCCTTCTTAAGGCAAAATTGTTTAACTCATGTCTGTACTCAGAAATTGTTGCTTCCGCTAACTCTTGTGTATTCGAGCTTATGTATTCGAGCCCTCGAGGCCCCTGGCTTGTAATATAAAGCTTGTGTTATTTAATTTGTGTCTAGAGTTGTGTTGTGATATCTTCCCGTGAGTCCTTGATCTTGATCGTACACTTTTGCGTGCATGATTAGTGTAAGATTGAGTCGAGGGCGTCACAAGTTGGTATCAGAGCCAACTGCCTGTAGTTAGCCCCCTTTCCAACTCCTTGGCCGAAGTCGAGTCTAGTCACTACAAAAACTTTTACTCACATGGCTGTGTGTCTTACGGGCCCACGTCGCCATACGGGTGGTATTAGGATCTTTTACTCCTCGTCTATACTCTCGGACTCTGTTCTCTCTTCTATTCGGGTTAAATGAATTTTTAACTACATTAGGTTCTCGTACCCACTTCCTCCCGGAGAGCCCCGACATTATCGATGATCACTTGCTTCGCCAGAAGACTTTGAAGATACTGTACGATGTTCTCCCGAGAATATGTACTCATTACTTTTGCAATTCACTTCCACCGTCAGCCCCTATGTATAGCTGCATACACCTGTCGTTCATACATCATTTTCAGGTTGCTCTTGTTATTACAAGATGCCTCGAATTACACTCCGATGTTTCGACAACCCCTTCCGCAACTGCCTTGAAGTTCTTTGCCGCATGAATACCCCTATGAATAATTCCACACACTTATCAGGGATTTGTTCATCCCTAGTTGATCATATGTCTCACGAAATTCTTCGAATGCAATTCGATCTCCTGAAGATCCTTTGCAGCCTAGTGCTCCCAAAAGTCTTGCCTGCCTGCATTATGGTCAAATCCATATGTCCAGCAATATTCGTTAACATCCTTTGTCATTGTCATCCTGAGCATATTGATTCACTATGTTGCGATTGCTCGCAATCATCAGTCGAACCCTAAAATTTGACCTTCCTGCTCATACGTCATTCTAGACATGAGTTGGAACTCGGCCAATCATGTTGTAATTGATTGTCCACCTAGTTCCCTTCAACTTGAACGTCGAATTATCCAGCTGTTTCTATAATCTAATGCCTTCGCATTCTTTCCCTCTTCTGATTGAGGACTGATACTCAAATCAGATACATTGAGGACCGCTGAATCCTTTGTTGATTATTATCCGGCAATGTCCTTCTTATTCAAAATCTTGTGCGCTCTTCCCCTGATACATATTACCTTCGGTAAATTGTATCATCTGCTTATTGTCAACCATGCTCTGTCATTGAGCTGATGTTATATGCTCTGGAAGTTACCGGTATATGTTCCTAAGATACCCCTATGGGTTGAACCTATACTTTTCCTAAATCTATGTGAACTCGGAAGAGATGTGAGTCATACTTTTCTGGTGCTTCACCAGATAAATCTTTCGCACTACAAATTCTTCGAAAACAAGGAGTGAATGAAATATTATGCATTGAAGAAGTGGGAGTCGACCTTGAACCTTTGTGTTCATGCCCATGGACCTGATGTAGAACTTATCATGGAAGGCTGCTCGTAAAAAAATTACCCCTTGTTATATGTTCATCTTGTATCGGTGGTTTGATCATTCGTAACCATGGTTCCGACCATAGTTTCTCTTTAGTTTCTCGTGGCTCACAGATTACTACAACAACAGTTCCAGGTGCAGGTTATGCGATGATCATGACACGAGAGTGATGTTTACTTGTTTTGGAGTTCTTCTTCCGCTTCTTCTTTGATCAGGGGATAGGTTCCAGGTCGGCAGCCTGGGCTAGCAGGGTGGTTGTCATTCTAGTTTCTGTTTGTGTTTAATTCGTAGTCGGATGTTGATCTTATGTAAGATGATGTTGTATTCGTGTGGCATTCTATGTATCTTGTATGTATCCCCATCTATTATGTAATGTTGATGTAATGATATCCACCTTGCAAAAGCGTCTGCAAGATGCGCTTCTATCCTTGGTGGGACCTTTGAGTTCCTTTAGGATAGGGTCGCATCTTGGGCGTGACATGCAGTCAGCCGGAAGCCATGGCGCGTGAGAAGGGCGGCAACTGGGACGGGTCGACCGTGATCGAGGATCACATCTCCTTCCTCCGTGACACACGCCGGATGCCCAGTGCAGCCTTCGTCAAGGCGCGGGTGCTGTCGGAGGAAGAGATCTCACCGGCATCGCGGGGAGGCGAGCGGCTCGTCTTCCGCTCGCACTTCCTCCGCGGATTCGGCCTCCCGGTGAGCGGCTTCTTCCGCTCTTTCCTCGACTTCTACCATCTTCAGCCTCACCACCTTACGCCCAACGCCGTGACTCTACTCTCCGCCTTCGTCACGGCGTGTGAGGGCTACATCGGCGTCCTCCCCACACTCGAGCTGTGGGGAGCGTTCTTCTATGGGAAGCTTGGCACCTCCGCCAGGGAGACGGCGGCCAAGTGCGGGGGCTTCGTCGCCATGCGCCGACCGGCGAAACAGAACGCCTTCCCCGTCATCAAGCTGGCGCAGTCGGTGAAGATGTGGCAGCAGTCCTACTTCTACGTCAAGAACGTAGATCCGACTGCCAACTTCCTCAACCTGCCGGCCTACGAGGCCGGCCCCCCCCACTGGAGCTCGGCCCACCTGGGGGTACAAACCGAAGCCGGTGTCGGCGGCGGCGGCTGCCATCGGCCGACTCCGAGTGCTCCAGGAGTTGGAGCGCCTTGTGGCCTCCGACCTCCTTGTCGCCTTCGTCGAGCGCCGGGTCCTCCCGCTCCAGAGCCGCCCTCATCCGATCTTTCGGATGGGAGGACACCGCGATCCGTGCCGTCTGTGCACGAAAGGGATGCCGCCCACCAAGGTTGTGTGGATGGTTAATGAGATCTCCGACCTCAAGGTGTCAGAGGAAGAGTGGCGGTACGGGAAGTGGCCGTACTCCCGCCACAACCCACCACCTGCTGTAAGTTCTTCATTTTGTCCTTTGATCTGTTTTCTTCAGCTTCGTTTCTCGTCGTGACGCAACTCCTTCTTGGTTCTAGATTTACATGTCCGTGGCGACGGCCACCCTCCTGGGGCCGGGCGATAATCTCCAGCCGGACAGGGCGGTGAGCGACCTGGACGACCCCGACTTGGGGGTGGTCGCCCTGGCGGATGACACAACAGGTGACAGCGGCAGAGTAGACGGCGGCGGTGGAGCAGGCGGCTCCGAGGAAGGCGGCGGCGTGGGGACCTGGCCCGACGACGACGAAGATGAAGACGAACCGCGCCCCGCCTGGAGCTCTGCCACTACCGGCGCCGGCCCCTCTTCCGGGCCGCCCGCCCGCGGTAGCAAGCGCAAGCGGAAGCAGGGCGCTGTCCTGTTTGGCAGCGCCCCGAAGAAGCTCAAGAACCCGGCCGCGGTGACCAGGCGGAAAGAAGCCGCGGCCAAGGTGGCCAAGTATCAGAGGTAGCCAAAGGTGCCCGTTATGGTGTCGGCGTAAGTATCTTTTCCTTACTTCTCGTCTTCTTTTCAATCTGGCGTGAAAGCCTTCTGACTTGTCTTCTTATTAAAGGGCCCCGTTAACCCTCGAGAAGTCGAGCGTCGCCTCGGTGCTCAGGTCGGCAGTGACCTCCTCGACCAGCCGACGGATCGACCCGGCCGCCGACCTCCGGGAGGCGACAGAGCGGAATGCGCGGGAGGCGTGTGAGGAAGAGGCCGACCGCCTGGCCAAGGAGCAGGCGTACAAGGCCGCCGCATCTACTGAGAGAGTGCTGGCGCAGGCGGAAGCCCAAGCCGCGGAGAAGGAGTGGCTTGTGGAGGCCGTATGCCGCCAAGATCCGCTGCTCGTGGCGCCCCTGAACACCGCGCCGCCTCCGCCTGAATTCGTGGCGACGGCCGGAGGAGCCGGCGAAGACCACCCGATCCGGGAACGGGAGGGCGGCAACGTGGCCATGCCGGACGTTTTCGTGCCGCCTCCGCCGCCTTCGCCAGCGAGCGAGCCGCGGGACGAGCAACCAGCTGTGCCGCCGGTGCCACCGGTCGAAAACACGGTGCTGACGGGCCTGATTCCTATGGTCCGCACACCCACGCGCCGCCGTCTTGAGAAGGCGGCCTCAGCACCGCGGCCGCAGGAGGTCAGCGCTGCAAGCTCGTCGGTCCTCGACACCGAGGCGACCAACGCTGCACCCGTGGGTCGGATACACGGGGGCGGGACGGGCGCCCTGAACTAGGCGTCTCCTGACGTCCAGGCCAAGCTCCGGGCAGAAGCGGAGGCCCTCATGTGCTGCAACGAGGCCTTCTTGGAGTCGCGAACCGCCATCCGCGTAAGTTATCTTTGGCTTTCTTCTTTGGATAATCCTCTTGTTTCTCTCGTGGGGGCTCTCAAGCGCACCCACTGGGTGTAGTCCCCAAGTTCCGGGCCGGCTGCTGAGCAGGCGGGCCGGAATTTTATCTTGCAATTGTCGACTGCTGATTTCGTCTGGTGTTTCTTCTACAGGACTATCACAATCTCCGTGCGACCGCCTACAACTCCAGGGTCCAGGAGCTGGAGACGCAGACTGCCCATCTGGCTGAGAGCCGGAGTAAGTTTCTATCTTCCTTTCTTTGCGGGGGCGCGCTGGCGCACCCGCGGGCTGTAGTCCCCGAGGTTCGGGCCGACTGTCGAGCAGTCGGGCTGAATCTCCTCGGTTGTTTCCTTTCTTCGTCAACCACTTCTTCTACGCGGGGGCACGATTGCACACCCGCGGGCTGTAGTCCCCAAGGTTCGGGCCGACTGCTGAGCAGTCGGGCCGAATCTCCTTGGTTGTTTCTTTCTTTGTCTTGTCCGCTTGACTGATCCCTTTTCTTCTTTCACTTTTTCCAGAGGCCAACGCCGCCTTGTAGGAGCAGCTGGGCCAGGCCAACACTACTCTGCACGGCAAGGAGGCGGAGTGCGGCAAGCTGGCCGAGGAGCAGGATCGCCTGGTCACTCAACTTGCCGAGCAGGCGGAAGCCCTCAAGGCGGCCCAGCTGAAGGTGAAGACGACGGAGACCAACCTCCTCGCTGAGTTTGAGATCGAGCGCTCTGCCTGGGCCGACAAGGAGGCCGAGATGACGGCCTGCTTCAGCAGCATCGAAGACTTGGTCGATGGTAAGCTTCATTCTCTTGATTTCTTGTTTCGAACTGTCGGCCCTTGCTTATAGCCTTGGTCTTTTTCTTCTTCCGCCCGGACAGACTTCTTCCCGGGCCATTATGTAGCCGCAATCCAAATGATCGAGGCCCAGCGCGAGGAGCGAAGGGCGGAAGGTGCGCAAATCGCCGCTGATGCTCCACGGACTCTTGGCGAACAGGTCCTTAGCATTCAGGCCCGGCTTTGGCCTGCTCATCGCATGCTATGCCGCCTCCAGCACATCGGAGCCCAGGCGGTCTCTGCCCTCTGGCCAGGCTTGCCGGCTCCGTGCATCCCAAGTCGGACTGCCGACTGGCTGGAGCGCGCCGGGCCTTGGAGGTCGCCAAGGCATGGTATCCTGGGCTGGACTTAGCCCAGTTGGCCACGTTCCGGCTAGAAGCGCAGGGGGAGTTGGTGGCGGTGGAGGCCGATCTTGTCAACAGGGCGGCGGCGATCGCCGACTTCACCAACACCAGCGTCTTTGTTCCGGAGGTGGTCGAGGAAGGCGGCGAAACTCCGCAAGAGTGGCTCGGGCTGAACCCAGAGGATAACGAAGATTCAGCTGAAGTCATCGACTCCATCGACGAAGGAGAAGACGGGGAGGAGGAAGAGGAGGAGGACGAGGAGGAAGATGAGGAGAGCCACGTCGACCTGCCGGAGGTCAGGGAGGACGGTCAGCCCCAACCTGACCGGGCCTCAAGCAACGAGCCGCGCACCAAGGTGCCAGCTGCTACTGGAGACGCCTAGGTGGGGACCGACCAGCCGCCCGTTCCTCCAACGGATGCCACCGACTCCATCCTCCAGCCCTCCGCCGCCCCGCCCGCTGCTGGCGATTCTTCTGCTCAGACGGAGCCACCTACCGCGCCAGGCGGTGCAGCCAACTCCAGCATCCAGCCAGAGTCCTCTGCCATGCCATCTGGCACTGCCGAGCCAGATCCTTCTGCTGCGCCAACCGGCACCGCGCAGCTGGAGTCTTCTGCTGCTCCTTAGGATTTTATCTTCTTTCCGCTTGCTGCTCTGAACATTTTGTTAAATTCGCGCAATTCCACCCGCGGGGTGTATATCAAAACTTTGTTTGAATGCCGGCCAGAGGCCTTTATCCCTGTAAATAGTTTATTAAAGCTTTATGCTTTGGTTTGTCGACTTCTATCTTTCCTTGCCTTTCACTCCTTGGTTTTTTCCTTTGCCGCCCTCCCTTGGCTATCCTCTTGCCGGCCAAACAGCCGCTCTGCAGACTGCGGCTGGGTTGAGTGCTTAATCATTTGGAGGAGGGCTAGTACTTAGCCATTCGGGGTGTTGGCAATAAAAGGTAGGAGCCGGCTGGCCGGCTGCTCGGCAGCCGGACAAAAAAGGTGAGATGCCGGCCTTTGCTATATGCGTTTTGTCCTTAGTCATTTTTCGTGTAGGCACCAGTTTGGGACCCCTGCCCGCCGTACAGTCGCTCTGCGAGCTGCGGCTTCTAGCAAGGGAGGTGTCTGGGGCCAGCACACTAGTTGTCCGGCTACAGGAGGCGGCATATAGCAAAAGGCGGCGTGCCTCCGGGCCGACTGGTCAAACCCGGTGCCAGGCGGAAAGAACTATACATACTCATGGCATAATTCTTATCACATAGATAAAAGAGGGGAGTCCCTGAGTTCGTCTCGGGGGACCCGGAGTCTTTGTACATGATACAAAAGGTAGCGTGATACATACTGCTTTTTAACTATAAAATCTTCAGAGGAGGTTTGCATTCCATGGCCTCTCCGTCTCCTTGCGTGAATGATCCCTCTTGTGCGCTCTGGGCTTCTGGGCGTCGATCAAATAGTAGGAGTCATTGCCGAGCACCTTGCTGATGATGAAGGGGCCTTCCCAAGGCGCCGAGAGCTTGTGTTGGCCGGCTGTTCGTTAGATCAGCCGGAGCACAAGGTCTTCCTCTTGGAAGGATCTTGGCTTCACCTTACGGTTGTAGTACCGACGCAGACTCTGCTGGTAGATGGCGGAATGGCTGAGTGCCAACAGCCGGCCCTCTTCCAGCAGGTCAACGTCGTCTTCTCGCACCTCCTTTGCGTCCGCCTCCGTGTACATGGTGACTCGCGGGGAGTCGAACTCTATGTCCATCGGGATGACGGCTTCAACACCGTAGACGAGGAAGAAAGGCGTGAAGCCGGTTGACTTGTTCAGCATTGTGCGCAGGCAACAGAGGACAGTCGGCAGCTCGTCGAGCCAGCAGCCGGTCGAATGCTCAAGAGGCTCGACCAGTCGGGGCTTGATGCTAGATAAGATGAGGCTGTTTGCTCGCTCAACCAGGCCGTTTGACTGTGGGTGGGCAACGAACGCTAAGTCCAGTCGGATGCCTTGTGTCGCGCAGAAACGAGCCAAGGCTCCTTTGGCAAAGTTTGTGCCATTGTCGGTGATGATGCTATGTGGTATGCCGTACCAAGTGGTGATGTCGGCAATGAAGGTCACGGCAGTCGGCCCATTCAGTTTCTTGATTGGCCTGGCCTCTATCCACTTGGTGAACTTGTCCACAGCGACAAGCAGGTGAGTCATGCCGCCACGGGCTGTCTTGAATGACCCCACCATATCCAAGCCCCAAATAGAAAATGGCCAAGCAATCGGAATGGTCTTGAGTGCAGAAGCTGGCAAATGCGGCTTGGAGCGGAATCTTTGGCACCCTTGGCATTTCTGAACCCACTCTTTGGCCTCCTCAAGAGCAGTCGGCCAGAAAACACCATGGCGAAAGGCTTTGGCAACAAGGGCTCTTGAGGCTGCGTTGTGGCCACATTCACCCCGGTGAATGTCCCTGAGGATTGCTTGGCCCTGGTCCGGCTCCACACAGCACTGGTATACATCAGTGTCACTGCGTCAAACCAGCTCTCTGTTGACTATGGTATATGCTGCTGCTCGCTGTTGCACCTGCCTAGCTGAGATCTCATCAGTAGACTGTTCTTTGTTCACCAGAAATCTGAGGATTGACTGAGCCCAGGAAGGTGTTGCTATTTCTTCCACTGCCACAACTGCGACTTGTATGAGGGTGGTTGGGCCGGGAGGTGGCGGGTTGCCAATTGCTTCCGCCTGCTGTCTTGAAGAAGTCCCCGGGCCGACTGCTGCAGTCCCCGGGCCGGGCTCTGGAATTCCCGGGCTGGGTGCGACGGCTGCAGTCCCTGGGCCGCCTGCTGAAGTCCCGTTGCCGGCTTCTGGGACCCTCAAGTCGGATCCGACTGCTTCGGGAGGGACAGGCACAAAGATGGAACCTAATTCTGGGGACGGCTTGACGGACGGCTTGAGAAGGCGGCGTAAGGCAATGCCGGTTGGTATTGCTTGTCGGGTGGAGCCGATCCATGCCAAAGCATTTGCTTTCTCATTGTCGTTTCTTGGCACGTGGAGGAACTCGCACCCATCAAAGTATCCGCTGAGTTGCTGCACAAGGAAGTGGTAGCTTGCCATATTTGCTTCCTTGGCGTCCTAGTCGCCTGACGACTGCTGGACCACCAAGTCGGAGTCACCATAACACAAGATCCGACGAATGCCGAGTTCCTTGGCAAGCCAGAGTCCGTGTATGAGTGCCTCATATTCTGCGACATTGTTGGAGGCGGCAAAATGGACTTGCAACACATATTTGAGTTTGTCGCCTTTGGGAGAAGCGAGGACGATGCCGGCTCCCAGACCGGTGCGCATCTTTGATCCATCAAAATGCATCCGCCAATGGGTAGAGTCTGGTGCTGGCGGTAAGTACGGGGTCTCGGCCCAGTCGACGAGGAAGTTGGCCAACACTTGCGACTTGATGGCGGTGCGAGGCTGGTAGTAGATGGTGTAAGGTGCCAGATCTATGGCCCACTTGGCCACTCGGCCAGAAGCATCCCGGCTTCCCAAGATCTCAGCAAGTGGAGCCGTGCAGACGATGGTTATTGGGTGCTCTTGAAAGTAGGGCTTCAGTGATGAGGACATCAATACCATTTTTACACCCACAGCCCCTACTGCTACATATACTGGACCAATTACTAGATCTCACGCACGCCAATTAAATTATCAGGTACTTTCATTTCTTGGTAATGATTCTAATGTTCATGAGAATATGATGCTGCCTAAATTGGATACATTTGTTTTGCTTACAAATGAAGGGCCTAGCTTGGAGAAGGATGGACATTGGAGCAAGAACAAGCATGGAGATGATGCCATGTACAAGGGGAACAAGAACGGAGTTACAAGTGATGATTTCAGGACTTTGAAGCCACCATAATGGGTGCATGAAGCCTTGGACGAAATATACAAGATGCTACTTCATAAATTTCGTCCCGAGGCTATTCTAGGTGCTGCGTCACCTTATTATTGGGCCAGGCCCTTGTAATTTCGAAATACACAAGTATAGGCTATTTTTAGAGTCCGTATGTGTGGGGAAACAAGAGATAGGGTTGATTTCGGACCCCTCCACCAAGGGCCACGAAATTCCCCCCTCTTCCTCCATATATACAGCCCTTAGGGCACCGTTTAGACTTTGGGTTTTGTTTAGATTAAAGTTCGCCATAGCTGCAACTTCGCGTACTTCGTTTGTGTTCAACGACCAGACAAAGGCGTCACAGAACCCCACCTTGATCAATAAAGTTGTCATCTTATATTCGCAATATCCAGATTGCAATCTCAGTTTCTTGCTTGTTCTTCATTTGCCCGCAGGAAACAGACCCTCGTGGTCAGGTTGATCGTGCTCCGGCGTGGTCAATAACCTCTCGGAGTTGGTTTAGCGATTGCTAAGGCGCGACGTCCTCGCACGTTCGTAGTCGGATCGTCAAAGTCGACTTCCCCCAAAACGATATCCATCATCTCATCGAAAGACGGGACACCTTTGCCTCTATCAAGTGGTATCAGATTTCCAGGTTGCTCGGTGAGATTTTATAGTTTTTCGTAGTTTAGATCGAGTCTGTTCTTCATACCTACAGTCCATGAAAAAGCCACAAAAAAATTAGGGTTAGTTCATCATATTCGAACCAATCTGAGCCTTTGCATAACCTTTTTAGGGTTTTGCTTTGTTGAATTTGCGGTTGCATCGTCGTGTCTAGTTGCTGGTCTTAGAGTCTAGTCTTTTAGAGTTTCGAGTTCTGGTCATAAGTTGTCACGCCGCCGCCGCACCATCATCATCGCCCCTGCCATCTACCACCACCGCTTATCCGCCACCGCTTCGAATCCGTATCCATATACCACCACCGCTGCCATATACCACCACCGCTGCCATATACCACCACCACTGCCATCTACCACCATATATCCACCACCAATCCGAGTTCCTTGCATATTAGGTTTGTTTTCGAGATTCATCTAGTTTCCGATTCGTGTTTCCTTGCCGGAGTAGGTTTCGTAAAAAAAAGAAAAAAAACGCACTTGACAAAAAAAATTCCAAAAACGTACTTGACAAAAAAAATCTGGCTATCCTATTTTTAGGTGTTTCTAAGCGTATTGAGACAGTCGTTGTTATAGAAAGTTTTTTTTGACCCGTTTCCAGTTTTTGGGTCCAGGCAATCGAAAAAAAAATTTGGTCGAAAAAATTTCATGCCCATCCTGTCAGTTTGACCTGGGAAGAGTTTTGAGACACTCGCCATTATAGTGATTTTTCGCAAAAAAAAAGCAGCGCAAAAAAAGGGCAGCACAAAAAAAAGGAGTGAAAAAAAACTCCAGAGTGTGCTTTTCCCTTGTTTACGTGCAGCGCCGTGATTTTGTTAGTGTTCTAGGCTCGCGTCTCTAGCATGGTCTAGCCTAGGACCAGCACAGTACCGTCGTTGAGCGTTTATTCAATTTTGCTACCATATTATAAGCCTTCCCAGCTCCACATACATCTAAGTCGTGCGTTTGACTCTCCCTGGTAATCGCTCTATCCAAGCTTTGAGAGTTTTGACTACAACGGTTGCCGATCAACACCTGCTGCTGGGTAAGAACTGGTAAGAATTTGAGATTTGCTTGACGGGTTTGTGATACACCACCACCACTTCTTAGTAGTTTGTAGGATCATATTCTTGTGTATTTCTATTTGCTTCTAACCATGGTAGGATCACAAGCCGATGAGACTGATTGGGAGAACCTGACGAACAAATAGCTACATGATAAATTTCAGCAAATGATGAGTGGTCAGGTGCAAGATGTGCTAAACAGATTTGACGAGGCCATGGAGAAGATAGATGGCATTGAGAAGACGTTCGAAACAAAGCTTGATAGCAAGTTTAATGAATTGCTCGCGCGTTTTCCACGACCACCGCCGGCTGCACCTATCGCACCTCTGCAACAACAACAACAACGCCTTCTTCCGAATCAGTATGGACGAGCGAAGCGTGTTCCTATTGAGGATGGTCAAACTCCTGGTGCTGCTGTTCATGTTGTTGATGCTTCTTTGGCTCCTGCTACTGCTGCTGCTGGTACCCAGGAGGATGATGAGTATGCGGGCGATTATGAGGATGAGGTTGATCAAAATCAGAACTACGTGCAGCCACCAGCACCACCACCAGCAGGTCGGCCTCAGGTATATATTCGTAATGGTAGGCCTCCAGCACCACCTCAGGTACGAGATGATGTCCATATTCCTAAACTGAAATTGAATATTCTACCATTTGAGGGTAGATATGTTCCTGATATATATCTTACTTGGGAGTTAGAAACTGAACAACGTTTTACATGTTTACAATATCCCGAGGAGAGACGGGTTGCTGCTGCTGTTTGTGCTTTCACTAGTTTTGCGTGTGTATGGTGGTCTGAACATTGTAGATTATATCCTATTCCAGCTACTTGGGCTGCTTTGAAAACTGCTATGCGTACTCGTTGGGTTCCACCATATTATCAACGTGAATTGCTTCAAAAATTGCAGCGTTTAAGACAAGGAAAAAATTCTGTAGAAGAATATTATCAGGAATTACAAACTGGCATGATTAGATGTGGTATTGTTGAGGAGAATGAAGCTATGCTTGCACGTTTTACGGGTGGATTAAATAGAGAGATTCAGACCATTCTAGTGTATAAGGAGTATACTAATATCACTCGTTTATTCCATCTTGCTTGTAAAGCTGAACGTGAAGTGCAGGATCGACAAGCAATGGCGCGCACTAACTTTTCTGCAGGTCGACCTTCCTCATGGACACCGCGTGCATCTTCTACTTCCACTACACCAGCACCTCCATCAGGTGCCATCAGGTGCCACCTCTGCCAAGAGCGCACCTGCCGGACCTACACAGAGCTCTTCTTCTTCCATGGCATCAACAGGGCACACAAGTGATATTATTTGTCGTCGTTGTAAAGGAAGAGGTCATTATGCACGAGAATGCAAATCTCAGCATGTGATGATTGCTACTGAGGATGGTGGGTATGAGTCCGCTAGTGACTATGATGAGGAGACTTTGGCTCTTATTACACATGAAGAACATGGTGGAGATGATTCTGATGACGAGACGCAATACATGGCTCCTGAAGACGCTGACAATTATGAATGCTTAGTTTCTCAACGTGTTTTGAGTGTGCAGGTCACACAAGCTGAGCAAAATCAGAGGCACAATTTGTTCCATACCAAGGGAGTTGTGAAGGAACATTCTGTGCGCGTCATCATAGACGGAGGGAGCTGTAACAACTTGGCTAGAATGGAGATGGTGGAGAAGCTTTCTCTCACCACAAGACCACATCCACATCCTTACTACATCCAATGGTTCAACAACAGCGGCAAGGTTAAGGTAACACGTATTGTTTGTGTGCATTTTAGTATCTCTATATATGCTGATTATGTTGATTGTGATGTGGTACCTATGCAAGCATGTTCCTTATTACTTGGTAGACCATGGCAATTTGATAAAAATTCTGTACACCATGGTAGAAACAATCAGTATACTCTTGTTCATAAGGATAAAAATATTACTTTGCTTCCTATGACTCCTGATTCCATTTTGAAAGATGATATTCATAGAGCTAATAAAGCAAAACAGGAGAAGAATAAGAGTGAAAATCAGATTGTGGCAAAAGAATTTGAACAACAAATGAAGCCTAATAATAAACTATCTAGTGTTGCTTCTGAAATTAAATTGAAAAGTGCATGTTTATTTGCCACCAAATCTGATATTGATGAGCTAGATTTCAGCAAATCTGTTTGCTATGCTTTTGTGTGCAAAGAGGCATTATTTTCATTCGAGGACGTGCCTTCCTCTTTGCCTCCTGCTGTCACTAACATTTTGCAGGAGTTCGCTGACGTCTTTCCACAAGACGTGCCACCGGGATTACCGCCTATTCGAGGGATTGAGCATCAGATTGACTTAATACCGGTGCTTCACTGCCAAACCGTGCACCATACCATACCAATCCAGAGGAGACAAAAGAGATTATGCGTCAAGTACAAGAGGTTCTCGACAAAGGTTACATACGCGAATCCCTTAGTCCTTGTGTTGTTCCTATTATTCTAGTGCCGAAAAAGGATGGTACATCACGTATGTGTGTTGATTGTAGAGGCATTAATAATATTACTATTCGTTATCGTCATCCTATTCCTAGGCTAGATGATATGCTTGATGAATTGAGTGGCTCTACAATATTCTCCAAAGTTGATTTGCGTAGTGGATACCATCAAATTCGTATGAAATTGGGAGATGAATGGAAAACAGCATTTAAAACTAAGTTTGGATTATATGAGTGGTTAGTCATGCCTTTTGGGTTAACTAATGTACCTAGTACTTTCATGAGATTAATGAACGAAGTTTTACGTGCTTTCATTGGACGATTTGTGGTAGTTTACTTTGATGACATATTGATTTATAGCAGATCTTTGGAAGAACATTTGGAACATTTACGTGTTGTTTTTATTGCTCTACGTGATGCACGTTTGTTTGGTAACCTTGGGAAGTGCACCTTTTGCACCGACCGAGTATCTTTTCTTGGCTATGTTGTTACTCCACAGGGAATTGAAGTTGATAAAGCCAAGATTGAAGCTATTGAGAGTTGGCCGCAGCCCAAAACGGTCACACAAGTGAGGAGTTTTCTTGGCCTCGCCGGATTCTATAGGCGTTTTGTGAGAGATTTCAGCACCATTGCTGCACCTCTGAATGAGCTTACAAAGAAAGATGTGCCTTTTGTTTGGGGTACCGCACAGGAAGAAGCCTTCACGGTATTGAAAGATAAGTTGACACATGCTCCTTTACTCCAACTTCCTGATTTTAATAAGACTTTTGAGCTTGAAGGTGATGCTAGTGGAATTGGATCAGGAGGTGTGTTATTACAAGATGGCAAACCTGTTGCATACTTTTCTGAAAAATTGAGTGGGCCTAGTCTGAATTATTCTACTTATGATAAAGAATTATATGCTCTTGTTCGGACTTTAGAAACATGGCAACATTATTTATGGCCCAAAGAATTTGTTATACATTCTGATCATGAATCTTTGAAACATATTAAAAGTCAAGCTAAACTGAATCATAGACATGCTAAATGGGTTGAATTCATTGAGACTTTCCCTTATGTCATTAAACACAAGAAGGGAAAAGAAAATGTTATTGCTGATGCATTGTCTCGTCGCTATACTATGCTTTCACTACTTGACTTCAAAATATTTGGTTTGGAGACCATCAAAGATCAATATGTGCATGATGCTGATTTTAAAGATGCAATGCATAATTGTAGAGAAGGAAGAATGTGGAACAAGTTTGTCGTTAATGATGGATTTGTGTTTCGTGCTAACAAGCTATGCATTCCAGCTAGCTCCGTTCGTCTTTTGTTGTTGCAGGAGGCGCATGGAGGAGGATTAATGGGACACTTTGGCGTGAAGAAGACGGAGGACGTACTTGCTACACATTTCTTTTGGCCAAAGATGAGACGGGATGTTGAGCGTTTTATTGCTCATTGCACTACATGTCAAAAAGCTAAGTCATGACTCAATCCTCATGGTTTATATATGCCTTTGCCTGTACCTAGTGTTCCTTGGGAGGATATATCTATGGACTTTGTTTTAGGTTTACCTCAAACAAAGAAGGGGAGGGATAGCATATTTGTTGTCGTGGATAGATTCTCGAAAATGGCACACTTTATACCATGTCATAAAAGTGATGATGCTGTTAATGTTGCTGATTTGTTCTTTCGTGAAATTATTCGCTTGCATGGTGTGCCAAATACTATTGTTTCAGATCGTGATACTAAGTTTCTTAGCCACTTTTGGAGATGTTTATGGGCTAAGTTGGGGACTAAGCTGCTGTTTAGTACTACTTGTCACCCCCAAACTGATGGACAAACTAAAGTAGTCAATAGAACTTTGTGTACTATGCTTAGAGCTATTTTGAAGAATAATAAGAAAATGTGGGAGGAATGCTTGCCTCATATTGAATTTGCTTATAACCGTTCATTGCATTCTACTACTAAGATGTGCCCTTTTGAAGTTATGTATGGTTTCCTACCTCATGCGCCTATTGATTTGTTGCCTCTTCCATCTGCGGAGAAGGTTAATTTTGATGCTAAACAACGTGCTGAATTGATTTTAAAAATGCATGAGTTAACTAAGGAAAACATTGAGCGTATGAATGCTAAATATAAACTTGTTGGAGATAAGGGTAGAAAACATGTTGTGTTTGCACTTGGAGATCTTGTTTGGTTACATTTGCGTAAGGATAGATTTCCTGATTTGTGCAAATCAAAGCTAATGCCACGTGCTAATGGTCCCTTTAAGGTGTTAGAGAAAATAAATGATAATGCATATAATCTTGAGCTGCCTTCAGATTTTGGGGTTAGTCCCACTTTTAACATTGCAGATTTGAAGCCTTATTTGGGTGAGGAAGATGAGCTTCCGTCGAGGATGACTTCATTTCAAGAAGGGGAGGATGATGAGGACATCAATACCATTGTTACACCCACAGCCCCTACTGCTACATATACTGGACCAATTACTAGAGCTCGCGCATGCCAATTAAATTATCAGGTACTTTCATTTCTTGGTAATGATTCTAATGTTCATGAGAATATGATGCTGCCTAAATTGGATACATTTGTTTTGCTTACAAATGAAGGGCCTAGCTTGGAGAAGGATGGACATTGGAGCAAGAACAAGCATGGAGATGATGCCATGCGCAAGGGGAACAAGAACAGAGTTACAAGTGATGATTTCAGGACTTTGAAGCCACCATAATGGGTGCATGAAGCCTTGGACGAAATATACAAGATGCTACTTTATAAATTTCGTCCCGAGGCTATTCTAGGTGCTGCGTCACCTTATTATTGGGCCAAGCCCTTGTAATTTCGAAATACACAAGTATAGGCTATTTTTAGAGTCCGTATGTGTGGGGAAACAAGAGATAGGGTTGATTTCGGACCCCTCCACCAAGGGCCACGAAATTCCCCCCTCTTCCTCCATATATACAGCCCTTAGGGCACCGTTTAGACTTTGGGTTTTGTTTAGATTAAAGTTCGCCATAGCTGCAACTTCGCGTACTTCGTTTGTGTTCAACGACCAGACAAAGGCGTCACAGAACCCCACCTTGATCAATAAAGTTGTCATCTTATATTCGCAATATCCAGATTGCAATCTCAGTTTCTTGCTTGTTCTTTGTTTGCCCGCAGGAGACAGACCCTCGTGGTCAGGTTGATCATGCTCCGGCATGGTCAATAACCTCTCGGAGTTGGTTTAGCGATTGCTAAGGCGCGACGTCCTCGCACGTTCGTAGTCGGATCGTCAAAGTCGACTTCCCCCAAAGCGATATCCATCATCTCATCGAAAGACGGGACACCTTTGCCTCTATCATTCAGCTTCTTGGCGGCAAAGTGCACGCCATAGCACATCTTCTGATAATGCGGGTAGTTTTGCTTGGAGGCGGACAATACTTTGCTCAAGTAATATACCGGTCTCTTGACCGGCAATGCCCTGCCCTCCTCCTTGCGCTCTACCACAATGACTGTGCTGACGACCCGACTGGTGGCAGCAATGTAGAGGAGCATGGGCTCCTTCTCAGTCGGAGCTGCCAGGATAGGCGGGGTCTCCAACATCTTCTTGAGATGGGAGAAAGCTTCATCCGCCTTGTCATTCCACTCGAAAAAAGTGGTCTTCTTCATGAGTTGGTACAGAGGGAGAGCCTTCTCGCCCAGCCGACTGATGAAATGGCTGATAGATGCCAGGCAGCCGGTGAACTGCTGCACGTCCAGCAGTCGGGTGGGCACTTCCATCTTCTCAATGGCCTTGATCTTCACTGGGTTGCACTCTATGCCGCGCTCTGAGACCAGAAAGCCAAGGAGCTGGCCGGCTGGTACTCCAAAGACACATTTCTCTGGGTTGAGCTTGATCTGGAATCGGCGCATATTCTCAAAAGTCTCCTTGAGGTCTTCTAGTAGCGTGCCACGATTCTCCGTCTTCACCACCACATCATCCACATATACATGGGCATTCCTACCGAGTTGCTTGAGGAGACACTTCTGCATGCAACGCTGAAACGTGGTGTCGGCGTTTCTCAAGCTGAACGTCATGGTCAGGTAGCAGAAGGCTCCGAATGGTATGATAAAGGCGGTCTTCAGCCTGTCGGCCGGGTTCAGTTTTATCTGGTGATACCTTGAGTATGCATCCAAAAAACTCAATAGCTCGCATCCGACTCTGGAGTCTATCACTTGATCAATCCTTGGCAGGGCAAAGGGATCTTTAGGGCAGGCTTTGTTGAGGCTGGTGTAGTCAATGCACATGCGCCATTGCTTGTTTTTCTTCAACACTAGGACCGGGTTAGCCAGCCACTCTGGAAAGAACACTTCCGTGATGAATCCGGCTGCTAGGAGCCGAGCTATTTCTTCTCCGACAACTCTTCTCTTCTCTTTCGACAGGCGGCGCAAGGGCTGCCTGACTGGCTTGGCGTCAGGTCGGACATGTAGCTTGTTCTCGGCGAAATCCGTCGGAACACCCGGCATGTCTTTGGGAGACCACGCGAAGATGTCCCGATTCTCATGGAGGAAATCGACAAGGTCGCCTTCCTATTTGCTGTCAAGGCATGTGCCTATGACAGCGTGCCTCTCCAGGTGCTCCGGGTCCAAGGGTATTTTCTTTGTTTCCTTGGCCGGCTTGAACGAGCCCTCAACCTCCGACTCCTGGGGGATGGGTGACATTTCTGGCTTCTTGCCTACCAACGCCACCACCTGGTCAAGGAGCCGCTTCTCAGCTGCAATCACAAGGGACTCAGTCAGCCGGCTGCTACCTGTGGCGCAAGCGGCCGACTTCTTGTAGTCTCCGACTACTGTCAGGATCCCCTTGGTACTCGGCATCTTCATCTTGAGGTAGGCGTAGTGGGGGACTGCCATGAACTTGGCCAGAGCAGGCCGGCCAAGCAGTGCATGGTATGGGTTCTCGAGGTCCACCACTTCGAACCAAACTGGCTCTCAGCAGAAATGATTCTTGTCTCCGAAGAGGACGTCAATCTGGGTCTTGCCGATTGGTGAGCAGGAAAGGCCAGGAACTATGCCATGGGATATAGTCCGATTGGGGGTGAGCTGCTTCCGCTTGATTCCCAACTTCTCCATTGTGTCACGATACAGGATATTGATGCTGCTACCGCCATCTATCAAGGCTCTCGAGAAACGGGCTGCCCGCCTCTCCATTGCAAGGGTTTCTTCTAGGACCAGGGCATATGAACCAAGGGAGGGCATCACTTCTGGGTGATCGGCCCTGCTCCAGCTGATAGGCTTCTCAGACCAATGCATGAACTCTGGAGTGCTGGAGGCCACTACTTGCACTACTTGTTGTTGCTGCCATCTGCTGCGTCTATCATCGGCCACGCTGGTGAACACAACATAGGCTCCATGTTCCTCTGGGTACTCGTCATGTATGGCACCGACTGGTCGGGCCGCCGGCTGCTGGGGCTGAGGAGGCGGCGGTCCGGCAGGTGGAGGAGGCAGGAGTCCATCTCCCTTGGCAATTCTGGTGAGCCAGTGACACTTCCGAGTGGTGTGGTTGGAGGGCTTCGCGCCACTATGGAACTTGCAGGGTGCGTCTAAGGTTTGCTCGTAAGAGAAAGCAGGCAACCAATTGGACTTGCCGCTCTTCTGCCGCTTGGGTGCTGGCTGCCTTTCTGGCTGCTGATCCTCGACCGTTGCCACCCGCCGGCTGGTGGAAGCCGGCTGGGTGGCCTTCCGCTTGTTGTCGCCTAGCTGCTATCACCGAGTGGTGTCACCAGCCGGAGTCCGAGGGGCCTGGGGTGCCACCTTGCCGGACGCATCAACCAGAATTTCCGCCTTCATGGAGGAGTCGGCCGTGGCGTGCTTGTCGGCGATGACCAGCAGCTCATCGAGGGTCTCGGGCTCGTCGCAGAGGAGTCGATGCTTGAGGAGGGTGCCCTCTCGGCACCCGGCGGTGAAGTACTCGATTGCCTGCACCTCGTGCATGCCTTCACAGGAATTGCGCAGCTCGGTCCAACGCGTGAGGTAGTCGCGAGAGTTGACTCTGTGGGCCCTTGGACGCACAAGGAGAGCTGCCGGGGCTTGGGAGCCCGCTTGTAGGTGCTGGTGAAGTTGCGGATGAAGACCTTGGTGAAATCAACCCAGCTGTTGATGCTGCGGGGCTTCAGGCTATTGAGCCACGTTCGGGCAGTGCCTTGTAGCATGAGTGGGACGTATTTCACGGCAACGCGCTTGTTGCCGTTTGCTATGCTGACGGCTGTCGAGTAGTCGACCAGCCAGTCCTCCGGCTTCACGGAGCCAGTGTACTTGGGCGTATCTCGAGGGAGGGTGAACCCTTCAGGAAAGGGCTCATCCCGGATTCGTGGGCCAAAGCAAGGCGGACCCAACGCATCTTCTTCTTCTAGTGCCAAGGACCGGTTGAGGCGGTCGATCCGATGGCTGGCGTCGTTCTCCCCGACTCCCTCTCAGCGGCCAAGGCGGTCGCCGAGTGTCGGGTGCATGACAGGCGGCGGAGTGCGATACCTTGCTCCGCGAGGCGGGGGAGGCGGAGGATCGCCTCAGCGCTCCACCGCTCGAGGGCGGCCGTCTGCGTCACGCTCGATGGGGAGGCGAGTCCGGCTCTGGCTGGCCGCCGGCTCGTTGCCTCGTTTTCCATGGGCACCGCCAGTCAGCGTCCGGGAGGTCGGGTCGTGCTCTTGGCGATGGGGCGGTTCTTCATTCCGCAGGGCGGGCTCTTCAGCGCGGCAGCCGTCTTCGTGCAACGCGGCCGTCGCGTCTAGGGGCTGCTGCATTCGCTCCATCATGTGGTGATGCTCGTCGCCCTCGTATTTGTCCAGCTCATCCGTCACCGCCTGGGCGGCCCGGACGTTCTCCGCAGGAGTGGCATATACGGGGCGCTCTGCCCCGAACATGCTGGCGATAGTCCCGCCACGCTGCCGAACAGGGCCAATGCGACTAGGCCCACCAGGAGCCGGCGTACCGCCGACCGCTCTGTCCTTCTCGCGCCGATAGGCGTCCGAGAGGTGCCGCATGCTGGCAAGCCGGCCAGCGCTCTCGAGAAGCTGGACACGGCATGCCTCCAGCATCTCGGCATCTGCATCTTCTGGGATGGGCACCGTCAAGTCCCGCAGCGCCGCATCAAGTGGGTCTCGAGTCTCTCCGTTCGAGCGCTCGCCACTGTTAATGACGAGCACCTCTGTGATGGTGCTCCCGCCGCTGTGCTCGCGAGGAGGCGGCTCGTCGTAGATCACCATGTTGGTGGGGAACGCATCAAGCGACGCCATGTCGGAGTCGACGATCATCGGGTCGGTGGAGCCAACAGACTCCAGGTCCACAGCAGGCTCGCTGGTGACGTGAAGCTGGTCGAGGAGGCTGACGAGGCGGCTCTCGGGGCAGCCGGTGCCTGCATCGGAGGCCGGCTCGTCGGAGAGTTGAATCTCACCAACGAGGTCGGCGAGGCAGCTCGCCATGCAGGCGATCTCCGCGCCATGCAGGGCGTCGAGGCTGACGCTATCGGGCGTGCTGGGCTGGCTTCTCTCGCCAGGGAGGAACAAGGTTCCCGTCCAGAGCAGGTCTCCGGGAGATGGTGCACCTCACCCCACGGTGGGCGCCAAATGTCGGGGGTTGGGTGCGACATATGCCAAAGGATGGCTTATCATGGTGGGAGCGAGTAGAACGTCGCCGGTGCCTGGAAGCGGGATAAGGCGTAGACACACACGTCGTCAGAATTTACCCAGGTTGGGGGCTCTCCGTGGAGATAATAGCCCTACTCCTGCTCTGCGGGGTCTCTGCATGATCACTAAGGCACTAGTGATACAAGGTGCTCCTTGAGCTGTGCCTAGAGGTAGGAGAAGGAAAGGCTAGCTCTTCCCTGCCCTAGATAACTGGCTAGTTCTATCAGAGTTGGAACCGTTTGCATGGGTGACCTCGGGGGCTTATATAGGCCTGCCCCCCAGGGGTACAATGGTAATTGGGGACGGCTGCTGGGGCCCGTCTGTCAGTGTCTCCATCCTCCGGCTTCTCCGCCGACTACTGGGGCCCGCCGGCTGGTTGACGGCTGCTTACTGTGGCCGTGCCGTCCATGACGAGGGCTTGGTCATCTTATCGTGGCTACAGTCCCGCCGGCTGACGGGAGGTTACTATAGCCATGCCTGGTCTCATCAGGTTAATGGCGCGCTTGCCTCGGGACGAGGGACGGCCGCCTGCTGGAGGCCGGCCCCTCCCGCGCCCGACTGGCCGGGCGTATGCCGTCTTCTGGTAGGTCACTGCCCGGTGGGGCCTGCGACTGGCTGGCCATACCGACAGGCCGTCGTGGGGAACCGGGTTCCGCCTGCTTGGGGCGACATCAGGGGAGACGTGGCACAGTGCCCCGCCAGGTGGAGATCTCCACCTGTACGGAGCACTGTAGCCATGCATGTCCCGTGCGTCAGGGCGACGTGCTGCACTGTAGCCATGCTCCTGCTCGTACTGTCGATGGGGGGCTCGGCCGCACCGAAGCCGCGAGGTGGCCGCCCGCCCAATGCCGCCCTCTCTGGAGGCCGGCCGGCAGGAGCCGGCCACTCGGAGCGCCGTAGGCTTGGGTTGGCCGCCCTCTGGCAGCCGGCCGTTGAGCCAGCCGGATCCCAGAGGGCGCAGCTTCAGCTTGTGGTCCAGCTAAGCGGAGCTGGCCCAAAGTCTTGATAAATCCAGGGACGCGGGTGTGCCTATCCGTGGCCCATTACTCCGACAACCCCATGCAACAAATCTGTCACACAACTTTTACCATACGTGCATGCTATGGGAATCACAAACCTTAACACCAATATCCTTACTAAACACAACCATCTACTAGAACATCCCACATATTATCATCTCTATATCGCAAAACTATTGCAAGGAATCAAACATATCATATTCAGTGATCCACAAGTTTATGTAGGATTTTATGACTAACCATATGATTCACCAATTCATGTCATCTCTCTAAATTGATATAAGTGAAGCAAGAGAGTTTAATTATTTCTACAAAAGATATGCCCATGCTCTAACAAATATAAGTGAAGCAAAAGAGCATTCTACAAATGGCGGTTATCTATGTGAAGAGAAACATGCAATCCAAACTTCAAATGATATAAGTGAAGCACGTGAAGCATTCTATAAAGCTATACTCAAAAGATATAAGTGAAGTGCAATGAGCATTCTATAAATAAACCAAGGACTATCTCATACCAGCATGGTGCATAAAATACAAGTGAAAACTAAATGCAAAAGATGCTCCAAGACTTGCACATATTGCATGAACGAAACGAATCCGAAAACATACCGATACTTGTTGAAGAAAGAGGGGATGCCTTCCGGGGCATCCCCAAGCTTAGACGCTTGAGTCTCCTTGAATATTTACTTGGGGTGCCTCGGGCATCCCCAATCTTGAGCTCTTGCCTCTCTTCTTTTTCCTCATATCGAGACCTCCTCGATCAAATACTTCATCCACAGAAAACTTCAACAGAAAACTCTGTAAGATCTGTTAGTATAATAAAGCAAATCACTACTCTAAGTACTATAGCAAACCAATTCATATTTTGTTTTTGCATTGTGTCTACTGTAATATAGCTTTTCCATGGCTTAATCCACTGATAGGAATTGATAGTTTCATCAAAACGAGTAAACTATGCATCAAAAACAGAATCTGTCAAGAACAGAACAGTCTGTAGCAATATGAACATTCACCATACTTTCGTTACCCAAACAATTCTACCAAAATTAGGAAAAATAAATTTGTACATAAATACAGTGCAAAAAGAATAAGAAACGTTTGACGTTGTTGTTAAAAATGTAAAATCACGCACTACAGCCAAAGTTTTTGTCCTGCACCGTACAAACCAACAAGCATTGTAAACATCCTAAAGGCAAACCTTGGCACATTATTTTTATAATACAATGGAATTGTACAAGGAGATAATTATTTTTGATGAAAAGTTTCCGTAATTAAGATTCACAAAGTTTCCGTGAGCATGAACAAAGTTCAAGGAGCTCTCCCACTTCAACAATGCTAGTCTTTCTCACTTTCACTTTCCTGTTTGAAAAGTTTTGGGTTCCCCTCTTTATTTTTGTGTTTTTAAACTAAATGAAAGCACTCAACAGAAATAAATGACTCTCTAAAACTTCCGTCTTGTCTCCCTAGCAGCACTTTCTTTAAAGCCATTAAGCTAGGCATATAGTGCTCAAGTAATGGATCCACCCAGATCCCAAGGTATATCAAAGCCAATTTTAATTAACAATGGTTTGTAATTTAGTAGTGAGCACAAAGTAACATATATCATGCAACAACGATGTCTAACTCTCTTCCTATGCATTGGCATGTCATAAAAGAACAATTCATGCACACCAAGTAAAGGCCAATGCATAGTATAAGCAGTTTATTGCAATTTTATCATATTGGAAACATGGAGAGGTGGACATATAGTTCCTCTCTCATAATAATTTCAAGTAGAAGCGGCAAGCACATGCATATCACATTCATCAAAATCATCATGTGCAACGGTAAAAGGCAACCCATCAATATAATCCTTAATAAGCACAAACTTCTCCGATATAATGTAGTTGAGAGAATTCAAAAAGATAATAGGACTATCATGCGTGGGTGCAATAGCAACAATTTCATGTTTGACATAAGGAACTATAGCAAGTTCATCTCCATAAGCATAATTCATATTGGAATCTTGGCCACAAGCATAGCAAGCATCATCAAAAAGGGATATTTCAGGAGAATCAACAGGATCATAGCAATCATCATTCGGTACGCACGAAGGGGAATTAAACAATGTATGAGTTGAAGAGTTACTCTCATTAGAAGGTGGGAACGGGTAGCTAATCCGCTCTTCCTCGTTTTGTTCTTCACTCTCCTCATCATCTTTTTCATCCAATGAGCTCATAGTTTCATCAATTTCTTCTTCCATAGCTTCCTGCAAGATATTAGTCTCTTCATGGACAGTGGAGACTTTCTCAATAAATGCATCAACATTGGAATTGTATTCATAATTTTCATAGCAATATTTAAGTATAGCAAAATTTTCAGGTCTGTAAACTGAATCATCAAAATCTTCAAACTCTTTAAACATAGATTCAATGTCATAAGCACCCATAAGAGCAATGAATTCTTCTATTTTTTCCACATCATAGTAATCATAGATACCATTAGCATAAGAAGCCAAGGTTTTATCATCATTGAATTTTCATGAAAAAGGGAAGGTGTGGAGCCTTCATCCTAGAGCAACAAGTATAATCATATCTCAAGCATAGTTGCCTAGCATACTGATACAACATATAAATTTGATCCCATAATAGTTTCTGTTTTTGTGTCAAGCGATAATCCCTAAAGTATTCACGTTGATCCAACATGTCTCCCATAACATAATTGAATGGAGTTTTCTCAGGATTATCAAAGTAGTACATGATTTCTTTCACATAACGAGCATCGAGGGTTTTAGGAGGTTCCCCATCTCCATGAGTAGCAAGTATACCTAATTTTTTTGGTATTTCGTGTTCCATATCCATAAGTAAAGATAGAGAACAACTAAGAACATCAAATAAAAATTACTTAGTGATAAAGCAAACAAGCACACACGAGAATATTCACCCCATGCTATGACTCCCCGGCAACGGCGCCAGAAAAAAGTCTTGATAAGCCACAAGTGTAGGGGATAATTGTAGCCTCTTTCGATAAGTAAGAGTGTCGAACCCAACGAGGAGCTAAAGGTAGAATAAATATTCTCTCAAGTCCTATCTACCATTGATACGAATCTACGCACGCTTGACGTTCGCTTTACCTAGAACAACTATGAAACTAAAAGTACTTTGTAGGTGTGAAAGGATAGGTTTGGAAGATAATAAAGAACACGTAAATAAAAAGTAGGGGCTGTTTAGATAAAGAAGCAATAAAGTAAATATAGCGAGTGTGGAAAAGTGGTGGTAGGAGTTGTGAAATTGCCCCTAAGCAATTGACTACGTTACTAGACTGATAGCAAGTTTTATGTGGGGGAGGCATAAGCTAACACACTTTCTCTTCTTGGATCATATGCACTTATGATTGGAACTCTGGCAAGCATCTGCAACTACTAAAGATCATTAAGGCAAAACCGAACCATAGCATTAACATATCAAGTCCCCTTTATCACATACGCCACAACCCCTTACTCGGGTTTATGCTTCTGTCACTCAAGCAACCCACTATAAGCGAATCATGAACATATTGCAACACCCTACAGCGGGAATCCCTCACGCTTGCACGACACGGAGGGCACAATAGGACAGCAACATAACCACAAGCAAATTAAACCAATCATAGCAATTCGTCAATCACCGGTAGGACAATGAAAATCTACTTAGACATCATAGGATGGCAACACATCATTGGATAATAATATGAAGCATAAAGCACCATGTTCAAGTAGAGGGTACAGCAGGTTGCCGGAGAGTGGACCACTGAATATAGATGGGCGAAGGTGATGGAGATGTTGGTGAAGATGGCGGAGGTGTTGGTGTAGATCGCGGTGATGATGATGGTCCTCGGCGGCATTCCGGCGCCACCGGAAGCAAGGGGGGAGAGCCCCCCTTCTTATTCTTCTTCCTTGACCTTCTCCAGAGATGGGAGAAGGGTTTCCCCTCTGGTCCTTGGCTCCCATGGCATGGGAGGGGCGAGAGCCCCTCCGAGATTGGATCCATCTCTCTGTCTCTCTCTATTTCTGCATTCTCCGATTCTGCCCTGGCACCATTTCTTTTATATCCAGAGATCTGTAACTCCGATTGGATTGAAACCTTTGTCCAGATATTTTTCCAAAAATTAGCTTTCTTGCAGCCAAAGAAGGGCATCAACTGCCTTACGAGGCGCCCACGAGGGTCAGGGGCACGCCCAGTATAAGTGGGCGCGCGGGCCACCCTCGTGGCCACCTCGGGCACCGTCTCGCGTTGATTTTACTTCCCAAAAATCATAAATATTCCAAAAATATTCTCCGTCCATTTTTATCCCATTTGGACTTCGTTTGATATGGGGTTTTTGCGGAATATAAAACATGCAACAGACAGGAACTTACACTGGGCACTGGATCAATATGTTAGTCCCAAAAATAATATAAAAAGTTGCGAAAAGTATATGAAAGTTGAAGAATATTGGCATGGAACAATAAAAAATTATAGATACGATGGAGACGTATCAGTCCCCTAGTGCTTACCTCAACGCGGAACAACGGCAAGGTGATCGGGCATCAATGGCAGGAGAGCTCCGGTGGTCGCCGACGGCTGCGGTGAGGTCGAGTCAATGCGGCTCTTCAAGCTGCACCTGTAGGTGGTGTCTGTGGTGGATGAGGTCGACGGACAGTGTCGAGGCGAGGTGGCAGAAGCTTAGGTGAACCCCGGCGAGGTAGCTTTTGTCGTGGACGGCGGGGTGTCCTGGTGCTCCTCCAGAGAGGATGAGTCCTTCGGTCGATGCGGTCGGCATCGTCGGGGTCAGTGGTGGAGACGACAGTGGCAGTGGGTGACCCGGGGAGGTCGGAGGTGAGCGGCGGCGATGCGGCCAAAGCTTTGGTGAGCTACAGCTCCGGCAACGGACGGGTGAGCCCGGGGACAATTCTGTGGAAGAAGAGGAGGAGCAAGACCATGTCAAAACGGAGCGCGACGACGAGGGGAGCCGACGGGAGAAGAAATGGAACTTCAGGAGGCTTACCAGCGATGAAAACGGCAGCGCTCCGAAGCTTCAGTGGCGGAGATCCAAACAACGAGGACGGACGACGTGGTTGGTTTCGGGTAAGGGTTCAAAGGGGAATCGAGGGAAGAGGGTCTAGGGATTTTATAGGGCATATTCGTGCACGAGGGGAAGGCCGGGATCACGATCCCGAGGAAAGCGGGATATGGCGGTGGGTGAGCGCACTCTGGGCGTTGTTGCGTGCAAGGGAAGAAGAAGATTGCAGGGTCCACCAGTCAGCGGGAGAGGTGGGCAAGCGGTGCGAAGAGTTTTTGGGTGCTGGGGCGAGCTGCTGGGCCAACTGGGCCGTAGAGAGAGGGGCAATGCTGGGCTACGGCCAGTTTTTTTGATATAAATAAACGGAGAACAAAACTAATACAAAAGTGAACAAATAAAAATTATACATGGACATATAATATATCATAATGTTCATAAAAATAAGTCCTAAATCATGAACATTGTATCAAGGTCAAATAAAATATAAAAAAATCAAATAAAGCAAACAGTGCTACTGTTGCATTTAAAATTCAAATAACATATTTTTAAAATATCAAAATGATTTCAAATTTATTTTTATCCACTTTTCTATGGTAGGGAATCATTTTACCCTAATTTCCATATATTTTATTTTTGGAGAAAAATAATTTGAATAAAAACCAAATAAAGAAAATTTTAATTAAATCCAAAAATGGTTATTCCAATTGGATTCATATATTTTTTAAACCACTTTTAATTGGTTCCAACATTCCTTTCCCATTTTTATTTCTAATAATTGAAGGAGTCATATTACCTTCTCTCTTTATTTATTTTGAAATATATCTAGAAAAGATTTTGAAACCCATATGGAGTATTTCCAAAAGTGGCTTAATGCAATTTTGAATGTGGCCTCCTACTTCCCACTCTATTTCAATTTTGAAGATATCATGTTATCTTCCCTCATGAAAATCATTGAGTGGCATGCAGTTCCTGGTTTGAAAACATTTCAAATGGAATTCAAATCATTTTGAAATCCCTTTTTATTTCTTTGATGGAAGATGTCATGTCATCTTCACTCTAGGGTTTGTGATGAAATTAAGTTGAATTCCTAGGGATCAAAATGCAAGGTGAAAGTTGTGGGAAAGTCATTTCATTCCCTCTCATTAAACTTTCAAAAAGTTTCAAATTTCACTCACTTTCAGTCAATCAATCAAACAAACAAACAATCATATTTATTTATTTAATATAACATTCTAAAATTTAGAATTTTGGGATGTTACAACCCTACCACACTTAAAATGAATCTCGTCCCTGAGATTCGAAGAGGCTAGCAAGAAAAGGTTAGGGTTTGGGGTCTTCCAGCAATTCCATTGATCGGACTGGTCTAGTGGGCTACCACACTTAAAAGCAGGGTTATGGTTCCGACTGAACTCATGTACTCCATCCCTTTGGATCATCGATGTCGGTCTTCTCATATTCTCCGGGATAATTCTTTCACTGGTGCTCTCCCTCTAAGGGCATAACGTTTTCTTTAAAATCTTTTATCCCTTCTTCATGGTAAGGTTCTTCCGATACTGGGTCTTCTTATCTGACGGGTTTGTCTCCAATACTAAACAACTATCGATATCACATGATGGTCAAGCATTATAGGTTTCTCCTGCATGAAAATGGTCTGGGTTGAATCTCACCGTATATCCTACGGTTGGCAACGGTGCCTCTACATGGATGTGTCATCCTACCATTCCAAGGTTTAAACAAGGTCTCAATATCATCATCTCTCTACTATGGGTAAGTCACTCCAGATTTACCATTCAAAATAGGAAGAGCGAATGATAAGAGTAAGTCGGTATGGTGATCAATCCAATCCGCAACCAAATCATTACTCTGTATAAGGTTTAGTGAATCTCGCATTTCTAACAGTCAGGCATTCTCACAAGTGTTACGGAATTTCTCTTGTCGACGAACTTAGTTCGGATAATTCCATTGATTTTGCAAGCTGAATGAAACATCTATCGTTACTTCACAACTCTCGTGGTTTCGTAACCTCCTAAGGAACGTCTGCTCATCAAATCACAGCTTCTTCCAAAATTTCTTCTTGTAGGGAGTACTTGATCCTTATTAATTTCCTAAGCCTGTGGGTTACGAACCCACTCCAATCACTTGTACAACTTTAACTCATCTTCGGAGTTATATTGTTTCATATTCAACCACTATATACCTCCTATAATTCCAACATCACTTCCTTCCTTCATATCCATCATATCAAAACAAAACTCCAACCCATTTTGTCCAAACTCCACTCCGTGGAATATCATTATTCCTTCCATGGGTGAAGTGTCCTCACAGGGTACTACAACCCTTGAAATGCACAAATTCTTCCATAGACCATATTTTTCTCATATCCTCGAAAATGGTCAGAACTCTTTGTTCATGGAGTAACAACTCATAAAATTCAACATATGAAATCATGACACATAAACTTTATTGATTTCATGAATTCATTACAATCACTGAGCACCCATTACATAACTCAAATCGTTGTACTCATGAAAATAAATTTGCTTCCTACTACACTTATTAGCAACATCAGAAATTCCAACTACTCAGCTCCAACTTTCAACTTGTTGGGACATTTAGTAGCATAATGTCCTCCTTCCCTGCAACAAAAACAAATAACTTCCGATAATTCCTTGGGCTTCTTGTGGATTGTGTCTTCTCTTTAGGTTCTTGGCTTCTTCTCTTGACACATATTGGCATAGTGGCCTAATTCCTTGCACCTGTAACAAGTGATATGACTCAGATCTTTTTCTAGAGAAATTGGCTTTTTCTGGGGATGCCTTCATTTTCTCTTCTTGGATTTCTCCGTAATGATCAGAGCTTCTATTTCCTGAGGGTCAAACTTCACTTCTGCTATCGGGAAGTCTTCGAGATACTCTTGGATTTCCTTCGTGCAATATTGTGAGAAATGTCCTTCTTCTCCACACGAATAGTAGGCATGAGCGTAAAATCTGTTTATGCCTTCTCCATTAGGGTCATCAATAACTTCCTCCATCATGGATTCTTCCAAACATTTCCTGAGGTCTTCTTTCTGCTGCTTGGTAATTTCTTGTACCTTGGAGTAAATTTGGCACTGTGCCAGGAAATGAGTAACTCCTTCACACAGGAAACAAGTAACATGTCCAGTCAGACATTCTTCCTCTAGGTGATGTTCTTTACAATGAGGGCATCCCTCCTTGTGTTCCTCTTGGGTGTGTCCTATTTCTCCACAAATCTTGCAGGCACAAAGTTTCTTCTTCAGGCTATCATAGTGCTTTTGGATGAGACGAGATCTTAACAGAGTCTTCTTGAATTCCTTCCAAGTTCTTGCTCTGTTACATCCTTATATGGCTTGATGCATTTCCCACCAGGTTGCAGCACTCTCCGTAAAATACTGAAGAGCATATTGAACATCATACTTCCTTGAAATCAAATTTTTCCCGAAGTGATCCTCCATGTTTTGAATCCATAGCTCTGCCTCTGGCTGAGTCATCGGTCCCGAGAATACAAGTCCATATTCATTCATCATCTATTGGGTTCAAGGGTTTTGGGATGAGATACGGGAGAGGTGAGTAGAGATACACACAATACAAACAATTGTTTTGAAGAAACCGGTTTTTATTTTGTGGCTGTCAGAAAAACATCAAACAAGAGACAACTCACAAATTGTCGCATCTAACGTAAGTATAACAGGGGTTTGGTCCTCTAAAGGTCAAATAAATCTTTAGGGTCTTCAAATTCTTCAAGTCTTTGGAGTCTTCAACTCTTGTAGCTTCAATTATTTTAATGCATGGTGAAATCCTCTTTACTCTGAAGTGGCCATCAGTTCTCCGATATATGATCTTTCTTGGAGTGGCTTCAGTTGATCCTCCGGGTGGTCAAAGGGATAGGGTATATTCTAGATATTTGAGGTAAGAGGGACTATACGATAAAATCAGAAAAGATGAGAAGTAAGGGTCTTTTTGAAAATAAAGTTTTAGAGATATCCTATCCTAGGGCTTTTCGATTTCCAGGGTCACGTCCTACACACAACATGTGCTCTGATACCATATGTGTAGCGACCCGACCTCAAACGGTCAGGTCTCTGTGTATCTGTGCCATCCCTGCATCAGTATGCTGGCACACACAGTACATCAATGTATATATCAAAGTGCAATCACATGCATAAATAACGTAAAGCTGATATATACCTCATAAGTCTCAGCGGAAACACAAAATCGGGTGTGAAGTCCCATCAATGCCATCGGCAGGTTGAGTGTAGACTATAACCCTATACTGTACTCTTACTCATCGGAAGAAAATATCTGCCACATGAGACGTTGCAGCCGTGTAGGTCAGTACATTGAATGTACCGGCAAGATCACAATAAGACAAAGCAGATGATAAAACTATTCTATATGCAATATGGCTTTGTGGCTCTGCGTCTGAGTTTTGTTTTGCATAAAAGCTGGTTTTATTTTCCCTACATCAAAGAAATATCAGGAGTCTGTACTACAGAGTTTCCTATCATGACATGGTTCCACCAACCGATGTCTCATAACCCAAATCATCATAAGTTGCCCACAATTAAGTTATCATTCCGATGTTGAGAGTTCCGAGATAGATACAAGTCCAGAGGCTCAAATTGTATGTAATCATGGACACGGCTAATCGATTAGGTTTTAATCCTCTGCAGAGGTTTGTACACTTTACCCGCAAGATTCGATCCCTCCCTTCTCGTCCTCGCACTTCAAATCGTTTGGGAACAGGACGATCGAAACATGGTCTTCTGAAGAGTTCCTCTGCCCACTGTCCGGAGCTCATCCAATCCTACCATAGTTCTATATCTGCTAGCACCGTCCCAGCTAGAGTCACCAATAGGGTCAACCAAGCCAGAGCCCATAGTGACTTGCGGTTGCACAGGTAAGTTCCGGGCATGAAGTATTCTTCAGTCCCTTTGAGTCTGGTTGAAGCTTTCCGCAAGATATCATGGCGCTTCTCCATGCATCCCGGCCATCCACTGGTTTCTCCGGGGTGCCCATCAACCGTCCTTCACCCACTAGTGTGTATTGAACTATTCTCTCGAGTCTTGAAGTCTTGAGGCCCTGAAGATGCAGTCCTTGTAGATTCCATCATGGAGTTGTTGTCATTGACGTATAGTCCTCCTTCTTCACACCAGTCTCGTGCACTCATACCAAACCCCATCTACTATAGCGTAGCATTAAAACTATATAACGTCTTGGGCTTGGTAACAGGGAGATGGGTTCCTACATCATGCATTCTACTCAACTACCAGATTCAACAACACTATTGGAGGGATTGTTGAAGGGGTGCTACTACATGCAAATAAAACATTTGAAAAACATGGTCAAAGTGAACTTGCCTGGTAAGTTGATGAAGATAAACACGCTCTCAGAAACTTTGATAAACTATTCATCACTCTGAGAAAATCTATATAGTCAAACATAGCATTCATATAAGCAAACATACTAGCAAGCAATTATAACACTCATAATAAAATCAACAAATAAAATGCAAATCAACAAGGGACACCAAATAAAAACCAAGGAAACTACACAACAAAACTACTAAACAAAACTCTAAGACATAACAAAAAATAGTGTTGTCCTAAGTAAATACTTATTAACAATTAAAACACTAAACTAATAAATTAACAGAAAAGAAAATGTAAAATAACTAATTTAACAAGAAGTATTTTTCATATACTTTTAGTAGCAAAAAGCAACAAATAAAAAGCTTTTATAAAACTCTAACTATGACCTATACAAGTTTTCATACAAAACTAAACAAAATAATTTTTTAATAAGAATAAAATTATCTACTGTTGTACAACAGAAACAAAAATAAATTTCTCAAAAGTGACAAAAAGAAATAATTCAAATCTATTAAAAATAACAAAGAAAATACTAAAACAAAACTATGACTAAAACAGTACTGTTTTTCCTAAAACCCTAACTTAAAGTTTTCTAAAATTTCCGAAATAAAACCTACTGCTAGAGAAAACCACAAGTGACCAGGAGCAAAAAGAATCAATAAAAAATATGTTCTAGAACTCAAACTAGAGCCAAAATAGTGTTTGAAGCATATTCGAAATAATTCAAATTAAAACTACTCAAATTCAAAATTTCAAGCCACCAACAAAAACTTCATAAAATTTGTGACACAGTGCAATTGGAATCACTCAATTTGGATCTAAAACATAGAAGCTATAAGCAATCTAAAATTGGAACTATTTCTGTAAACAGAATAAAAACATAAAAAAAGAGAAAAAACAAAAGACTACCGACCGGGCGGTGGGCACGAGGCTGTTTCTGGTTGGGCCAGTAGGTGGGCATGCGCGCGCTATGGGCGGACGACCGCTGCATAAGAAAAACGATGCGACCGATGGTTAAACAAGAAAACCGGCTTGGTTCGACCAAGTCCGGGTTAAACTGGACCTAAATCGATCTATTAACAGAAAACCTAACCGTTTGTTTCGTTCTAATCTAGGCCCTTGACCGGAGATGGGACGGAGGAGGTCCACTGGTGCTTACCTCGACGGGGAACGACGGCGAGGTGATCGGGCGTCGACGGCGGGAGAGCTCTGGTGGTCGCCGGCGGCTGGGGTGAGGTCGAGTCGATGTGGCTCTTCAAGCCACACCCATAGGTGGTGTCTGTGGTGGATGAGTTCGACGGAAAGCGTCGAGGCGAGGTGGCAGAAGCTCGGGTGAACTCCGGCGAGGTAGCTTCGGTCGTGGATGGCGGGGCGTCCTGGTGCTCCTCCAGAGAGGATGAGGCCTCTGATCGATGCGGTCGACATCGCCGGGGTCAGTGGTGGAGACGACATTGGTAGTGGGTGACTGGGGAGGTCGGAGGTGAGCGGCGGCGATGCGGCCGAAGCTCTGGTGAGCTATAGCTCCAGCGACGGACGGGTGAGCCCGAGGACGATTCTGTGGAGGAAGAGGAGGAGCAAGACCATGTCAAAACGGAGTGCGACAACGAGGGGAGCCGACGGGAGAAGAAAGGGACCTCGAGGAGGGTTACCAGCGATAGAAACGGCGGCACTCCGAAGCTTCGATGGCGGAGATCCAAACGACGACGACGTGGTTGGTCTCGGGCGAGGGTTCAAAGGGGAATCGAGGGAGGAGGGTCTAGTGATTTTATAGGGCATATGCATGCACGAGGGGAAGGCTGGGGGTCACGATCCTGAGGAAAGTGGGATACGGCGGTGGGTGAGCGCGCTTTGAGGCGTCATTGCGTGCAGGGGAAGAAGAAGATCGCGGGGTCCACCAGTCAGTAGGAGAGGTGGGCGAGCGGTGCAAAGAGTTTTCGGGCGCGGGGATGAGCTGTTAGGCCAGCTGGGCCGTAGAGAGAGAGGGGCAGTGCTGGGTTGCGGCCAGTTTTTCTTATATAAATAAAAGGAGAACAAAACTAATACAAAAGTGAACAAATAAAAATTATACATGGACATATAATATATCAAAATGTTCATAAAAATAAGTCCTAAATCATGAACATTTTATCAAGGTCAAATAAAATACAAAAAAATCATATAAAGCAAACACTACTACTGTTGCATTTAAAATTCAAATAACATATTTTTAAATATCAAAATGATTTCAAATTTATTTTTATCCACTTTTCTATGGTAGGGAATCATTTTACCCTAATTTCCATATATTTTATTTTTGGACAAAAGTAATTTGAATAAAAACCAAATAAAGAAAATTTTAATTAAATCCAAAAATGGTTATTCCAATTGGATTCATATATTTTTCAAACCACTTTTAATTGATTGCAACATTCCTTTCCCATTTTTATTTCCAATAATTGAAGGAGTCATATTACCTTCTCTCTTTATTTATTTTGAAATATATGTGGAAAAGATTTTGAAACCCATATGTAGTATTTCCAAAAGTGGCTCAATGCCATTTTGAATGTGGCCTCCTACTTCCCACTCCATTTCAATTTTCAAGAAATCATGTTATCTTCCCTCATGAAAATCCTTGAGTGGCATGAAGTTCCTGGTTTGAAAACATTTCAAATGGAATACAAATCGTTTTCAAATCCCTTTTTATTTCTTTGATGGAAGAAGTCATGTTATCTTCACTCTAGGGTTTCTGATGAAATTAAGTTGAATTTCTAGGGATGAAAATGCAAGGTGAAAGTTTTGGGAAAGTCATTTCATTCCCTCTCATTAAAATTTCAAAAAAATTCAAATTTCACTCACTTTCAATCAATCAATCAAACAAAAAATCATATTTATTTATTTAATATAAAATTCCAAAATTTAGAATTTTTGGGATGTTACAGTCCAATGGCTTAGCGACTCCAGCATAATTCAAGTGGAGCACACCGTGCACATTTCTTTCAAGATCGGCGCCTACGAGGACACCATTGAGTGTGAAGTGGTTCCCATGTCCGTGTGCCATCTCCTTTTGGGAAGACCTTGGCAATTCGACCACGGCGTCATCCAGAACGGGAGAACAAACCACTATAGCTTCAAGATGAAGGGAACTGAGTACGTGCTATGACCTATGTCTCCAAGCCAAGTGATCGCCGACAAGCAAGCATCCACCCATCATGGAGAGACTAGTGAGAGAGTGAACCACCACAAAGAGAGTGAGCGCCACAAGCCCAAATTGATTGACTCTTCGCCAAGAGAGAAAAACTTAATTCTCCTAGCCGCAAAAAGAGAGATGAGAGAAGTGTGTGAGAACCCATAGAGTGTCATCCACTATGTCCTAGTATGCAAAGATGACATGGCAAAGACTAACACTCCTAATCCTCTTCCTCTAGTGTTGTCTAACTTGTTGCAGGAATTCGCGGATGTCTTTCCCGATGAGCTACCTCCCGGTCTTCCTCCTCTACGTGGCATTGAACATCGGATCGACCTCATCCCTGGAGCACCTCTTCCTAACAAGGCTCCATACCGCGTCAACCCTGACGAAACCAAAGAAACACAAAGGCAAGTCCAACATCTCATAGACCATGGACATGTGCGTGAAAGTTTGAGTCCTTGTGCCGTTCTAGTCATTCTTGTGCCAAAACGTGACGGTAGTTTTTGCATGTGTTCTGATTGTAGACCTATCAATGATATAACTGTTCGCTATAGGCATCCAATTCCACGCCTCGATGATATGTTAGATGATCTTAGCGGTGCCACTATTTTCTCAAAAGTTGATCTTAAAAGTGGTTACTATCAAATCCGCATACAAGAGGGTGATGAATGGAAAACTGCTTTCAAAACAAAGTTTGGTTTGTATGAGTGGTTAGTCATGCCTGTGGGCATATCGGAAGCACCTGGTACTTTCATGCGACTCATGCATTATGTGCTTCATCCTTACATTGGTTTGTTCATTGTAGTCTACTTTGACGACATTCTTGTGTTTAGCAAATCCCTCAAAGAGCATGTGAACCATATTAGGGCCGTTTTGCAAACACTTAGAAAAGAGCGTCTCTATGAAAACATGGAGAAATGCACTTTTGGTGTTGACAAGATAGTTTTCTTGGACTTTGTTGTGTCTTCCAAGGGAGTTCATGTAGATGAGTCTAAAATCGAAGAAATTAAAACTTGGCCCCAACCCACTAATTTGCAACAAGTGTGTAGTTTCCTTGGTCTAGCGGGTTTCTATCGTCGCTTTGTGAAAGACTTTAGCACTATTGCCGCACCATTGCATGCTTTGAGTTACAGAAATGCACCTTTTGTTTGGGGAACATCCCAATCTCGCATTTGATGAGCTCAAATCTTTGCTTACACATGCCCCAATTCTTTCATTACCCGATTTCACCAAAACTTTTAAGGTCCATTTTGATGCTAGTAGTCATGGAATTAGTGGATCTTGATGCAAAAAAGCGACCCATTGCATATTTTAGTGAAAAACTCTCTGGTGCTCAACTTAACTATTGTATATATGACAAAGAATTGTATGCTTCAGTGCGAGTATTGCATGTTTGGGAGCATTATCTTTTCCCACATGAATTTGTCATACATATCGATCACGAGACACTAAAGTACCTTAAAGGTCAAACTAAGCTGACTAAACAGCATGCTAGATGGAGTGAATTTATTGAGTCTTTTCCTTATGTGATCGAGTACATTAAGGGCAAAGAAAATGTAGTGGTGGATGCTCTTTCCCGCATATGTATGCTTGTTACTCAACTTGAGTTAAATGTTATTGGCTTTGAGCATATTAAAGATCTTTATGTGAATGATCCTTCCTTTGCACTACCTTATGCCAAATGTCTTACTCACACTTGTTGGGATAAATTTTATCTCAAGGATGGCTACCTTATGCGTGCTAACAAACTTTGTATACCCGGGTCTTCTCTTTGTTTGTTGCTTTTGCAAGAGGCTTACGGAGGTGGACTCTGGGACATTTCGGTCGTGACAAAACCTTCGCCACACTCTCCTTCAAGTAATTTTGGCCAAAGATGTTCCACGACGTGGCATGCTTCACCCACAAATGCTCCACATGCCACAAAGCTAAGTCCAAAGCGCAATCTCATGATTTACATATGCCACTTCCAATGCCATATCAACCATGGGAGGATATTAGTATGGATTTTGTGCTTGGTTTTCCTAGAACTCGCAATGGCAAGAATTCCGTCTTTGTTGTTGTGGACCGATCCTCAAAAATGGCACATTTCATCCCATGCAATAAGATAGACGATGCTTCACATGTTGCAAATATTTTTTGTAGGGAAATCTTGAGGTTGCATGGAGTGCCAAGGACCATAGTGTCGGACCGCGACGTCAAGTTCTTAAGCTACTTTCGGAAGACAATTTGCACCAAGCTCGGCATCAAGCTTCTATTTTCCATGGCATATTACCCAAAAACCGATGGCCAAACCGAAGTCACCAACCGAACGCTCTCCACTCTACTTCGTGTGTTGATAAAGAAGAACATCAAGGAGTGGGAGGAGTGCTTACCCATCGCCGAGTACGCCTACAATCGAGCCCGACACACCACTACCAGCAAGTCCCCCTTGGAGGTTGTATACGGCTTCAACCCATTGTCCCCATTGGACATTCTACCTCTTCTGTTCCAAGAACGCGCAAGCATGGATGCAAGGGCAAGGGCAAGTTTTCTCAATAAGATGCATGAAGATACAAGGGCAACGATCGAGCGTCAAGTACATCGCATCTCCAACAAGCTAAACATCAACAAGACACCAATGGTGTTCCACCCGGGAGATCTCATATAGCTTCATCTTCGAAAGGAGCACTTCCCTAATGAACGCAAGTCAAAGATACTTCCATGAGCCGACGGACCTTTGAAGGTGCTAGCACGCTACAATGACAATGCTTACAAGATTGACATCCCATGCCACAAGTACAACATAAGCGACATCTTCAACGTCCAAGATTTTGCCAAGGACCATGGTGATGAAGATCACGATCCATCGACGCATCTCTCTCAAGGGGGGGAGATGATGCAGAGCATCCTTCCATCATCCCCATGGACTCTACACCAACACGTGAAGCGCCACGTGGACCCATGACAAGAGCTAGAGCACGTGCAATGGAAACTGAGGTGAACTCCTGGTTGACGTGCATATGGATACAAGTGGAACTTGGTTGCTACCTCACCAAAATACTCTATGCGTCATTAGGTACGAAGAGAAACACCACCAAGGAGCTCAGGAGCATCACCAAGGAGTAGGATGACCACCCCATGGACACGAAGAACAAGACGGGGAGCAGCAGCAACAACAACTCTGCAAGTCCCAAGCGACCCCGTGCGCACGGGCCCCCGAGACCCCGTGCCCACGGACTACTCAGAGAGTTGGCGCTGGAGCACTCCGTACGCACGAGCATGTACCGTGCAAACGGGACCCCCGTGCGCACGGGCCCAACTTACCTCGTGCGCACGGGCTCTACAGGATGGGTGGCTGAGATTGCGTTTTGGACCTCCTCTTCATCCACTTCGACCCCAAGCCTATATATTCCATACCTAGGGTTATGTTTAGGGTTAGAAAAGCATTAGATGAGATATTAGTGAGATTTGCTCCTTCTACCACCTCCATTGGAGATCAAGGCCTCTTTGGAGAGGATCCACTTGTGGATTTCAAGACCTCCAACTTGGTGAAGACTACCATCATCAAGACCTCATCTCCTAGGAGTGGGAAGAACACTACCATTGTATCTTTCCTTTGATTGTGTTTGTGACTTGTGGATCTTGTGGTGCTATTCTAGCGGCTGTTTAATTTGGTATTGTTGGAGTGAATTCCTCCTTGTGTTCTTGGTGTTCTTCCTCTTTCCCCTCCAAGTGTGAAAAGATCCATCTTAGGGTTTCACCCTACAACACCTGTCTTGCCACCTCCTTGGGACTCCTCTGACCTAACCCTTGGACCCATATATTCACATATATCGCCAAACCACCAGAAGCATCCACAAAAACACTTATCCACCACCACAACCTTCTGTACCAGTGAGATCCCATCTAGGGGCTTTTTCGGCATCCTGCCGAAGGGGGATTCAATCACGGAGGGCTTCTACATCAACTCTATCGCCCTTCCTATGAAGCATGAGTAGTTTACCTCAGACCTACGGGTCCATAGATAGTAGCTAGATGGTTTCTTCTCTCTCTTTGATTCTCAATACCATGTTCTCCTCGATGTTCTTGGAGATCTACCTGATGTAATCTTCATTTGTGGTGTGTTTGTCGAGATCCGATGAATTGTGGATTTATGATCAACTTATCTATGAATATTATTTGAATCTTGATGAGGACATAAATACCATTGTTACACCCACAGCCCCTGCTGCTATACATACTGGACCAATTACTAGAGCTTGCGCACGCCAATTGAATTACTAGGTACTTTTGTTTCTTAGTGACAATTCTAATGTTCATGAGAATATGATGCTGCCTAAATTGGATACATTTGTGTTGATTACCAATGAAGGGCCTAGATGGACAAGAGGATCAAGCATGGAGATGAAGGCGCACAAAAGGATCCAGAATGGCGTTTCTAGTGCATATTTGAGCACTTGGAAGCCCCCGTGATGACCTGCAAGGACATGGACGAAATATACAAGATGCCCCTTCATAAATTTTGTCCATAGCTTATTCTAGGTGCTACATCACCTTATTATTGGGCCAGGCCCATGTAATTTTGATATACTTGAGTATAGGCTGTTTTTAGATTCCGTATGTGTGGGGAAACAAGAATTAGGGTTGGTTTCGGACCCCTCCTCCAAGGCCCCCCCTCTTCCTCCATACAGCCCTTAGGGCATCGTTTAGACTTTGGGTTTTGTTTAGATTAAAAAGTTCATCATAGCTGCAACTTCGCGTACTTCGTTTGTGTTCAACGACCAGACCAAGACATCATAGAACCCCATCTTGATCAATAAAGCTTTCATCTTATATTCGCAATATCTAGATTGTAATCTCAGTTTCTTGCTTGTTCTTCGTTTGCTCGTAGGAAATAGACCCTCGTGGTCAGGTTGATCGTGCTCCGACGCGGTCAATAACCCCTCAGAAGTTGGTTTAGCGATTGCTAAGGCGCGACGTCTTCGCACGTTCGTAGTCGGATCATCAAAGTCGACTCCCGCAGAAACCGATAGCTATCTCATCGAAACATCGAGACACCTTTGCCTCTATCAAATCTTCTCTGAATTCTTATATGCATGCTTTGATATCATTGTAATGCTTCTTCGAACTATTAGTTTGGTTTGGCCAACTAGATTGGTTTTTCTTGCAATGAGAGAAGTTCTTAGCTTTGGGTTCAATTTTGCGGTGTTCTTTCCCAGTGACAGTAGGGACAGCAAGGCATGTATTGTATTGTTGCCATCGAGGATAAAAAGATGGGGTTTAGATCATATTGCTTGAGTTTATTCCTCTACATCATGTCATCTTACTTAATGCGTTACTCTGTTCTTCATGAACTTAATATTCTAGATGTGGGCAAGAGTCGGTCGATGTGTGCAGTAATAGTAGTAGATGCAGGCATGAGTCGGTCTACTTGACACGAACATGATGCCTATATTTCATAATCATTGCCTTAGATATCGTCATAACTTTGCGCTTTTCTATTAATTACTCGATAGTAATTTGTTCACCCATCATATTATTTGCTATCTTGAGAGAAGCCACTAGTGAAACCTTTAGATCTCACTTTTGCAAGTAACCGTGAATGGATTGACAACCCGTTTATCGCGTTGGGTGCAACTTGTTTGATTGTCTCTGCAGGTCTTGGTGATTTGTGTGTTGTCTCCTACTGGATTGATACCTTGGTTCTCTAACTAAGGGAAATACTTATTTCCACTTTGGTGCATCACCCTTTCCTCTTTAGGGGAAAAACCAATGCAAGCTCAAGAAGTAGCAAGACTCGACCCCTCGGCAATCCTCGACCCCGACCCCTCGGCGATCCTCGACCCTCGACCCCTCGGTGATCCTCAACCCCTCGGCGACCATCGACCCCTCGACCCTCGGGCTTCTTTTCTTTCTTCTTCTACTTCTTCTACTTATTTTTTTCATCTTCTTCTTCCTTATTTTTCATCATCATCTTCTTCTACTTCTTCTTCTTTCTTTCATCTTCTTCTTCCTTCTTTTCTTCTTCTTCCTTCTTTTCTTCTTCTTCCTTCTTTTCTTATTCTTCTACTTCTTATTTTTTCATCTTTCTTCTTTCTTCTTAAAAAACAGAAACAAACCTGAACTAAACCTAAACTAAACTAAACTAAATCTAAACCTAAACCTAAACTAAACTAAACTAAATTAAAAAAACTAAACTAAACTAAACAAAATATGAAAAAACAGGAAAAAAAACAGAGGACAAGAACTCACCTAGCTCCGGCGAGGTCGGCCGGTGGAGGCAGGCCACGGGGACGGGGTGCGGTGGAGGATGGCCGCGAGGAGGGGCGGCGCGGCTCCAGTGGCGGAGCGGGGCGGCGTGACTCCGACGATGGGGCGGGGTAGGGCGGCCACCGTGGCCCGATTTCGCTGGGGCGGGGCGGGTTCCAGGGGGCAAGGCTTGCCGGCGGGGGCTCGGGCTCCAGGGGTGGCGCGGGCCGGCGGTCGCTCAGGCTACAGGGGCGTCGCATGGGTGAGGTGAGGGGAGAGAGAAGAGGGAGAGAGAGAAGGGGTGGGGCGGGGCTGGCCGTTAGCTAGGTGGGGTGGGGTTGGGGGGAACGACCATTAGCTAGGTTCCTCTTTGCCATCTGCCTTTTGGCTCTTTGCCATCCGCTGGCAGACAACAAAGAGGAGGAGGGGGCGGGCCGTTATAGCGCTGGCCTAAAATGGACCCCCCCATCTCTTTGTCATTTGCTAGCGGGCGACAAAGATTCTTTGTCGTCAGCTAGTAGACGACAAAGAGATGGCTGATGGCAAATTGTATCTTTGCCATCAGCTAGTTCTTTTCCATACATTTTTTGTAGGCAGACGGCAAAGACATTCTTTGCTGTCAGCTAGCAGATGGCAAAGAACTGGCTAATGGCAAATTCCCTGATTCCAGTAATGCAAGTTCCTAAGCTACTTTTGGAAGACACTATGCACCAAGCTCGGCATCAAGCTACTATTCTCAATGACCTATCATCCCCAAACCGATGGCCAAACGGAAGTCACCAACCAAACTCTATCCACTCTCCTACACGTGTTGATCAAGAAGAACATGACAAAATGGGAGGAGTGCTTACCCATCATTGAGTATGCCTACAATCGCGCAGGACACTCTACTACCGGCAAGTCGCCCTTTGAGGTCGTCTATGGCTTCAACCCTTTGTCGCCATTGGACATCCTTCCTCTACCCCTCCAAGAACGTGCAAACATGGATGAAAGTGCAAGAGTAACTTATCTCAAGAAGGTGCATGAAGATACAAGGTCCATGATTGAGCGTCAAGTACACCGCCTCGCCACCAAGCTCAACATCAACAAGATCCCATGCTATTCAAACCAGGCGATCTCGTATGTCTTCATCTTCGCAAGGAACGCTTCCCCCATGAGCACAAATCCAAGCTACTACCGCGAGCTGATGGACTTTTCAAAGTGCTAGTCCGTTACAATGACAACGCCTACAAGACTGGCATCCCACATGACAAGTACAACGTAAGCGATATCTTAAATGTCAAGGACTTGACTCCATACCATGGTGATGAAGATCATGATCTGAGGGCAGATCTCTCCCAAGGGAGGGGAGTTGATGATGCGGAGCATCCTTCCATCATCCCCATGGACAAGATCTCGAGCACGTGCCATCGAAACCAAGGTGAACTCACTCCTACTCGAGATCAATATTTATATAAATGGAACTAGGATGCCACCTCACCAAAACATGCTATGTGTCATGGAAATCCACAAGTCAAACAAGTAGACCAATAGCAATGAATGGCACATGGAAACACACACACAGAGAGATAGATAAATGGGGTCGTGCAACCAAGGAATGAGCACAAAATGTGGAATCCATAGAAAATGCTCGTGTTGCACAACTCTAGAGAGACGCTAGCACGATTTCTAAATAGGCATATACGACACTTGTGCACAACCTATAAGATGCAAAAATGTATCAACTTTCTATCCCAAGTATGCTACGTATGTATGGTTTCCGGTGTTTCTCACACGATGATCCAAGATGATCAATATGGTAGCATGATATGCAATGTGGCAATGCTATGGCTATTGCTTATAAGCTCTTTATTTTCTATTTTCTTAAAATATTTTTATTTATTTATTATGGCCACTACGAGAAATGCACAAACCAAGATAGCAATTGTGTATATGCGGGAACAATCTTGTGACATAAGAGATGATATAATGATACCAAGATGAGGATACCAAGATGATATGTTATGTATGCAATGGAAGGTACGGATCACTAATGTGCACAAGTAACGTTGCCGGCAATACTCAAATGACTAGTCTCAATAGGCAAGTGACACAAAATGGCTCGGGGTTAACAATACTATGGCAAGAAGAATGTACAGTGATGGGATACCATGATACCAAGATGATATAGAGGTTACCGTTCATGCTTACAGTTAGGGTGTCAAAATGGTGAAGGTGGCCGATGTCAAATCCTTGGAGAAGTTGAGCGGTGGTGTTGTCGATGTCGAACTGTTCCTAGTTAGCCGAAACACCCTAGGAAACGGAAAAGCCACAACTCAAAATCTCCAAAGTCAAATGTCAAATGGTGGTAGTGGAATGCGGTGGTGGTATTGAAGTTGGTATTTGCGGAAGTGGTGGTGGTGGTGGTTGATGAAGAAGCAACCATCCCTAAGTAGCCTAAACACCTTAGGAGATTCAAATCACAACTCAAACAACCACAGATGCAATGGGGAACAAAATGGGTTAGGTTCGGAAGTCGGTGGTGGTAATGCAGATGATATGGTGGTGGCCCTAGGCAAAGATGCCAAATTTATATTTTTTTGATGGAGTCGAATGATGTTGGAAGTATTTAAATGGGATGGGGGATGTCAATAGCTTCAAAACAAGCTAAAGAATGTCAAAAACGGACTCCGGATGAATTAGTTATGGCCAAAACAAAATTTTAGCGGTGTCAGTATCGGGGTTACCCGGACATCCGGGAGGAGGTCCATCTGATCCGGGCTATGGCCGGATGATCCGGGAGTACTTCCGAATGATCCGGGTTCATCATCTGTGGTTCTATTTTTCGAGCACGTGGGTTATTCGGATGTCTGGGAGAGGGTCTAGCTGATCCGAGAGGTGTCCAGATGATTCAGGAGCACGTCCGGATGATCCAGGCAGGTCAAACTGCTCGGGATTTCCTCTTAGGACGATTTTTTGGGCGGAAATTGATGATTTCAGGGGCAAAATTGAGGAGATTTTGTGGATGGAAGGTGGGGAAACTCGTGGGGAAGCTAGATCCACTGAAAACACAACGAATCCATGGATCAAAATTAACAAAACGTCATCAAACCAACAAATCACAAAAAAATTGGGACTTTTTTGGTGGGAATTTTCGAATTTAGGACGAAATCAAGCAAAAAAAGGCTTGAAAACGATGGGGGAAACTCCAAATTCGTGATAAACGTGGCCCATGATACCAAGATGATGTAGGGTGGAACCCTAGGGGCCGATCTTTCATGATTTGGAGGGATCCCGCGAAAAGCATGAAGAACACAAGGGAAAAAAAGAGGGAAATCACGAGAGGAACACTCAAGAACAAGTCTAATCACACATCCACTAGACAATCAAACACACAAGATCCACAAGGGTACATGAACAACAAAGGGAACGATACAAGGTAAAGTTCATCCCAAATCCAAAGGAGATGGGGGCTTGAATCCTAGAAGGATGTTCTCCGTGAGGAGGTCTTGAATCCCTCAGGATCTTCTCCTAGATGGAGGTCTTGGCCTCCAATGGAGTGGTCTCTCTCTCTCTCTCAAGAGTAGAGGTAGGAGCAAAGCTCAACTAAAAATGACCTATCATATTTGCTAACCCTAGAAATGAGGAGTGGGAGGTCTATTTATAGTCTAAGCCATGAAGGGGTAAGTGAGGGGGCGAAATGGGTACATGGGCCTCGGCCCAAGTCACGCTCGCATGCATGGTTCGGATGATCCGGGCATCGGTGGTCTGGATGATCTTAGCGTCGGTGGTTCGGATGATCCAGGGGGGTCCGAATGATCCGGCTTCGTTCGGGCTGGTGTTGTTGTCTTCATGCGCATAGCCGGATCATCCAGGCCAGGGGCTGGATCATCCGGGCACCGTCCAAATCGTCTGGGTGGAGGTCCGGATGATCTGGTCAAGTGCTGGCTACCACTTCTTCTTCTTTCTTCCATCTTGTCTTCCATGCTTCCCTCATGGACGGTGTAGTAGTACACATGCGTGATACGTCTCCAACGTATCTATAATTTTTTATTGTTCCATGCTATTATATTACCCGTTTTGGATGTTTATGGGCTTTACTTTACACTTCTATATTATTTTTGGGACTAACCTACTAACCAAAGGCCCAGCCCGAATTGCTGCTTTTTTTTGCCTATTTCAGTGTTTCGAAGAAAAGCGAATATCAAACAGAGTCCAAACAGAATCAAACCTTTGGGAGTGATCTTTTTGGAACAAACGCAATCCAGGGGACTTGGAGTGGACGTCAAGCAACAAACGAGGCGGCCACGAGGGTGCCCGGTGCGCCCCCTGAGGGTGGGCGCGCCCCCCACCCTCGTGGACCCCTCAAGCGTCCACCGACCTACTTCTTCCTCATATATATATCCATGTACCCCGAAAACATCCAAGAGCACCACGAAAAACTATTTCCACTGCCGCAACCTTCTGTATCTGTGATATCCCATCTTGGAGCCTTCGTCGGCGCTGCGCCGGAGGGAGAATTGACCACGGAGGGCCTCTACATCATCTCCAAGGCCTCTCCTATGAGTTGTGAGTAGTTTACCACGGACCTTCAGGTCCATAGTTATTAACTAGATGGCTTCTTCTCTCTCTTTGAATCTCCATACAAAGGTCTCCTCGATCTTCTTAGAGATCTATTCTATGTAACTCTTTTTGCGATGTGTTTGTCGAGATCCGATGAATTGTGGGTTTATGATACAGTTTATCTATGAGAAATATTTGAATCTCCTCTGAATTCTTTTATGTGTGATTAAGTTATCTTTGCAAGTCTCTTCGAATTATCAGTTTGGTTTGGCCTACTAGATTGATCTTTCTTGCAATGGGAGAAGTGCTTAGCTTTGGGTTCAATCTTGTGGTGTCCTTTCACAGTGACAGCAGGGGCAGCAAGGCACGTATTGTATTGTTGCCATTGAGGATAAAAAGATGGGGTTTATATCATATTGCATGAGTTTATCCCTCTATGACATGTCATCTTTCTTAATGTGTTACTCTGTTCTTTATGAACTTAATACTCTAGATGCAGGCAGGAGTCGGTCGATGTGTGGAGTAATAGTAGTAGATGCAGAATCGTTTCGGTCTACTTCTTGCGGACGTGATGCCTATATACATGATCATGCCTAGATAATCTCATAACTATGCGCTTTTCTATCAATTGCTCGACAGTAATTTGTTCACCCACCGTAATACTTATGCTATCTTGAGAGAAGCCACTAGTGAAACTTATGGCCCCCGGGTCTATGTTTTATCATATAGTTTACCATCTACTTTTATTTGCATCTTTTTACTTTCCAATCTATATCATAAAAATACCAAAAATATTTATCTTATCATATTATCTCTATGAGATCTCACTTTCGCAAGTGGACGTGAAAGGGATTGACAACCCCATTATTGCATTGGTTGCGAGGTTCTTGTTTGTCTGTGTAGGTGCGTGGGACTTTTGAGGAGCCTCCTACTGGATTGATACCTTGGTTCTCAAAAACTGAGGGAAATACTTACGCTACTTTGCTGCATCACTCTTTCTTCTTCAAGGAAAACCAATGCAAGCTCAAGACGTAGCAAGAAGGATTTCTGGCGCCGTTGCCGGGGAGGTCTTCGCTCAAGTCTAGACATACCAAGTACCCATCACAAACTCATCTCCCTCGCATTACATTATTTTTCATTTGCCTCTCGTTTTCCTCTCCCCCACCTCACCCGTGCCATTTTATTCGCCCTCTCTTTCCCAATCTTCTCTTTTTCGCTTGCCTTTTTGTTTGCTTGTGTGTTGGATTGCTTGTCACGATGGAGCAAGATAATACCAAATTGTGTGACTTTTCCAATACCAATAATAATGATTTCCTTAGCACTCTGATTGCTCCTCTTAATGATGTTGAATCTTCTGAAATCAATGCTGCTTTGTTGAATCTTGTTATGAAAGATCAATTCTCCGGCCTTCCTAGTGAAGATGCTGCTACTCATTTAAACAACTTTCTTGATTTGTGTGATATGCAAAAGAAGAAAGATACAGATAATGATATTGTTAAATTGAAGTTATTTCCGTTTTCACTTAGAGATCATGCTAAAACTTGGTTTTTGTCTTTGCCTAAGAATAGTATTGATTCATGGAATAAGTGCAAGGATGCTTTTATCTCTAAGTATTTTCCTCCCTCTAAGATCATCTCTCTTAGGAACGATATTATGAATTTTAAACAACTTGATCATGAGCATGTTGCCCAATCTTGGGTAAGAATCAAATTGATGATTCGCAATTGCCCTACTCATGGTTTGAATTTATGGATGATCATTCAAAACTTTTATGCCAGAATGAATTTTGCTTCTAGAAATCTTTTAGATTCGGCCGCGGGAGGCACTTTTATGGAAATCACCTTAGGAGAAGCTACTAAACTCCTTGATAACATTATGGCTAATTATTCTCAATGGAACATCGAAAGATCTACTAGTAAAAAGTGCATGCTATAGAAGAAATTAATGTTTTGAGTGAAAAGATGGATGAACTTATGAAATTGTTTGCTACTAAGAGTTCTCCTATTGATCCCAATGATATGCTGACGTAGGGCGGATCCCTATGTGGACGATCTTTCACGTTTAGAGTGGATCCTACGGGAAACACGACGAACGAGCGGAAGAACACACGGAGAAAAACAAGGGGAGGAATGAGAGAAATTCAACCGACAAGTAATTGATCACATAAGGGCTAGATCACCGAACACATAAGGTAGCACAAGATTCAAAATCAACAAAGGAAAGATACAAAGGTAGCCGTTCTTCTCCGTGAGGAGGTCTTGATTGTCTTCCCTAGAAGGGGTCTTGAATCCGCTTGGGGGATCTTCTCCGAAGAGGTCGTGAGCTCCAAGGAGAAGTAACCAAGTGGATGAGCAAGGCTCTCTCACAAAATATGAGCTAAACCATCGTCGACCTTAACTAGGAGGAGGTGGAGGAGTATATATAGTCTAGGTGAATGAAAGGGTAAGTGGCGTCGGCCCAACACACGGGCGGACGCACAGGCGTCGGACGTCCGACAGGTACCGGATGTCCGGTGGCTCGTGAGGGTTCGATCGTCCGGTGCATGTCGGATGTCCGGCGTTTTGGCTCTGGACAGGAGGGGTCAGATGTCCAGTCGGCGTCGGTCGTCCGGGCGCTGGTGAGTGTCGGACATCCGGTGTCTGGCGGTCGTCCGGGCGCTGTAGGTTGCCTCGGCTGCGGTCGATCTGGCTGGTGGAGTCTCCAGGCGTCGGACGTCCGGTGATCGTCGGTGGTCCGGTGGCTGTCGAACGTCCGAGCGATGTAGCTTCCCAGCAGCTCTTCCTCTTGTTCCTCGCGCTTGGTGTCCTCGCCGTCTTGTCCAATGCTCGTAGCTGTTCCGTGGCCTTCCTCTTGGTTCCTGGACATGCATAGCACACACGTTTTAGGTAGTAGCCATGTCTCACATGTGGAAAGTGAAGGTTCAGAGAGAAGCGAGTTCACCTTGTGTCCAATGGTGTATCTTCGAGGTCTCCTCATATGTCCTCTTGGGGTTTGGAGAGTAGTCGGAGTGTACATGGGGATGAACGTGGGATGCTCCGCATCATCTCCCCCCCCCCCTTGGGAAAGATCTGACCTCGGATCGTGATCCTCATCACCATGGAAACAGTTGTCGTAGACGGACTTGTAGTTGGACGAAGTTGAAGACATGGCGCAATCCAAGTAGTCCAAGGTGTCGCCGGAGTGATAGACATGCAAAAAGAGCAAACACAAGCAACACTCGGAAATACAATGGTTAGTGCACACAAAGTGTCCATCATGTAAGAATGAGTCCGTTCGGCAAGATTGGTCGTGACAAAGCGCATGAAGCTTATTATGATGATCTAGAATGAGATGCAAAGCATTCATGGGAGGAAATGCAATCATTGTGCACACAAATGTGTTGTAAATATGATCAATGCAACCACGGTGCAAAACGATGTCATAGTGAGACGGTTTTTCAATAGCATGAATATGGCAATGGATGCTCAATATGTGTATGTTATCATGCAATTGATGATGGGCAATATGATCATGATGTATGAATATGCCATCAAGGAGGATCACAACAAATTTGCTAAGGAAGTGAACAAGCTCATATATCATGGATGACATGGAAACAGATGCAACAAGACAAGCATAATGTGAGTCAATCCATGCATGGGGTGCAAACTTGTGGTGAGTATGATATGTCCATCGAGCATGACATGTATGAGCACAATCAACAAATATGGAGGTGTTGGTGTACCAAAGCTCGATATCGAGGCATGAGTGGAGTTCCGAAGGTGCATCCAATAAGTGCGAGTGCTCCTCAATGTGAAGGTCCATGTAGCCAATCTCCAATGTCGCTCCTCCGTTCACGAGATGTATCATGTAGACAACAAGAAGGAAACAACAATGAAAGATTGACCCATCCAATATGCGTATTTGAGGATGGCTCAAAGAGAAGGAGTTCACCTCAAGAAAGTTCCCAAAGATGTTGGAGTTGTACATCATGTATGCCTTCACATAACCAATATGTCGCATAACGGCACCACCTTGTGAATCCTCCAAAATGAAAAAACATGATAAACACTCGGAAAAACAAATGAGGTTAGCGAAAATGCAAAACCTAGCATTCGAGTGGTAAGATACCCAACAAGTTTATGCATCATGCTCATCATAAGAAAGTACAAGGGAGTATTTCATAGTATGGAGGAATATGATGCAAGAACAAACAAATGCAATAGGCTCAATCAAACAAGCATGCATCACAAGTAAGGTGTCAAAGTCTCCAAGATCAATAAGCATAGTATGGTTGCACTCAATACAAGTGGATATGAAAGAGGCAACTAATGGACATACGAGACAATGATCAAGATATATCATGTGAGAGGCATGAGCATATATGTCATCAACCCAAGAAAGCAAGTAATAGTGGAACATGGGTGATGCAACATAGCAAGCAATCATAGCGATCAAGTCAAGCATGCTAGTAGTGCGAAGATGCAACATACTAGAAGGAATCATGGCAAGCATGTCATGTCTGCAAATAGTGGGCATGAATAATTCACATGTCATAGCACAAGCATGAAAGCAAGATATGAGTAGAATATCATCAATGTATTGGCGAGAGACCATATGGAAATAGCAATGGCACATCATGACTCTCCCAACACAACAAGCATCAATAGCATGGGGCACATGATAAACATGGCAATAGCAACAAGTATCTCCACCAAGCATACAAATACACATGGAAGTAGCATAATGGTGAATCATGGGTAGATGCAAACAAGGGTCACAATTGCATGGCAAAGGCATAGAAGCAAGGATAACATGCAAAGCGAACACGGGAAAATGAGCATAAGGTGACAAGTGGTAAATAGCCCATAGCCGTGTGAGAGACAAGTAAAAGAGATGCGCGTAGCCGTTGCACGAAGGGAATGGTGGAAAGGATAGTCCACGGGATCCCAAGTCATCGTTGCTCTCAAGAGCTTATTTTGTCAACTCTTGGGATTGAGAGGTTGACGAGTATACATGAGTACCTACACAAAACAAAGACAAAGGAAAAATTGTGTGTGCATGGTATATGTACACATCATCCATCATGATGCGCACGTGCATGTGTTGGTTAGCACAAAATATGCAATGCTCAAATAAATGAGATGCGTGATATAGAAACATGTCATCCATCATGAGAGGTTTTTTGTTATGTATGGCATAATGGAGACTCAAAAGTTGTAATGCATCATGAGAAATATCTAGAGCATTGTTATTCATGGAATGCATATGGTATACACTATCACGGGAATCATGCAAAGTATGAAATGCATCAAGATCTCCTAATATGTATGAGGAAACTATGGGGGTCTCCTCATGAGCAAGAGTAGAAACATCACGTGGAGAATATTGACAACATCCAAAACAATGCATATTTGGTTCAATGTGATCATGGCATGTCATAGTGGATGAATTGCGCAAATCATGTAAAGGAAGCATGGCAATATCATCACATGAAAAACAAAAGCCAATGACCATCATCTCGTCATCTATGCCATAAGTGCAAATATGATTGATTTTAATGGGGCATGCATAGTTACTATGTTGTGATTGAAATGATGCAATATGGGAGATCTCACTCATAGCATATGACAAGTTCAATGGATTGTCAAACATGATGTGACCAATAGAATTTTCACATGATATCCTATGGAGCATAGCATCACAACTAGGAAACTCAACATGCTCATCATCATATTCATCATAAATAGGTAAGTCAAGGCATGAAGAAGTCTCACTAGCATGAAGCATGGTAATAGGTGGGTCAACATCATGAGAGCAATCGATGTCAAGATAGTCCACTAGTGGGACAAGAGAAGTACCATCACCTATGTTACCTTTGGAGCGTCGCTCATGTGTTGTAGGTGAGGTGTTGAAGATCATCTCGTTGTCATCTTCATCTTGATGGAACCATGTGGGGGGTGCATCATCATCCACCATGGCCATCGGTGTCTCCATCGGAAGGATGGACTCGTCGAGCATAGGCGTGTCGTCATGTAGGAGACCTAGCACCAAAGAAGAGAACACACTAGGAGTAGAGGTTAAGTCGTTAGAAATCATAGTGGCCTCACATGCCGTGTCAACTACCTCACTCACTACATGTTGTGGCTCACTCGCTCCCTCAAGGATGCTCTCACTCATATGGTTGGTGGAGTCACTCAAATGGCGCTCAACCTCAAATAGGATGTGTGGCATGCTCTCATGTGTGGGGCTCGTGGTGGTCACACTCATCCTCTCATAGGAAATGCTCTCAGTGTGACGTATGGTGGAGTCACTCATGTCACTTATGTGGTGGTGGTTCTCCTCACATGGCACTTGGGGCATCTCGACATATGTGGGTGTCGGAGAGATGTAGGTGCAAATGTCTCCATGCTCAACTCCTATCGCCGTGGTCGAAGGGGATGGCCCTTGCTCGACCTTCTTGTCGCCGTCTTGTTGTTGGAGGCCCATATGATGTGGCACCTCGTAGCTCATCTCCATGACCGAAGGGAGTTTCCCATGCTCGGCCATCTTCCTTGAGGGGCTTCCGAAGATGGAAGTGTCGCCCTCGCTCGTAGTAGTCGCCTTGGACTTGATGAAGTCAAAGTAGGCGTACTCGTGGGAAGTAGGCGAAGATGCCGTACATCGAAAGGCGAAGATGCCTTGTGAACACTTGGTGAAGATGCCGAGTGGTTGATGTAGCCGTAGAGTCGTCTTGGTGGTGGTCGTCTCGCGGTCTTCTTTTGTACTCTTGACGCTTGGACTTGGCGTGAAGTAGGGCTTGTTGGGACTTGTGCACTTGCGCTTGTGGAGCATCTTCATGATGATGATGTCGGTGTCGTGCTTGAGCTCGTAGAAGATGTCGTTCGTCGTCGTCATGCATATGATGTTTGGATGTGACTTGCCCTTCATGACGACGTTGATCACGAACGTGATGGTGGTCGCCATGTAGATGCGGACGAGGACGATTTGCACTTGCATCATTTCCGTGCTCCGGAGACTTGTGTCTTGAATGTCGCCGCCTTGAAGATGGCGAAGGGGAAGAAGACTTGATCAAGGCTCTAATCTCCTCCATCCTTACATCTTGCTCCTCTTTATGTGCGGAAAGCTTCTTGTCGACATCGTCCCTTTTCCTTGCTTCAGAGTGACGAATGTCGATGGAGATGTTCTCGATGCGCTCTCGCAATCTTGATTGTGCACCTTGCATTTGTCGTTGTAGATCGAAGATGGACGCTTTGTTGATGTAGTTGTTCACACCGTCGTTGTTGTCGTAGATCGGAGATGAAATGCCTTGCCTATCCATCACAAGACTCGAGCAAATATGAATAGGAGAAAGAGAAGAACTTATACCAATGTACCTTGACCGATGTTGACGATGAATCAAGTTCACTCAAATGCGGATAATGAAATAGCACTATTGGTACCAATCCTTGTCGGTTCTCACACCTACACAACTAAAAGTTTATGGTGGAGCTCGGTGAGGATAGTGGCACAAAAATTTGATGCAAAATGTTAGCAAGAGTCAATAATGTTGAAAGAGATTCACAAATTCGCAAGTGAAACAAATGGACCAATAGCAAAGAATGGCACACGGAAACACACACACATGGATAGATAAATGGGGTCGTGCAACCAAGGAATGAGCACAAAATGTGGAATCCATGGAAAACGCTCGTGTTGCACAACTCAAGAGAGACGCTAGCACGATTGCTCAATAGGCGGATACGACACTTGTGCACAACCTATAAGATGCAAAATGGATAAACTTTCTATCCCAAGTATGCTATATATGTATGGTTCCCAGTGTTTCTCTCAAGATGATCCAAGATGATCGGATATGACAATCTTATATGCAATGTGGTATGATGCTATGGCACTTGCTTACAAGCTCTTTGCTCTCTCTTTTTCTTTGCTTAAAAGCTTTATTCTCTTTTTTTCTTCTATGGCCACTTTTGCACAATGCACAAACCAAGATAGCAATTGTGTATATGCGGGAACAAACTTGTGACACAAGATATGATACCAATATATGCACCACAATGGTATGGTATGTATGCAATGGGAAGTATGATCACTAATATGCACAAGTAATGTTGCCGGCAATACTCAAATGGCTAGTCTCGATAGGCAAGTAACGCAAAATGGGCTAGGGGTTAACAATGCAATGTCAAGGGGAATATATAATGGTGTCATCGAGGTTACCATCCTTTGCGATGATGAGTGGTGGTGTTCTTGATGTAGATACCAAGATGACGGAGACTCGTCCCTAAGTAGCCGAAACACCTTAGGAAACGAAAAAACCGCGAACTCAAAATCTCCAATGACAAATGTCAAATGGTGGTAGCGGAAAGCGGTGGTGGTTTTGCACTAGGTAATGTGGAAGTGGGATGATGGCTTATGCGAGTCAATGTTGAAGTTGACGTCCCTAAGTAGCCGAAACACCTTAGGAGACACAAGCCACAACTCAAACAAAATTGGGTTAAGTTGGGGTGGAAATGTATGGTGGGCACGTCTATGCGGAAGTGGTGGTGGTGGTTGATGAAGAAAAAATTGTCCCTAAGTAGCCGAAACACATTAGGTGGCCCGAATCACTACTCAAGCAACCACTAATGCTATGGGGAACAAAATGGGTTAGGTGGCGGAAGTCGGTGGTGGTGTAACGGATGATGTGGTGGAAGCCCTAGGCAAATATGCCAAAATTCATAAAATTTGATGGAGTCAAATGATGTTGGTGGTATTTTTTTGGGAAGGGGGATGTCAAGAGCTTCACAACGAGCTAAAGAACGTCAAAATCGGAGTTCGGATGAATTAGTTATGGACAAAACAAAAATCAGCCGAAGTCTGAAACTACAGGTTACGGACGTCCGGGAAAGGTCGGATGTCCGGTCGTCGGACGTGCGGGAAGGTCGGAAATCCGTAAATTCAGCTCGGGTTAGGGGTTGTGGTCGTCCGGGAAAGGTCGGACGTCCGGGGCTTCGTGGGGGTCCGGACGTCCGTAAATCGCCGGTCGTCCGGTGGGTCGGGGTCAACGCGAAATTTCAGATCCGGGACGCGATTTTGGGCGGAAATTGGGGATTTCGGGGTCAAAATTGACGAGATTTCATGGATGGAAGATGGGGAAACTTGAGGAAATGCTAGATCCACTCGAAACCAAGCAAATCCATGGATCAAAATCAACAAAACATCATCAAACCAACAAATCAAAAAAAAAATTGGGGGCTATTTTTGGTGGGGATTTTCGGATTTAGGACGAAATCAACAAAATCAAGCTAGAAAAAGAGGGGTAGGGGCTCCAAAAACGTGATCAACCTGGCTCATGATACCAAGATGATGTAGGGCGGATCCCTATGTGGACGATCTTTCACGTTTGGAGTGGATCCTACGGGAAACACGACGAACAAGCGGAAGAACACACGGAGAAAAACAAGGGGAGGAACGAAAGAAACTCAACCGACAAGTAATTTATCACACAAGGGCTAGATCACTGAACACATAAGGTAGCACAAGATTCAAAATCAACAAAGGAAAGATACAAAGGTAGCCGTTCTTCTCCATGAGGAGGTCTTGATTGTCTTCCCTAGAAGGGGTCTTGAATCCGCTTGGGGGATCTTCTCCGAAGAAGTCGTGAGCTCTGAGAAGAAGTAACCAAGTGGATGAGCAAGGCTCTCACACAAAATATGAGCTAAACCATCGCTAACCTTAACTAGGAGGAGGTGGAGGAGTATATATAGTCTAGGTGAATGAAAGGGTAAGTGGCGTCGGGCCAACACACAGGAGGACGCACAGGCGTCGGACGTCCGACAGGTACCGGACGTCCGGTGGCTCGCGAGGGTCCGGTTGTACGGTGCATGTCGGACGTCCGGCGTTTTGGCTCTGGACAGGAGGGGTCGGTCATCCGGGCACTGGTGAGTGTCGGACGTCCGGTGTCTGGCGGTCGTCCGGGCGCTATAGGTTGCCTCGGTTGCGGTCGATCTGGCTGGTGGAGACTCCAAGTGTCGGACGTCCGGAAATCGCCAGTCGTCCGGTGGCTGTCGGACGTCCGAGCGTTGTAGCTTCCCAGCAGCTCTTCCTCTTGTTCCTCGCGCTTGGTGTCCTCGCTGTCTTGTCTAATGCTCGTAGCTGTTCCATGGCCTTCCTCTTGGTTCCTGGACATGCATAGCACACACGTTTGAGGTAGTAGCCATGTCTCACATGTAGAAAGTGAAGGTTCGGAGAGGAGTGAGCTCACCTTGTGTCCAATGGTGTATCTTCGAGGTCTTGTCATATGTTCTCTTGGGGTTTGGAGAGTAGTCGGAGTGTACATGGGGATGAACGTGGGATGCTCCGCATCATATGCCTTTGTCTACCTTGATTGAGAATAATAATGAATCTATGGATGTGAATTTTGTTGGTAGGAATAATTTTGGTAACAACGCGTATAGAGGAAACTTTAATCCTAGGCCGTCCCCTAGTAATTCCTCTAATAATTATGGAAATTCCTACAATAATTCTTATGGAAATTTTAATAAGATGCCTTCTGATTTTGAGAATAGTGTTAAAGAATTTATGATCTCTCAAAAGAATTTTAATGCTTTGCTTGAAGAAAAATTGCTTAAAGTTGATGATTTGGCTAGAAACATTGATAGGCTTTTGCTTGATGTTGATTCTTTGAAACTTAGATCTATTCCACCTAAGCATGATATCAATGAGTCTCTCAAAGCCATGAGAGTTTCCATTGATGAGTGCAAAGAAAGAACCGCTAGGTTGCGTGCAAAGAAAGATTGCTTTGTAAAAGCGTGTTGTTCTAGTTTCCATGATAACAATGATGAAGATCTAATAGTTATTGATGTGTCCCCTATTAAATCTTTGTTTTGCAATATGAATCTTCATAATGATGGGACTGGAGATGAGTTGACTTTATTTAAAAGGCATCCCAATGATTTGGAGTTTTTAGATCTTGATGTTAAATTTGGTAAAAGTGGGATTGAAGAGGTCAAAACTTTAAATAGCATTGAACTCACTATTATGGATTTAAAGAAATTTAATTATGATAATTGTTCCTTAATAGATTGTATTTCCTTGTTGCAATCCTTGTTGAATTCTCCTCATGCTAGTCAAAATAAAGCTTTTACAAAACATATTGTTGATGCCTTGATGAAACCTTATGAGGAAAAACTTAATTTGGAAGTTTCTATACCTAGAAAACTTTATGATGAGTGGGAACCTACTATAAAGATTAAAATTAAAGATCATGAGTGCTATGCTTTGTGTGATTTGGGTGCTAGTGTTTCCACGATTCCAAAAACTTTATGTGATGTGCTAGGTTTCCATGATTTTGATGATTGCTCTTTAAACTTGCACCTTGTAGATTCCACCATTAAGAAACCTATGGGAATGATCAATGATGTTCTTATTGTTGCAAATAGGAATTATCTGCCCGTAGATTTTATCGTCCTTGATATAGATTGCAATCTTTCATGTCCTATTATCCTTGGTAGACCTTTCCTTAGAACGATTGGTGCAATTATTGATATGAAGGAAGGGAATATTAGATTCTAATTTCCATTAAGGAAAGGCATGGAACACTTCCCTAGAAAGAAAGTTAAATTACCTTATGAATCTATCATGCGAGCTACTTATGAATTGAATACCAAAGATGGCACTACATAGATCTTTCCTCGCTTTTATGCCTAGCTAGGGGCGTTAAACGATAGCGCTTGTTGGGAGGCAACCCAATTTTATTTTAGTTCTTTGCTTTTTGTTTATGTTTAGTAATGAATATTTCATATAGATTCTGTTTAGATGTGTTTTTATGTTTTAATTAGTGTTTGTGCCAAGTAGAACCTATAGGATAACCTACGGCGATAGTTAATTTGATTCTGCTGAAAAACAGAAACTTTGCATGCACGAAAATAATTTTACTAATTCACAGAAACGTGATTTTGCGTTGATTCTTTTTGCTGTATATCAATAGATAAATTTCCCAGGACTTCCTATTTTGGTAGGAGTTTTAGAGTTCCAGAAGTATTCGAGAGTTACAGATTGCTACAGACTGTTCTATTTGTGATAGATTCTGTTTTTCTTTTTTTGACTGTGATAGATTCTGTTTTTCGTGTGTTGTTTGCTTATTTTGATGCATCTATGGCTAGTATCGTGGGGTATGAACCATAGAGAAGTTGGATTACAGTAGGTTTAACACCAATATAAATAAAGAATGAGTTCATTACAGTACCTTATGTGGTGGTTTTTCTTTCTTGCACTAACGGAGCTTATGAGATTTCCTGTTGAGTTTTGTGTTGTGAAGTTTTCAAGTTTTGGGTAAAGATTGATGGACTATGGAATAAGGAGAGGAAAGATCCTAAGCTTGGGGATGACCATGGCACCCCAAGATATTCAAGGACAACCAAAAGCCTAAGCTTGGGGATGCCTCGGAAGGCATCCCCTCTTTCGTCTTCGTTTATCGGTAACTTTACTTGGAGCTATATTTTTATTCGCCACATGACATGTGTTTTGCTTGGAGCGTCTTGTATGATATTAGTCTTTTCTTTTTAGATTACCACAATCATCCTTGATGTACACACCTTGTGGGAGAAACCCACTTGATTTGGAATTTATTAGAATACTCTATGTGCTTCACTTATATCTTTTGTGCTAGATAGTTTTGCTCTATTTGCTTCACTTATATTTTCTAGAGCACGGCGGTGGCTTGATTTTGTAGAAATTGGTGGTCTCTCATGCTTCACTTATATTATTTTGAGAGTCTCTTAGAACAGCATGGTATTTGCTATGGTTATAAATTGGTCCTAGAATGATGGGCATCCAAGTTGGGTATAATAAAAACTATCATAGGAAGTGAATTGGATGCCATGATCAATTTGATACTTGATAATTGTTTTGAGATATGGAGGTGGTGATATTAGAGTCATGCTAGTTGGGTGATTGTGAATTTAAAGAATACTTGTGTTGAAGTTGGCAAGTCCCGTAGCATGCATGTATGGTAAAAGTTGTGTAACAAATTTCTTGCATGGAGTGCTCTTTTGATTGCCTTCCCTTGAGTGGAGGTCGGGGGCGCGCGATGGTTAACTCCTACCAAGCTCCCCCCTAGGAGCATGCATAGTAGTACTTTGCTTAGAGGGCTAATAAAACTTTTGCAATAAGTATATGAGTTCTTTATGACTAATGTGAGTCCATGGATTATACACACTTTTACCTTTCCATCACTGCTAACCTCTTCGGTACCGTGCATTGCCCTTTCTCACCTTGAGAGTTGGTGCAAACTTCGCCGGTGCATCCAAACCCCGTGATACGATACACTCTATCACAAATAAACCTCCTTATATCTTCCTCAAAACAGCCACCATACCTACCTATTATGGCATTTCCATAGCAATTCCGAGATATATTGCCATGCAACTTTCCACCGTTCCGTTTATCATGACACGCATCATCATTGTCATATTGCCTTGCATGATCATGTAGTTGACATCATATTTGTGGCAAAGCCACCTTCATAATTTTCCTACATGTCACTCTTTATTCATTGCCCATCCCGGTACTCCGCCGGAGGCATTCATATAGAGTCATATCTTGTTCTAGTTTTGAGTTGTAATTCATGAGTTGTAAATAAATAGAAGTGTGATGATCATCATTATTAGAGCATTATCCCTTAAAAAAGGCCAAATAAAAAAGAGAAAGGCCAAAAAAGAAAGGCCCAAAAAAGGGGGGACAATGCTACTATCTTTTTCCACACTTGTGCTTCAAAGTAGCACCATGTTCTTCATATAGAGAGTCTCATTTGTTGTCACTTTCATATACTAGTGGGAATTTTTCATTACAGAACTTGGCTTGTATATTCCAACGATGGGCTTCCTCAAAATGCCCTAGGTCTTCGTGAGCAAGCAAGTTGGATGCACACCCACTTAGTTTCTTTTGTTGAGCTTTCATACATTTATAGCTCTAGTGCATCCGTTGCATGGCAATCCCTACTCCTCATGTTGACATCAGTTGATGGGCATCTCCATAGCCCGTTGATTAGCCTCTTGAATGTGAGACTTTCTCCTTTTTGTCTTCTCCACACAACCTCCATCATCATATTCTATTCCACCCATAGTGCTATATCCATGGATCACGCTCATGTATTGCATAAGAGTTGAAAAAGCTGAAGCGCGTTAAAAGTATGAACCAATTGCTTGGCTGAAACCGGGGTTGTTCTTGATGGAAGTATTTTGTGTGATGAAAATGAAACATAGCCTAACTATATAATTATGTAGGGATGAACCTTCTAATGCCATGTTATTTTGAGAAGACATGATTGCTTAGTTAGTATGCTTGAAGTATTACTATTTCTTATGTCAATATGAACTTTTATTTTGAATCATTTGGATCTGAACATTCATGCCACAATAAAGAAAATTACGTTGAGAATTATGCTAGGTAGCATTCCACATCAAAAATTCTATTTTTATCATTTACATACTCGAGGACGAGCAGGACTTAAGCTTGGGGATGCTTGATACGTCTCCAATGTATCTATAATTTTTTATTGTTCCATGCTATTATATTACCCGTTTTGGATGTTTATGGGCTTTACTTTACACTTTTATATCATTTTTGGCACTAACCTACTAACCGAAGGCCCAGCCCGAATTGCTGTTTTTTTTTGCCTATTTCAGTGTTTCGAAGAAAAGGAATATCAAACGGAGTCCAAACGGAATGAAACCTTCGGGAGCGATCTTTTTGGAACAAACGCAATCTAGGGGACTTGGAGTGGACATCAAGCAACAAACTAGGCGGCCACAACGGTGCCCGACGCGCCCCCTGGGGGTGGGCACTCCCCCCACCCTCGTGGGCCCCTCGAGCGTCCAGCGACCTACTTCTTCCTCCTATATATATCCACGTACCCCAAAAACATCTAAGAGCACCACGAAAAACTATTTCCACCGCCGCAACCTTCTGTATCCGCGAGATCCCATCTTAGAGCCTTCGTCGGCGCTCCGCCGAAGGGGGAATCGACCATGGAGGGCGTCTACATCATCTCCAAGGCCTCTCCGATGAATTGTGAGTAGTTTACCACAGACCTTCGGGTCCATAGTTATTAGCTAGATGGCTTCTTCTCTCTCTTTGAATCTCAATACAAAGTTCTCCTCGATCTTCTTGGAGATCTATTCGATGTAACTCCTTTTGCGGTGTGTTTGTCGAGATCCGATGAATTGTGGGTTTATGATCAAGTTTATCTATGAGAAATATTTGAATCTCCTCTGAATTCTTTTATGTGTGATTAAGTTATCTTTGCAAGTCTCTTTGAATTATCAGTTTGGTTTGGCCTACTAGATTGATCTTTCTTGCAATGGGAGAAGTGCTTAGCTTTGGGTTCAATCTTGCGGTGTCGTTTCCCAGTGACAGCAGGGGCAGCAAGGCACGTATTGTATTGTTGCCATCGAGGATAAAAAGATGGGGTTTATATCGTATTGCATGAGTTTATCCCTCTACATCATGCCATCTTTCTTAATGCGTTACTCTGTTCTTTATGAACTTAATACTCTAGATGCATGCTGGATAGCGGTCGATGTGTGGAGTAATAGTAGTAGATGCAGAATCGTTTCGGTCTACTTGTCATGGACGTGATGCCTATATACATGATCATGTCTAGATAATCTCATAACTATGTGCTTTTCTATCAATTGCTCGACAGTAATTTGTTCACCCACCGTAATACTTATGCTATCTTGAGAGAAGCCACTAGTGAAACCTATGGCCCCCGAGTCTATCTTTGATCATATAAGTTTACCATCTACTTTTATTTGCATCTTTTTACTTGCCAATCTATATCATAAAAATACCAAAAATGTTTATCTTATCATATTATCTCTATCAGATCTCACTTTCGCAAGTGGCCGTGAAGGGATTGACAACCCCTTTATTGCGCTGGTTGCAAGGTTCTTGTTTGTTTGTGTAGGTGCGTGGGACTTTTGAGGAGCCTCCTACTGGATTGATACCTTGGTTCTCAAAAACTGAGGGAAATACTTACGCTACTTTGCTGCATCACCCTTTCCTCTTCAAGGAAAACCAACACAAGCTCAAGACATAGCAATGCGCTCGCATTCCTCCTTGTCTATGGTGAAGCTCCGGTAATACCTATGCATGCACATGAGAGGAGTGTCAAGTAGTATACCATCCTCGAAGGGGTGAAATGAACACGTGAAAAGGAGATGATTCACCTTTGCGTATGTGAAGTAGATGTCACACGTCTCACTTGCCAATCGGACTCTTGACATGGTGATGTCCGTAGGATGCACCGCATCATCACTTTTACCCCAAAGAAGATAGAGTTCAACTCTCTCACATTCTGGACTCAGATTCGGACTACACTGACATATCTGACTCACGGCAAGAATTCTTTCATCCGGACTCTAAATTGGTTGATTCCTTTTTTGTTGGAAAGTTTATTTTGTGCACTTTTCAAGCCAATTGGATTCACCTTCAAAGTCATCCGAAGCATTGAGATATCGATGAAAAAAAAATCTTATGCTGTAGCGGAATCTGAGTCAAACTACAAGTCCAAAGGTGTTGCATCACATCCACTTGGGCCTATGGGCCTTGTATGACCTAGGTAAGTTTTAGGGTGCCTTGGGACGTCCTCTCACCTCCTTGGCCGCCATCCCTTGCTCCTATATAAGTAGATCAATCTAGTAGCTTTTTCCTTGGGATTTGTTTAGTTAAAAGTTGGCCTTTGCAACTTCGTGTACTTAATTTGTGTCCAACGACCAGGCCAAAACCGCTTTCGGATCCCCACATTTATCAATACTTCATCTATATTCGCAATATTCCGATTGCTTTTATCATATTCTTGCGTGGTCTTTGATTGCGTGCAGGAATAGACCTTCATGGTCAGATTGATCGTGCTCTGGTGTGGTCAATAAGCTCTCGGAGTTGGTTTAGCGATTGCTAAGTCGCAACATTGTGCATATTTGTAGTGGGATCATCAAAGTCGACTCCACCAAATCGATAGCTATCATCTCATCAAAAGATTGGGACACCCTCTCCTCTATCATTTATATATGAAATCAAGTTCAAACAAGGAAGGAGTAAATAGGAGATTAAGAAAATCAATTGGGAGGTGCAACAGAAGCCCAAGAGAAAAAGAAGGCATTCCATGCGACCGTGACCGCTCGCATGAGCGGTTGTATAACATGGAAACCAAGGCTTCTCGTCCACCCGAACATACTTTATAAGGGGTTGATGCCAAAATGTTAACAAAAGAACTACAGAATCACAAAATAGAGTGGTCATCATCATCCCCATCACTAGAAACCCTAGCTACCGCTGTTTCCCATCTCGATAGCCACCACCTTCATCTCCACCATAGTTCTCTTCCATATTTTCATACTTGTAATTGTGTATCACAGACGACATCCATTGTAAGCCATATTATCAATCAATCTACCTTCATGATCTGTTCTATGACGTGTTCTTTGTGTGATCGGATTTCCATGTGTGAGTAGTCCGGTAAGGTATTGGTTGAGGCAAGAGGCTTGCAATCCGATGTATTTGTTGTGGGGATCAATGGGAGTGATTTGAATTAATGTCTCGTATGTGTGAAATAAAATTGTTCCGTAGTTGTCTCTTGTCTCATTCGCGTTCTTCATCCCTGCACGTACCCATGATCTTGGAGAACGAGCCACGGAGAGGCTAAGGGCAGGGAGACCATGAAGTGTTATTCTAAACACAAGTGACATAAAGCTTAGTATGGTAATATTGATCCCATCGCTGGGTATTCAAGAGGTGTAGTCATTAAACGGCCAATGCTTTTGTCTGATTATTGCAATCTTAATTATTGAGGCAACCCGCCAGACGGATAGGGCCTTCAGTTTGACAACTGACTCTTGATGCAGGATGAGTGCGGGTCAAGATGTAATTTGTACACATGCCCCACTTTAGTTTGTAACAGGCACATCTCGATGGGTGACTTCTAGCACACAAATTAATTTCATATATGGTCCCTACATAAATATATGGTTGTAAGCATTAAGACCTTATACCCATGCCTATTTTTATTAAGTGTTTCCAGTGTCATGCCCCACTCTGGATTTAATTCTTTAACAAAAGCTTGTTTGAGACCCTAGCTTAAAGGGCACCATCCTCCCGTGGGTTTATAACTTAGGGTCGCCTCTGGGAAAAAAAGCGATAATTCTTTCTACTCCATTTCTGGATCACCAAAGGAAGTAATTGTGACAGTGCGAGACCGATTCCTTGCATTATTATTATTATTATTATTATTATTATTATTATTATTATTATTATTATTATTATTATTATTATTATTGATTGCTCTATGTTATTTTGCATTGCATCATGTCATCATGCCATTAAACTTTTGCAACCCAAACAAAAAATCAACCAAATAAATTGCATGGATCTTTGATCCATTTAAATTGAGGGAAATGCACACGGTGATTTCTCTTTAGAACATATAAAAGTCTGCCAATATTTTAGGGAGCTATAATAAAATGTTCCATTATTTTGGAATCATCAACCAACACACTTAGAATTTAAGGTCCATTTTGATCCCAACTATTTTCAAATCCATGCACTATTCTCCTTTGACTCTGAGGTAGGGTGGAAACCCAAGGGGCGCCGTTTCACGAAATGGAGAGGATCCTATGAAGAATACAAAGAACATGAGGGAAAAACACAAGAGAAAGACACTCAAAAACGAGAACGATCACACATGTGCTAGATCCATGAACATAAAGGGTGATACAAGATCTAAACGCAACAAAGGATGATACAAGGGGTGGTAGTTCTTCTCTGAGAGGAGGTCTTGAGGGGTCTTCCCGTGAGGGGTCTTGATTCCAAGGATGGATCTTCTCCGAAGAGGTTGCGATCTCTCTGATGGAGTAGAACCAAATGGATGAGCAAAGCTCTATCTCTAGTATGAGCTATCACAATGCTAACCCTAAAATGTGAGGGAGAGGGAGTATATATAGTCTAGGGGTGAACGGATACATGGGCTTCGGCCTTTTTACTATGCGCGGACAAGCGGAGCTGGACGTCTGGGCGTTACGAAGGGCCGGATGTCCGGGGCACGGAGGCCGGATGTCCAGGTTGGCGGGGTCCAGCTTCGTGACGTTCTGTGAAGGGCGCTAGATTTCCGGGCTAGGCGCGGGATGTCCAGGGTCGTCGGGCCGGATGTCGATGTAGGCGAACTCATGGGAAGTAGGCAAAGATGACGTACATCCGAGAAGATGCCTAGATAGCACTTTGCGAAGATGCCGAAGTGGTGGTGGTAGCCGTAGCTTTCTCTTGGTGGTGCTTGTCTTGCAGTCTTCTCTTGTGCTAATAATTTTGGCCATATCTTGATGTAGAGCATGTTGGGACTTGTATGTTTGCGCGTGTGGAGCATCTTCCTGATGATGGTGTCATTGTCGCACTTGAGCTCGTAGTAGATGTCGTTCGTTGTCATCGTGGACATGATGCTTGGAGGTGACATGCCCTTCTTGACGATGTTGATGACAAATGTGATGGTTGTCGCCTTGGAGATGTGGACGTGGACGAATTGCTCTTGCATTGCATGGGCGCTTCGAATATGATCGACTTGCTCGTGGCCGCCTTGAAGATGACGAAGGGGAAGTTGACTTGACCAAGGCCCGAATCTCCTCCATTCTTGCATCTTTCTCCTCCTTTTGTGTGGAAAGCGATGTAGTCCCTTTTACTTGCTTCGGATTGACGAATGTAGATGGAGAGGTTCTTGGTGCGCTCTCGCAAGGTAGAATGTGCGCCTTGCATTTGTTGTTGTAAATCGAAGATGTATGCTTTGGTGATGTAGTTATTCGCGCCGTTGTTGTTGTGGAAGACCGGATATGAAATGCCTTGCCTATCCATCACAAGACTCGAGCAAATGTGAGTGGAAGAAAGGAGAGAACTATACAAAATGTACCTTGACCAATGTTGAGAATGGATCAATGATCACTCAGTGATGTAACAAGGAAATAGCACAATTGGTACTGATCTCGTCATTTTCTCACACCTACACAAATAAGGCTTATGGTGGAGCTCGGTGAGGATAGTGGCACAAAAATTTGGTGCAAAATGTTAGCAAGAGTCAATAATGTTGAAAGAGATTCACAAATTCGCAAGTGAAACAAGTAGACCAATAGCAATATGTGGCACACGGAAACACACACACACACGTGCGCGCGCGCGTGCACACACGCACATGCACGGAGAGAGAAAGAGAGAGAGAGAGAGAGAGAGAGAGAGAGAGAGAGAGAGAGATAAATGGGGTCGTGCAACAAAGGAATGAGCTCAAAATGTGGATCCGTGGAAAACGCTCATGTTGCACAACTCAAGAGAGACGCTAGCATGACTGCTCAATAGGTGGATATGACACTTGTGCACAACCTATAAGATGCAAAAATGCAACGACTTCTATCCTAATTATGTATGTATATGTGGTTCCCTGTGTGTCGCACACGATGATCCAAGATGATCGGATATGACAATCTTATATACAATGTGGTATGATGCTATGGCTATTGCTTACAATCTCCTTTGCTCTCTTTTTCTTTGCTTAAAAGCACATTCTTTTTTTTTGTTATGGCCACTATGTGAAATGCACAAACCAAGATAGCAATTGTGTATATGCTGGAACAATCTTGTGGCACAAGAGATGATATGATGATACCAAGATGATTTGGTATGTATGCAATGGAAGGTGTAGACCAATGATCACTAATGTGCGCAAGCAACGTTGTCGGGAATACTCAAATAGCTAATCTCGAAAGGCAAGTGACGCAAAATGGGCTAGGGGTTATCAATGCAATTGCAAGGGGAATATACAATGGGGTCGTCGAGGTTACCGTCCTTATGTACGATGACGACCTCGCGGCGATGATGAGTGACAGTGTTCTCGATGTTGAACCGTCCCTAATTAGCCGAAACACCTTAGGAAACGGAAAAACCACGAACTCAATATCCCAAACATCAAATGTCAAATGGTGGTATCGGGAATGCGGTGGTGGTCGCAGAAGTATTGGTGGAAACCCTGTCAAAATGGGTTATGGTGGTGGAAGGGTATGATGGACTATACACGATGTCGGATTTGAAAGCATGGTCCCTAAGTAGCCGAAACACCTTAGGATACACAACTCTCAACACAAACAAAATTGGGTTAATTTGGGGTGGCGGAAGTGTATGGTGGGCAAGGTTATGCAGATTTATGGTGGTGGTTGATGAATAAGTAACCGTCCCTAAGTATTCGAAACACCTTAGGAAACTCGAATCACTACTCAAGCAACCACTAATGCTATGGGGGAAAATGGGTTAGGTTGCAGAAGTTGGTTGTGGTAATGTGGATGATATTGTCAAAGCCCTAGGGAAAGATGCCAAAGTTCCAAATATTTTATGGAGTCAAATGATTTTGGAAGTATTTTTGTCGTATGAGGGATGTCAATAGTTTCAAAACGAGCTAAAGAACGTCAAAATCCGAGTCCGGATGGATTAGTTATGGTCAAAACTGTCAATCAGCCGAGGATGAAACTGGGTGGGGCGGTTGTACAGCTTGGGTGGGCGGTTGTACCACTCCTGTAGAGTCCTAGGGTTCCAGTTTTGGGCTGGCAGAAGTATCAAGGGAAGGGGGAGCGGTTGTACTACTTTTGTCGGGAAATTTTTCTTAGATCTGGATCGGGATGTATTTGGGGTGGAAATGGATGATTTTGGGGGCAAAATTGGAGAGATTTCATGGATGAAAGATGGGGAAACTTGGGGAGATGGTAGATCCACTCGAAACCAAGCAAATCCACGGATCAAAATCAACAAAACTTCATCATACCAACAAATCACAAAAAACATTTGGGGCTATTTTTTGGTGGGGATATTCAAATTTGGGGGAAGAACACAACAAAACTAGGCTAGAAAAAGAGGGGTAGGGGCTCCAAATTAATGCCAACTGTTGTCGTGGGAGTCGTTTCTCCTTCTTATCCTTGTTCTAGAGCTGTGTTATGCACTAGGAGAAGGAGGAGTAACGACCATCACCGACGGTCGAAAAATCAGTGAGGGAGTGTGTCCACCATATATGAGAGAGGACAAAGAATCCCAGCTGTTGTCATGGGGGTCGCTTCTACTTTGTTCCCGTGTGCTAGACATTTTTGTATAATGCACTTGGGAACGAAGGGAGGAGCTACCATCACCGACGGTCGAAATAACTCTAAGGGAGTGTCCACCATATACACCACATGAGATGAGAGTTTTCAAGAAAATGATCGACAGACCAACAGTCAACCCATGATGAATAATAATGATCTAATTTAGTTTTTTGTAGTACATATATTGAATTTTAGATTTTTAATTTTTGAATTATGAACATAGGAAATGTCTGACAATGATAGGATCTCTGAGTGCGAGTACTGCGGCGACGACCGGGGATTATGCGACATGCCTCACCTAGAAGACGGTCGGCGCTTCATTATTAAGGTCGATGAGACCTTCAATGTTTATACGGTAAGCAACGACGACAAGTCATTTTTCATAATTAAGCATGACTTCTTCTTCTTCAACGTGTAATTTTGGTTTTCTACAATTCGACTAGTGCATACCCTGCCATGCAAGACATTATGTCTTGGAGAAGCTGGATTATGAGGATCATGAGAATATGGAGATAAAGAGAGTTAACCTCAGGACCAATCATGGTTATGCTTTGGACGTAAAGCTATACAATGCGGTGACCTACTCCCATTTTGGTTGCTCGAATTGGGAAGTGTTATGCAAGGTGTACGGTTTTAAGGAGGGTATACATGCCACCTTCGATCTGGGTGATCCTGAAGATGACATCGATGAAGATAATATTGAAGAAGCTAATATCGACATTTGGGTCGATGTTCATACGCTTCCACTTCTACCTCTGTGTGAGTTTCTCAAACATATTAATTAAGTAATTCATATTGTTTTTAGATAAATAGTTGACATCTTATATATTTCCATTGACAGCTTATTTCCATTCTTCAAAAAATGTTCGGAAAGTAGTAGACAAAACCTACTACACCGATGGCTCTGAACTAACTTACAAGGAGAAAGATCATCTTGTCTCCTTTATTATTGATGTTGAGACTTTCAATAAGAAATATGAAACTCGTCCACATTATGGTCAATACGTGCCACTAGTCCACGTGTTGAACTATGACAACATCCACGGAAATGGCATGGTAAGATTTTTTATTATTATGACACTAGTGCATCTTTTGCATACATTCTTCTAAAGCTAAACTACATTGCTAACTACGTTACTATTATGCTCTTCAACAGAAATCCCGAAGGATTGTGTGCCTCATCTGATGCATATGAAAGGTCACATGTGTTGTTAGCTTACGGCCAAGTCCGCCTACGGGTCACCACTGTTCATACAAGATTTCTCGAACAGATGAAGACCTCACAATCAAAGAATGGAAAAAAGCTATGAATGATCGTAGGGAGCTACTTGGAAGCAACATTGTGCAAAGCCCACGAATTGGAGACATGATAATCTCCATTCTCCATAATGGATATTCAGGGGCTATGTTGTTTTATGTTATTTTACCTTAGAGAGGGGTAGCAGGTCCTAGCTAATACTCATGATCATGTGCTAAGAACAATTAACTAGGGCTGGTTATGACTATGATGATGATGAGTATGACTTGTTATTATGATAACGAGTAGAGAAGTTGTTAGATGACTATGATGACGAGTATGACTTGTTATTATGATAACAAGTAGAGAAGTTGGTAGATGACTATGATGATGATGAGTATGATTTGTTATTATGCTAAGGAGTAGAAGTTGTTAGATGACTATGATGATGATGAGTATGACTTGTTATTATGATAACGATGACGAGTTATTATTATGATGATGATGCTAAGTCGTTATATGAGCATGATGAGTTATTTTATATATATATATATATATAAGTGGGTGAAATAAACATGGATTAGATTAAAGTGGAGGTAACATGGTGCAGATCGTAAGTACTACCAATGCAAACTAAAGTGATCAAGTTTGGATTAGTAGTACTTTTGATCTGCACCTTGTTTCCTACACTTGAATCTAATACATGTCTCTTTCATCCACTGATATAATAACTCACCATGGTCATAAAATCATATGATGAAACTACTGTATAAAACTTGTACAAATACAATACCAATTAGCTGCAGAAACAATACAAGAAAATATAGCAGTAGCGCTATTTTTAAGAAACGCTATTGCTACTTATGGTTAGCAGTAGCATTGTTTGGAGGGCATGCTAGTGCTATGTGTGGTTAGCAGTAGCGCTAGATAACCCACACTACTGCTATGGATCAGCTGTAGCACCGTAGTAGTAGCGTGGCCACCCGCGCTACTACTAGCACTATTTCCAGCACTACTAATAGGGTTTCCCTAGTACTGTAGAGTGTTGCAAAGTTAATTTATCTAGTAGATCAAGAACTTTGTGTTGATTATCTTTGCTTCACTAACACTTGCACTATAACCATGCCGCCGCTATAGCTATGCTAAGTTTTCAGGTCAAGAAGCGGAGGGTTATCTACGCGTACCGATCGTAAACCTTTTCGTTATTTCGGTTTAAACAACTGAGTTCCTTATGATTCGGATTTGTCTCTATGTTGCTCGAGGAAGATCAAGTTTAAGCTTAGGGGAGTTGATGAGTGATATTTTTACACTCATGTCACCATTGTTTAAACCGAGATATTTCATTTAAAAAGAGATATTCGCTCGGATATTGGCACTAATGACTAATGAATGGAAATGATTCCAAAAATCATCTCTTTGACGTGTTTGCACATGAAATGGGCTAAAATGGGAAGAAATCACGTGTGAAAATGGAATGAAAGGAAAACAGAGGAGGGAGAAGTCAACAAGAAGCGTTTGTACGAAGACAACACGAAAGACACCATTCCATATGGGCGCGTGTCGGTGTCAGTAAAAGTGGGGTATTACTAACCCAGTAAGAAGGGCCTTGACAATGAAGGCAAATATATTTCTCTATATACTAGGGATGCGTACGAAGACCCTGTTGAACCTGTCGGGCTATGGCCTGGGTTGTCAGGAGACACTACAAGGGACAAGTACAAACTGCCTCCGGGAGGCTCTTCACGGGGCCCTTCCGGGAGGGCATGTTGACAAGGCACCGACCCAGGATCTCTTTGGCTTCCGCCAAGGCTTGGGACACTTGTTCCCGGGTCTCCTGTTATCCTGCTCAGCACGGAAGGATTGGGCTAGGAAAATTTGGCATGCTCCAGGCCAGAGCCACCTTCTCGTTTGCAAGGTCGACCGCCTGACACATCGAATGGAGAAACTAGCTGGTGGACATACCGGCGCTGGCAACGCCTGTTGGGCGAAGCACCGGTCCCTGGGCCCAGTTGGAGCCCTCGATGGGAGGGGGGTCCCTAATGATATCCTCCACCACGAGGTGGTCGCATCTTCCCTATCGTGCGCGGCTTTGTCCAATGGACCAGTGCACTGCTAGACTGGGGACACCTACCGGCCGGACTCTCACCAGGGCCAGAAGGATGAAGGCATCACTGCCTGAAGCGTTGCTAGATGAAGCCCTGGGACCCTCGTAAAACCAATAACGGGGGCTTCTAGGGCCTAGGTTGCTGGGCCAGCAGTGTTTTCCTGGGAAGCGCCTGGCGGAACCTCAGGACCCCCCGTAAACCCAATAACGGGGGCCTCCGGGATTTGGGCGCTCCAATGACGCTTTCTGGGGCGTCACCCTGTGGGATCCTGGGGCTTCTCATAGACCTAACAATGCGGGCCTTCAGGGTCAGGGTGCCTTCGACAACACCCTCTGTGGCCTCCGGGGAAGCTCGGGTGGCATCCTCTCCCTCTCCGATAGTACCCTCAGGGGATGCAACTTCCCTGAGGCCATCTCCTTGCGGGGGTTCGTTTGCTACAGGGGATCCACCTCGGCCCAAGCGTCATGGACGGCCTGCTGGGGCACCTCCGTGTCCTCGGCCTGATGGCTCGCCTCTCGGTCATCGTGCTCGGTTCCTTCCAGATCCTCACCGGCCATCCACTTCATCGTCATATGCTTCACTCTCTTTGATGGGCGACTGGGCGGGAAGTACCACGTATATGGCAAAACAACGAGTTTAAAGTAGCCTGGAGGCTGCACAATTTATGCTATTAAGGCACGGGCTACATACTCATCCTTGGCGGTCCAAGACCTTTTGAGTCAGTCCGAGTGAAAGGAAATGCTCAGACCCGACCCCCAACACGCATGCTAGCGTGCCCCTGCGGAACTTGAGCCTTCTTAGGATCAGGGGCTGTCGGAATCTCCGCTGCATTCCTTGTGGATGCTCTAGTGACCGAAGGGGGAATTACCTCCACCAAGTCGTCATGTGTGGTCGATAAGCTAAAGACAAAAGACCAGCAGTAAGCAACGCTGTAAACGTAATGGACAGGTGGATCCTAACATTTACCTGATGACGGTGGTGCGGCATTGATGTTGGGCTCAGGTAGTGAGGCTGGGGGCTGCGAGAGATACGACACGCTTTTGGTCGGGCGGTGGAGGTGCGTCTGATAACCCACAAGTATAGGGGATCGCAGCAGTTTTCGAGGGTAGAGTATTCAACCCAAATTTATAGATTCGACACAAGGGGAGCCAAAGAATATTTGAAGGTATTAGCAGCTGAGTAGTCAATTCAACCACACTTGGAGACTAATTATCTGCAACAAAGTGATTAGTGGCAAAGTAGTATGATAGTTTTGATGATAGCAGTAGGTAACAGTAACAGTAACAGTGATATTGTAGCAGTAATGATAGTAGTAGAGACTGTCGGCGTCTTGGATATGGGGGTATCCAGCCCTGCCTGCCTGCGGCCCACCATGTGGCTCCATCGACGGCCTGGTACGGCCCAGCCTCAGCCTCAACAGCTCAATACCGTCACGAGGCGGACGACGCCAAGACCCTCGAGGGATCGGCCTCTCCAGGCTGGCTCCCGAGGGGCGGAGAGTTCTATGCAAGGTTTAGCTCACGAGGCTTAGCTGGCGTGAGCCATGACGACCAAGGCCAGGCGGGCGCCAGGCAGGCACCAGGCGGGCGCAGAGTGCAGGTTTCCTCTTCGGTGCAAAGGAGGCAAGCCAAAAGCGTGGAGCCCTGAGGAATAAGCCAAAGGTTTCCATCCTGGTGCAACGAGACCAGGACTGCAAGGACGGCAGGACGGAGGTCATCGACGAGCCCACCGCAGCGTCACGACCAGAAGCTTTTCGCAGGCGAAGATTACTTTTGTCAGGATAAGATGTACTACTTGTCCCCTTTCAAATCCGGCCGTTATGGGATCCCTTCCCGCCAACATTTGGGAAGAGGACCAAGGCCACTATAAATAGGACTAGCCACCACGATAGAGAGGAGGAGAGGTCGAACTAGCCCACAACACAACACACCAGCTCCCTTGAGCTCAAGAACACCCCACCTCCTGAGGCTAGTTCATCCATTGGACTAGTTCATCTTCAGCCCTCTGAGGCAATCCACCAAAAACGCTAGAGTAGGGTATTACACCGCAAGGTGGCCTGAACCAGGATAAACTGCTGTGTCTCTTTGTCTCTTTGAGCTTGCCGCACTAGGCTTAGGACAATCGTGAGTTGGTAGGCTGGGTAGGTTGAGACCTCTGCACGCACCCCAGTGTTCGAACCTCTCAATGGTTTGCGGATCCCTTAACCCAACATTTGGCGCACCAGGCAGGGGTGCGTCGCATCTTCTATTCCGTCAAATAGTCCTCCGCTGCTCCACCGATGCCATGGCCGATGCCCCGAGGGTGCACGTCGCGCACTGGGTCGTCCAGTCCTCCTCGGCAGCGCCCGCCGACAAGGAAGACCTCCACTCAGCTCTACTCGCAGCCCGAGCTCCACCGGGGCGACCGGCCGTGGGGAGCGCACGGCGCAACCTTCTCCACTGGCGCCGCGCCGCCGCGCGATCTACGAACTACGCTGGAGCAACCACTCCACACACATGTAGGGAACAAGCAAACATGCAAGTAGCGGTCGTCGTGGCCTGAGAGCTCTTACGATGCAGGCTGCTGGAAAGTGGCCGCTACGCCCTACTGGAACGGGTCGCCGGGCTGCTGGATGCGGCATGCAGGGGGCAGCGCCGTTCTGCACCTTGCCCACATCGCAGGCGGTGGTGGGGGCACATGCTCATCCCCGACAGAACCGCGCGCGCCCTCCCAGGGCCCCTGGAGAGCCTCTCGCCACCGACCAGCCCCGCGGAGGAGCCCGCACCCCTCCGAACGTGCCACCTAGGCACGAGGCTGCTCCAGGCGACATCACCAGGGGCCGCGCTAGAGTATTGGCCCCTAGCCAATAGGGCTAGCGGGCGACTGAAGAAGGCGGGAACGTGAGGCATCCGGGCGGCACTTCTGGTACAGACAGCCCAGAAGCCTACGTCCCCGTCGCGATGGATCCAAGGCACACGCGGGGAGAGGGGCCCATCCGATCCCCCACGCCAGGATGGGCGCTGGATATACACGAGGCCGAGCTCTCCTTCGAGCCGCCACCAAGCCCTGCCGACATCTCCAACGGCGACAGCCTCTGGGTACAACTAACGCCGCAGGAGCATGCTTATGCTGACCATGGATCGCGAGTGAACCAGGGTGCAGCTGCCACCAGGACTCTTAGGACGACGGATCCCCCGCAGGAGCGCGAAGGACGTTGGGAGCAGCGGGGGGGAAGCTCGGCAGGCCCCTCCTCGTGCTGCACGGAGCAGGGCCCTGGCTGGAGGTAGGTTCCCCGCCGGAGAAGGCGCCGGCGAGCCCTTCTTCCCGGTGGGGGCCTATGGTCGCCGAGGACGCCGCCAGCGTCCCCTGGCCCCTTGGTCTTGTACTGGTTTCCGGTCTCCCCAACGGTGGTTAGGGGTGGCACATGACGGGGTCCTCGTCAGGCGACATGAAGCAAGGCCCCGGCCTATGAAGGTCTCCGCTCGTGACACTCTCACGTAATAATGAGTGGGCCTGTACACACCCCCAGAGTCTTGTGAGCGCCGCCCTGGGGCCTCACGGGGGCTCCCGCCCACGTCCTAGTGGAAGCACCATGCTCCGCGCTGGCCGTCGACACTGTCCCCAATGACTATGCCCAGCTAGTGGAAGCACTTAGCTCCGCTCTCATGAGAAGACTTGAAGACTAGCTAGATGCCGGACGCGGCCATTTGCTTTTTGCCTTCTTTTTGTACTTGCTCGTCGACTTCTTGAAGCAGTTTGATTTTCATGCGTTTATAAAAATGGGGGGAGTTTTCTCGTTTCGTGTCGCTCTCTTGCCTTCAGTTCTTGCGTTCTTTCTGGAGCTCGTGACTGTTGCCCTGCCCTCAAGCGCTTCGCGAGCGGGGGCTGGGTACGGTGCACGTGCTGGTGCCGATCTCCCCCTGGGGGGGCTCAAGGGTGCGGCCACCCCGCGCGCCCACCTCGCCACTCTCCGGTAGTTGGCTCCTCACGAGGCACTCTACGGCAGGCCAGCAGGCCCCTCGGTAGGCATAGAACCTCGCGAGCTCGCAGCAGGCTTGCCTTAGGAGAAGGAACACCACCGCGACACCAGGCCTCACTCGAGACCCACGAAATCAAAGATAAGTCATAAACAACTACCTCGCTCGGTGGCCCGCAGCCCTGCGGGGCCCCGCTCCGGGCGCTACTTCAAAAGCATTTCGCAATCTCACACATCATAAGGAGCACCCCCTTTTCAAAATGCTCTCACAAGAATGTGTTCAAGTTTTCGTCATACAGGTCAAAGCAAAAGAAACACGGGCCTAGCTGGATGCCCCTTCTTCATCGCTCCCATCTGCGCTGCTTGCGTCGTAGCTGCCATCCTCCTTGTCATCGCCACCCGCGCCAGCTTCTTCGGCCGCGAGCACAGCTGTGTCATCCTCAGGAGTCAGCTCCTTCACCAAGGCATCCACATGGCCATCCACCCACTTGGCAGTCTTGTCTTGGGTAGCCGCAGGCATGGGGGCTAGCACGATGCTGAAATCAAAGTGGGAATCGAGGTTCAGGAGGTTGCTGAAGATGCGCGAGAGTGCACGCCCAAGGAGGCCCCGGCTCCTCTCCTCAACAAGCTCGCGAGCCTTCGCGGCCTGATCTTCCAGGCAGGTCACGATATCAGTGAAGAAGTTGAGATGGCTGGCGTAGTCGCTCTCGTGCGGGTGAGGAGCACTCTCGTCACAAATAGCACCCAAGGCGTTGTTGGCTCTGACGCGCAGGCCTTGGAGCATGGAGCCGTGCTCGCGTTCCAATGTCAGGCGGCGGCTCTTTTCACTCGAGGCCTTCTTCAGGAGGGAGGCAGTGTCCTCGACTTGCTTCCGGAGAGAGGATATCTCGGCACGTGCAGAATTCATGGCAGATTTGGAGGAAGTCAGGGCTCCTTGGGCAGCGCTCTCATGCTGCTCCACAAACTGCAGCTTAGCATTCAGGGCAGAGGTCTGACCCTCAAGCTCGGCGTCGAGCAGCTCCAGATCCAGGCGATGCCTCTCAGCCAACTCAGCACGCGCCTTCTCCACCCTCTCCTCCACCTCCAACTGGACCTGAGCTTCCCGAGTGGCGATTGCGTCCTCAGCCGGGGCAGCTTGCTGCACGCTCACCTCCAGCCTCTCCAATGCCATGCTGTGCTCCACGGTCTCCAACGTCAAATCTTCATGGCGCCTCAGGAGCTCCGCCTCGGCAAGGGCCGCCTCGCATGCTAAGGAGGCCAGAAGGGCGCGATGCTCCTCGACTTCGCGCTCAAGAGCCGCATTTGAAGACAAAAGATCTCGCTCCCGCTCCTCGGCCACCTCATGACGGCGGTTGGCTGCCTCGGCCTCTTCCATGGCGCGGGCGCAAGCTTTGCGAGAAGTCGCGAGCAAGGCCGCTACGCGCGCTCCAGCTTCGTCACGCTAAAGTTTCCCAAGGTTAATGGCAACCTTCAGCCGCTCCCACTCATGCTCCAGGTGGCAGTTTTCTGCCTCGAGCTTGGTGTTGACGTTGGCGAGCTCCCCGCCAAGATGGATCATCGCATGCATTGCTTCACCAAAGAGCCCGAAGCGCACGGCACTGCGCCCACAAGCGAGCGCAAGCTCCTCGCCAAGATCTTCGTCGGCCCCAGAATCGGGGCACCGGGGGCTATGCGTGGGTGTCAAGCTGGAATCCTTGGGGATGCCTGCTTCCCGAGGTTTCGCCTTCGTGGGAGCCCTACAAGACCCCAATCGTGAGAAAATGAAGCGCACAAGGGATTAAGAGAAAATATACTTACTCATCGGCAGCTACATATCTCCTCGGCTTCAGCGGCCGACGGGTGCCATCGCTGCGACACGGGGACCTCTTCCTCTTCAGGAACGACTCAAGGCAAAGGCGGGGCCGACCAGACCCCGACGGGCAATCCTCGGGAGGAGGAGCGCTCGGCAGGGCAGCCGAGGCAGGGACCCCGAGAGAAGGTGCGCCCGACGAGATCTTCTGGGTTACGACTCCGAAGCCATTGGTGGGCTCCTCGCCGTCAGCAGCCACTCTGGAGCCAACACCCTGGGCATCAGAGGCCTCTACCTCCAGAGCTTGGGTTCGCGTTGACTCTGCGGCAACCCCTTCCAGGGCCTCAGGAGTCTCGGCCTCCTGGGCCACTATCGGCGCTAGGCCTCTAGAGGAGCCCTCGACAGCTGCTGGAGGCCCGCCCCCCTACTTCCACACTCGGGGCACACGTGGCAGGATCGATCAGGAGAGGATCCACGAAGATGGCATTCTCACGGGGCCCCTCAAGGCCCTCTGGAAGCAACCCCCACTCATCGAACAGAGGCATCTACCTAGTGAAGGCCGCCTTCTTCGAGCATAGATAGAGAAGGCAGCCACCCTCTAGAAGGTCAGCAGGCTCGGGCTCGCCCGTCAGGAGTTTGAGCACCATGCTCAAGGTCCCAGCAGCCAGTCATGGCCTCTACAGCCTCATCGGATCTTCGACGCCTATGAAGTCCCATATTGGGCGGGAATGGCGCTGAAGGGGAGCGATGTGCTGCCTGACGAATTCCTTCACCACCATTGGAGTTGTCACTTCCAGCTCCTGAAGCCTCGCCAATCTCTTCCAAACGAAAGCAAGACGCCGGTCAGAGAGCCTCTTGTGGCACCAACCGGAGCTAGGCGAGGCCGGTGCCCCAGGAGTCAAGAGTAGGGGGCTGAACGCGTGGGCGTCCATGGGAAACCACTGCTTCTGAAATCCCTGTGCAGCAGGCGAGAGCTCGAAGTCGATTCCCGAACCGGCAGTTGCGGCCAAAGCTTCAAAGATCGCGCACCCAGAGCATTGGCGAGCGTCGACCAACCGAAGCAAGAAGAAATGCGAAATAAGGCCACGGAAGGAGTAATGCCAACCATGGCCTCACAGAGGAAGGCGAAGACGGCAAGAAGGATAACAGAGCGGGGGTCCAAATGTAGCAGGTGGATCTGGTAATGTGATACAACAACATTGAGGAAAGGGGAGAAGGGAGGAATCAGCCCCGCAAGAAGAGCATGCAGATAGATGGGGATCTTGGTGGCGCTCATCTCTCTCACTCGCCAAGATGCAGGGCGGACGGCCATCTCCTTCCACTCATTGGAATAGGCGATGAGCGCATTGTCGGATGTTGGGTTCCGGTAGGCCATTAAGGTTCGAACTCTAGGGTGCGCACGAAGATATTCCCCCTACCAATCCACGTCTGATTGCCTCGCGAGAATCTAAGCTAAAACGATGAACAACACGAGGGACACAAGATTTATACTAGTTCAGGCCACCGTTGTGGTGTAATACCCTACTCTAGTGTGTGGTGTGGTGGATTGCCTCAGGGGCTGATGGTGAACAGTACAAGGGATGAACAGCCTCGCGAGAGGTGTTCTTGAGCTGGTGCGATGAACTACTTGGGTGAGTTCGATCGCCTCTCTATCTGATCAGGACTCGATATGAGATGCCCTCTTCTATGGTGGCTAGCCCTATTTATAGAGGCCCTTGTCCTCTTCCCAAATATTGAGCGGGAAGGGCACCAACAAGGGCCATTTTGAAGAGGAACATCTAGTACAAGTTATCCTGACTAAAGTTGGTCTTCGGCTGCCAAAGGTACTGGCGATGACGCCGTCTTAGGCTCCACGGTGACCTCCGTCCTGCCACTCTGCTGGTCTTGGTCTCGTTGCACTAAAATGGCAAACTTTGCCTGATGCCTCGATACTCCAGGCCTGCGTTTGCCCCCTTTGCACCAAAGAGGAAACAAGGACACTGCGTAGGCCGGCGCCCGCCTGGCGCCCGCCTGGTCTCGATCGTCACGGCTTGCGTCACGGGCACCTCGTGAGGGTATCCCTGCCTTGATCTCTCCGCCTCCTCGCGAGCCTGCCTGGCAAGGCCGCTCCTGAGGAAGCCTCGTGTCGTCCACCCCGCGAGGCTTGGCCACTCGTGAGGGTCTTGAGCCTTGCATCGATGAAGATGGGCCATACTGGGCCACCACTCGAGCCACGCCGCAGGCCCCAGGCAGGCAAGTCTGGGGACCCCCGTTCCCAGGATGCTGACAGTAGCCCCCGGGCCCAAGGTGCGCTTGGACTTGGCTTAGAGGGGAAGCAAAGGGGCAAGTGCAGAGCGCCGCGGGCCCCATCAGCATGCGGCCTTGGCGCCGCGTGGCGGTTGATTGGACGTGGGCGCCTCCGCTTCCCCACGCTGCCTCGGCAACTGCTCGACTTGACAAGTCCCTGCATGCAGAAACGAGTCATGATTACTTGTGATCATGGAGGCCGACGGTTGGCCTCCTCCGGACTATAAGTACGGACAGGCGAGAGCCCCCGCAGTCCATCTCTTCCTACTTCTCTCTTTCTTCCTCGCCCTTGCTTCACTTCACGCCAATGCACGCTGATCCGCCGGTTTTTAGCGGAAGAGAAGGGGAGGGCCCCCCCGAGAGGGTCCCGACCCGCTTTCGCCGAAGAAGCGGCCGGTCCCCGGCCGCTGCGACGTGGTCGCATGGCAGGAGACGTCGAGGCCCTGGTACGAACGACCGCCGCCTGAGTTTCCGCTGCTCTTGTATGCCCGGGCCGAGGGCCCTAGAGAAGAAGATGCCGAGCGGCACCGCCGGTGCCACCGGCGACACCGTCGAGTCACGGCGGTGCGAGTCATCGCCCCCGGGGTCCATGCCGAGGGCTCTTCTCGCGAGCTTGTGCTTCATGCCACCATGCCTCCACGGTCTTGAATCTGCCTTCCTTCCTCCTTCGCCTTTGAGATGCCGCCGAGGGGGCCTCTGGAGCTCTGGCTGCAGCACCCTCGCGACCGGAGCGGAGGTCGAGGTTGTCGCTCCGGGCAAGGTCTACATGACCCGGGGCTGGGGCGAGATCGCCCGGGTCTGCTGGACAGGGGGTGCCCTCGTAATTCATCTTGAATACGATGGCGGCTCCTTGATGTTCTTCAAGGTCTTCGATGCGGAAGGATGCCGACTGGAGTGCTGCCCCAAGGAAGGCGGCCGGGGCATTGAAGTGGTGAGGACCAGGCCTGGCAACCGCTTCCCCAGCAGCTCCTCTGGTAGCAGCGGAGGAGCCGGAGAATCCAGCGACTCCCCCGAGCTTCACGTGACTCCGGAGACGAGCGGCGACCGCTACGAGCCCCCAAGCTCACATCGCGCTCGGGGCAGGGTAGCCGCATCTGGCCGCCGACGCAGTTGATCCTGATGGGGTTGGCGCCGGTGCTGGCCGGCCCACTGTTGATGATGGCATCTCCTATGGGGGCGCGCGTAATTAGCGTTCTTTAGGATTGGCACCTTTTGTTCCCTGCGAGGAACCGAAGAAAAACACCCTGCGGGAGTATGTAAGGCGTCTACCATGTCTTCTGTGAATATTATCCTTATTATGAAGCGATGCAAGATGCTTGTCCGGTCTCGGCTCGGCTCACCCTTTCTATCCTCAAGAGGGCTTGGTGCTCTACGCTGACAAGTCCCGGCCCCAGGCAGGCTTCAGCCGTCGCTGGTATGCCAGGTCGCGATGCCGTGGTCAAGGCAAGGAGGTGAGCGGCCCAAGGTCCAGTAAGAGCCCCCGAGGCGCGATGCTCGAGAGGTCCCCTTTAGCGCTCAAGCAGCCTCCGCTGGGCAAGAAAGGAAGGCGACGTCGCCATGATAGAGCCGCACTAGGCGAGGGTTTAGCGTCGCATTGATTTAGCTTTTCCAGGGGCGTGACTTATCTAATGATCTTGGAGTAGTCCTTCGGCGAGGTGCCAGGCCTGCGCGCTGGCAGCTTGGGTGTCGCTGGGTTGGGTCCTCGTGAGCTTCTCCCCTCTTCCCCGCACTTTCCTTCGTGCTCTATGTCCTCAAGTCCCGGCCCTCGAGCGAGCTCAGCCTCCACTGGTATGACAGGTCGTGATGCCGTGGGTCAAGACCAGGGGGTGAGGGCTGGAGAGCCAGTAAGAGCCCCTGAGCCGCGATGCTCAGGCGCCCCCCTTTTAACACGCGAGCGGATCGCACGAGAGAGAGGGAGAGAGAGCTCACGAAGTCCCCCATGCTATTCCTTAGGCGGATCCTGTACGCCAGCACGAGGAAAACAAGGACTGCAATTACGGCTGCCAGCCAGCCATTGGTTGCTCCGAGGGAGTGATTGAGGCACTGAGGGCCTGGTGAGGTAGCGCTATGCGGGGCTGCCGCGGCCAGAGCTCGACCACTCAGATTTGTCGATGTTGCAGGGACGGACCCATGCGCATGCACCGTGCCAAAGTGAGCGGCTCCAAAGGTAGGTGTCAATTGAGCAGGCGATTATCTTAATCAGGTTAAGCATGAATAAGCAAATAAACTTAGATAGATGCAGAGAAAGGCACACGCCACTGGGTTAGGCCCGAGCGGCTTGGGGATGATGCAGCCCGAGGGGCTCCCTCAACAAGGTAAACTGAAGACATAAGCAAAACGGATACATGCGGCGGGGAAAGACCCCCACGACCTGGGAATGATGCAGCCCTAAGGGCTCTCCCAGCTGAAACGAAACTTGAGAGAACTCACCTAAAACCATTGTAGAGCGATTGTCGGAGTAGCTGACGGTGCGTGGTGAAGAAGCCAATCCTCACAAGCCCTCGGGGCTCCGAGCCTCAGGAGGCTCAGGAAGTCCGGGCGGCTCGGCGGTGTCCATCTCCATTTCCTCCAGGAGCGCGCGATGCTTGGCCACTTGAGCTTCCAGAATGCTTCTCATCACGGGCTGGTGGGCAGCATCCGCGTTCGGCAGGCCGAAGGGCATGCGAATGTAGCTATGGGGTGGGCCCTCGCAACGCCCTACGTGCAAAGGCCAGAAGCACTCCTGAGATGCGACTCGATTGAGCCCTGGGTTGTCAATGCAAACGCGCAGCCCGCCATCCTCGCCTGGATGGGGAGCTATGCTGGGCAGGCGACGGTTGCCGCGCATGACTCTCGATTCCTGCAACTCCTGAGCGACCTTGGTGATGAACTCCTGAGGGTTGGGCCCTCCTTGCCTCGTGCTTTCCTGAGGGAAACGTGCCGCGAAGCACGCCTCCAAGTGGTGCCCGAGTGCCTCCCTCGTGATCTTGGCAAATTCAATGGCTCCCGAGGAGAGAGCCCCTAAGCCCTGCCCGAGGAGGGCGCCGGGCGCGCCTCCCTATGCGACGGAGGGTGGCGCCCCTTGGACGGGCGCGTGTCCTGATGCGGCGCCTCCGGAGGTGCCTGCCTCCTGAGGCCTTGAGCCAGGTGATGTCTTCTTCTTGGGAGCTGCTTTAGGAAGGTTTCTACTCTTGTTGTCTGGGTCCTCGATTGACGTGGCATGGAAGGCGCGCTCGAGAGAGCAAACCGCATCCTTCTCTTCACAGGGGACCGTGATGGCTCCGCCACTTCCTGGCATCTTGAGGACGTTGTAGCCATGGTGAGTCACTGCCATAAACTTGGCCAGGGCGGGATACCCGAGGATAGCATTGTATGGCAGGAGGATGTGGGCGACATCGAAGTCAATGAGCTCGGTACGGTAGTTGTTGCGCTACCCAAAGGTGACAGGGAGGCGGACCTGCCCTATCGGGACAGTGGAACCATCAGTGACTCCTGAGAAAGGCTTGGTTGGTTGAAACTGGTCATATGGCACTTGGAGGTTGTTGAACGTCTCGACGGACAGGACGTTGAGCCCTGCCCCGCCGTCGATGAGGATCCTGGTGACTTGCACGTTGTTGATGACTGGGGAACAGAGAATCGGAAGGACACCGGCTGTTGCCGTGCATTTGAACTGATCCGCTGAGCTGAACGTGATGGCGCACGCAGACCACCTGAGAGGGCGCGTGGCATCAAGCTTGGGGAGGACTGCATTCACCTCACGAGCAAACTGCTGGAAGATGCCCTGAGAGGCTGGGGCCTGGGCACCGCCCAAGATGCAAGCGATTGCACGCGGCTCCTGGAAGCCCCCAGCCCCCTCGTCCTGATGATGGTCGTCATTCCTTCTTGGTGGTGGTGGCAGAGGAGGAAGTCCTGTGTTGCCTTGCGGGCGATCCTCATGAGGCTGATCCCTCCAAGCACCCTCGCGAGGCTGGCAGTGATACTCGCGAGGCCGGTCACGCCACCCTTGGCGAGGGCCACGGTCGTCCCATCGTCCTGCACCTCTTGCTCCGCCTCGGCCATAGCCCCGATCATTGCGCTCGGGACATCGACCAACACGGCCTTCTCGCACAGCCCTGACCTCTTGGCATTCGTTTGTGTTGTGGGTATGGAGATCATGGTACACACAGTACCGGCTGCCCTTGGACGACTCCGGCTGGTCCCTGCCGCGCTTCATGTCCGGCTCTGCTGCAAGCACAACTGTTCCCTTGCGCTTCACATTCTTGGCCTTGGCTTTCTTCTCTTCTGGGTCTGCTGGCGGGAGCTCGAGAAGGGAAAGGCGTCCCTCCTCAGCCCTTGCGCAGTTGGTCGCCAGGTTGAACAACTCCAGAGATGTACACAGATCTTCGTGGATCGCTGGCTCCTCCTTCATATTGACGTCGCGGACGCCATCAGAGAACGCCGAGATGATGGCCTCCTCGGTCACCTTGGGAATCTGGAGGCGAGCGTTGTTGAAGCGATGGATGTACTTCTGCAAGGTCTCTCCGGGTTGCTGCTTGATGCGGCGCAGGTCACCACGGCCGGTGGGCGGTCGCGAGTGCCCTGAAAGTTGGCGATGAAGCGAGTGCGCATCTCGTCCCAGGAGGAGATCGTGTCAGGAGGCAGGTTCAGGAGCCAGGTGCGGGCACCGTCCTTGAGTGCCATGGGAAACCAGTTCGCCATGACCTTTTTGTCCCCGTTGGCGGCTTCGATGCCTAGCTCGTAGAGCTGTAGGAACTCCGTGGGGTCGGCAGTGCCGTCATAGGGAGGGGGCAAGTCAGGTCTGAACTTGCCCGGCCAGGCGACACTGCGTAGCTCGGTGGTGAAGGCGCGGCAGCCTGCAGTGGCCACCGGAGCTCTCTGCTGGTGCGGGGCTTGCTCCTAGGGATTCCCACGCACCGCTGCTTGGAGCAGTGCGGGGTCTTGACATGGTGGCGCAGGGATGCGGTCATGGCGCACCGGTGCCGGGAGCACGCGTGCACCTTCTTGGGGACGAGGGATCTCTTGGCAGCTCCTTTCTTGTCGCGCGGGCACCGGACACGGTGGATCTCATCCTGGGGCCGTGCGCCTTGGAGCCAGGGCGCCTTCTTGGGGAGGAGGTGGCGGAGGCACCTCCTGGGCTGCACCACCCGTGCAGGACGGGGGTGAGGCAGCGAGAGGGATGGCCCAGGGGAGCCCCCTGCAGCACTGACGAGCTCGGTGATGCGAGCGAGCCACTCCTCGTAGAGGTCGTCGACGGGATGGTAGTGCAGGAGCTCACGCGCCAGGAGCAACGCGGCGTGCCCGTCCGTGGGGGCGCGACGGGCGTGGGACGACGAACCAGCTGGAGTCAGCAACGGGGTGGCGGTGCGGCCTTCCCCCTGCACCGAAGTATGCAGCAACGAGGCTTGCTGCTCGTTCCCTGTTGGGTCGGTGGCGGCGTTGGCTGAAGGCCACGGGGAATGACGGGGACATCCACCGACGGGAGCCGTCTGGGCGACACGGGCGGCGAAAGCAGCCCGACGCTCGGCGCGAGCCCGACAAGCGTCAGCGATGGACACGACGGAAGATCAAACACGAAACAGCAGAAGAAAGATTCCGGCGTACCCCTACCTGGCGCGCCAAATGTAGGATGTTGGGTTCCGGCAGACCCTTAAGGTTCAAACTCTGGGGTGCGCGTGAAGATCTTCCCCCTACCAATCCATGTCCGATTGCCTCACGAGAATCTAAGCTAAAACAATGAACAACACGAGGGACACAAGATTTATACTGGTTCGGGCCACCGTTGTGGTGTAATACCCTACTCCAGTGTGTGGTGTGGTGGATTGCCTCAGGGGCTGATGGTGAACTGTACAAGGGATGAACAGCCTCACGAGAGGTGTTCTTGAGCTAGTGCGATGAACTACTAGGGTGAGTTCGATCGCCTCTCTATCTGATCAGGACTCGATATGAGATGCCCTCCTCTGTGGTGGCTAGCCCTATTTATAGACGCCCTGGTCCTCTTCCCAAATATTGAGCGGGAAGGGCGCCAACAACGGCCATTTTGAAGGGGAACATCTAGTACAAGTTATCCTGACTAAAGTTGGTCTTCGGCTGCCAAAGGTACTGGCGATGATGCCGTCTTGGGCTCCACGGTGACCTCCATCCTGCCGCTCTGCTGGTCTTGGTCTCGTTGCACTGAAATGGCAACCTTTGCCTGATGCCTCGGTACTCCACGCCTGCGCTTGCCCCCTTTGCACCAAAGAGGAAACAAGGACACTACGCAGGCCGGCGCCCGCCTGGCGCCTGCCTGGTCTCGATCGTCACGTCTTGCGTCACGGGCACCTCGCGAGGTACCCCTGCCTTGATCTCTTCGCCTCCTCGCGAGCCTGCCTGGCAAGGCCGCTCCTGAGGAAGCCTCGTGTCGTCCGCCCCACGAGGCTTGGCCCCTCCCGAGGGTCTTGAGCCTTGCGTCGATGAAGATGGGTCATACTGGGCCACCACTTGAGCCACGCCGCAGGCCGCAGGCGGGCAAGTCTGGGGACCCCCGTTCCCAGAACACTGACACGCGTGGCGGACCTTGTCCAACCCCTCCTGATTGATCACCGTCGACTGCTCAAGTGCTGTCTCCAGGGCCGGCGGAGGACCGGCCGGGGCGAGCAACTTCCCCTTCTTCTTCCCCAGCTTGGGGGCCATGACGAGCGCCAAAAGTGGGGTGAGGCGCTAGTGCCGGATCTATGGACGAGGCGGCAATATTGGGAAGGAGGAAACGAGCCTGAGCGCGACAATCTACGAAGGGTAAGCTACACTAGCAATGGGCGACCACTAGTCCTGCAAGATATCAAGGCGATGTGGGGAAGTGGAGACGCCCACGTCCCATCAACCGCCACGTGTCGTCAAGGCCGCAAGCGGTTAGGGCCCGCGGCACTCCGCACTTGCCCTTTGGCTTCGCCTGGAAGCCAAGTCCGAGCGCGCCTTGGCCTGGGGGCTACTGTCGACGTCCTGGATATGGGGGTATCCAGCCCTGCCTACCTGCGGCCCACCATGTGGCTCCATCGACGGCCTGGTACGGCCCAGCCTCAGCATCAACAGCTCAAGACCCTTGCGAGGGGCCAAGCCTCATGAGGCGGACGACGCCAAAACCCCCGAGGAATCGGCCTCTCTAGGCTGGCCCCCGAGGGGCGGAGAGTTCTATGCAAGGTTTACCTCACGAGGCTCAACTGTCGTGAGCCATGACGACCAAGGCCAGATGGGCGCCAGGCAGGCGTAGAGCGCAGGTTTCCTCTTTGGTGCAAAGGAGGCAATCCGCAGGCGCGGAGCCCCGAGGAATCAGCCAAAGGTTTTCATCCTGGTGCAACGAGACCAGGACCGCCAGGACGGCAGGACGGAGGTCATCGACGAGCCCACCGCAGCGTCACGACGAGAAGCTTTTCGCAGTCGAAGACTACTTTTTTCAGGATAAGTTGTACTACTTGTCCCCTTTCAAATCCGGCCGTTGTGGGATCCCTTCCCACCAACATTTGGGAAGAGGACCAAGGCCACTATAAATAGGACTAGCCACCACGATAGAGAGGAGGAAAGGCCGAACTAGACCACAACACACCACACCAGCTCCCTTGAGCTCAAGAACACCTCACCTTCTGAGGCTAGTTCATCCATTGTACTAGTTCATCTTCAGCCCTCCGAGGCAATCCACCAAAAACGCTGGAGTAGGGTATTACACCGCAAGATGGCCCGAACCAGGATAAACTATTGTGTCTCTTTGAGCTTGTCGCGCTAGGCTTAGGATTATCACAAGTTGGCAGGCTGAGTAGGTTAATATCTCCGCACGCACCCGAGAGTTCGAACCTCTCAAGGGTTTGCGGATCCCTTAATCCGACAGCGATAGTAGTAACTTAGCAAGAACAATATATGATAAATTTGTAGGCATTGAATCGGTGACTCGTTGGATGATATTCATCATGAGATAGTTATAACCTAGGGCAATACGACACTAGCTCCAGTTCATAAATATAATGTAGGCATGTATTCCATAAATAGTCATACATGCTTATGGAAAGAACTTGCATGGCATCTTTTGTCCTACCCTCCCGTGGCAGCGAGGCCTATTGGAAACTAAGGGATATTAAGGCCCCTTTTAATAGGGAACTGGAACAAAGCATTAGCACACGGTGAATACATGAAATCCTCAAACTACGATCATCACCGTGAGTGCTCCCAACTATTGTCACTCCGGGGTTGCCGGATCATAACACGTAGTAGGTGACTATAACTTGCAAGATCGGATCTAGAAAACATGTATATAAAGGTGATAACAGAAATGGTTTAGATCTGAAATAATGGTACCCAGGTTCCAAAGTGACAAGCATTAAGCATGGTAAAGTCATAGCAACATCAATCTCAGAACACAGTGGATACTAGGGATCAAATCCTAACAAAACTAACTCGATTAGATGATGAATCTCATCCAACTCCTCACCGACCAGCGAGCCTTCAAAGGAATTACTCACTCCCGGTGGGGAGCATCATGGAATTGGTGATGGAGATGTGTTGGTGATGATGAAGATCGAAGATCGCCCACTCCGGAGCCCCAAACGAACTCTAGATTTGCCCTCCCAAGGAATAATAGGGCTTGGTGGCGGCTCCGTCTCGTGAAACGCGATAATTCTTTCTCGTCGATTTTTTTCTTCTGGAAATATGGGATTTTACAGCGTCGGTTTGAGGGTCAGCGGGGCCACCAGGTGGGCAGCACCCACCTAGGGATGCCTGGGGGGAGCTGGCGCGCCTTGGTGGGTTGTGCCCACCCAGGTGCCCCCGTCAGGTACATCTTGGCTCCATAAATTATCTTATTTGATATAAAACATCCTAGCAAAGTTATGTTTCCATTCCGAGAACTTTTATTTCTGCACAAAAATAACAACATGGAAGTTCTGCTGAAAACAACGTCAGTCTGGGGTTAGTTTCATTCAAATCATGCAAATTAGAGTCCAAAACAAGAGGAAAAGCATTAGGAAAAGTAGATACGTTGGAGACGTATCAACTCGCCCAAGCTTAAACCTTTTATTGTCCTCAAGCAATTTAGTTGATAAACTGAAAGTGAAAAAGAAAAGGTTTTACGAACTCTTTTGCTCTTGTTTCATAAATAAGCTTAACAACACCCAGGTTTTTAGCAAGGATTATAACTAACCATGTCGACAATAACTCGCAAAGATTATATTAACTCATATCAATGACATAAACAACTAGAGAGAAATAATAAGATATCTCAAACAGCAACCCGTTATCAAAACAATCATGATATAATATGACAATAGAGGTATCTCACTAGCCCTTTCTAAGATCGCAAAAATGTAGAGCACCCCCAAAGTTCAAGCAGCGACTAAACATTGCAATTCATGGTAGAAAAGATCCAATCATGATGCACCCAATATTAGCTATACACAATGCATCAGCATGACAACATTGCTCTCAGGTTCTGGCGCTTATTTGAGAAGGTGATGACACAACATAAAAGTAAATATATAGTCCCTTCGCAGAGGAAGTAGTGATTTGCAGAGGTGCCAGAGCTCAAGTTTTTTTAAAACAGAGGTAAATGATATTTTGAGACATGCACCCTTCTCTTTCACTTCACGACCATCAGTTATCAATATCTTCCATGCTAAGCACGCTAGTAGCAGTTCCCAAGCGGAAATGTAAAGGTTATGACTCCATTGGGAGTTTTTGTTTGATTATTTGTAAGCTCTTCTCTTTTGCAGTTTGGGACTGTGCATCCCTATTACCGCTCTTTTCTCGTGCGATGGCGAGTGAATAAACACTCGACCTGAGAATAACCCGCTTAGCATGGAAGATACCGACTACCTCCTATCGCTCCATGAACGATCCAGGCACACAAAAAGGATATTTATTTGAAGTTTTTAGAGGTGGCACATGCAAATTTACTTAGGACGACAGGGTAATACCGCATATAGGTAGGTATGGTGGACTCATCTGGAATAACTTGGGTTTCGGGTTTTTGGATGTACAAGCAGAGTTCCCACTTAGTACAGGCGAAGGCTAGCAAACAGGTTGAGAGGCGGCTAGCTAGAGAGAAACAACAATCATGAACATGCATTATGCATAAGTAACATTGGACACTAGCATGAGTACGATATGAACACCATGAACATAAATAGCATAGAGGCTATGTTGGTTTTGATTCAACTACATGCATGAACATGTGCCAAGTGAAGCCACTCGAACATTCAGAGGAGGATACCATATCATCCTACTACATCACAATCATTTTAACGCAATACTGATATCCAAGACAAATCATTATTCACTCCTAGCTACTTATGCATGGCATGAGAAACTATAATCTCTAATTGTCATTCCAAACATGTTTGATCATAATAGGCTGAAGCATGGATACTAGGTTAAACATATCTCCAAAAACAAAACAAGTCGAGTTCATGCCCGTTTCTCTTTGCCACGGCCAGTTCATCTAATATCGTCATTATTGCCTTTCACTTGCACGACAGAACAATTTGAAATAATAATAGTGCAAGAGTGCTGTGGACTAAGCTGGAATCTGCAAACATTTTATTCAAGAGGAGAAGATAAGGTAATATGGGATCTTTGTTAGATCAACATAATGCAAATAAGAGCCACTCAACATTTTCAACGTGGTCTTCTCCTCGGTATGACTCGATAAAAGAAAAAGAAATTCATAGAAACACACTGAAATATTTTTGGAGTTTTTGATTTTTCTAAAGCAAGCAAACGAAAAAGGGAAAAGCAAAAACGAGAAAAACTATTTACGGGAAAGCTCCCAACAAGTAAAAGAAGAATAAGGAAATCTTTTTGGGTTTTCTTTTTAGTGCTACAATAATTTAAACTAGAAATAAAAATCAAAAAGAAGCAAGAAACATATTTTTTTTGGATTTTCTCAAAGTTTTTCAAACACACAAGAAGAAAGCAAGAAAAATAAATTAAGCATGGATGATACAATGAAAAAGTGTGGATACCAACAACTGGAATGAAATGTGTGAACATGAATGTAATGTCGGTTGGAATACGTACTCCCCCAAGCTTAGGCTTTTGGCCTAGGTTGGTAATCACCAGTCGTAGAAGCCGTGAGGTCCGATGTTGAAGTGCCGGGGAGCAGGCACCATAGGGTCCCACTGCTGGGGCTTCGCATGTGCTGCCGCCAGGTTGTTCCGATAAGCGACAATGTCCTCAGGCATAACTCTGTATCCATTCCGGACAACATAATCAAACAAAGCAGGTGCAGGCAAGGGGATGACATCATGAGTGTCCTCATTAAAAACTAACTTGTAAGGCAAGTCAAGATCAGGGCGATCTCAGCAAGAAACTGATGGTCCTTCATAGATACTCTATCTAGGTAAACCTTGGGCAAGGGGTCTGGTGTCAAGTTATCTACAACCGGACATTAACAAATTCCCATCTGCCTATAACCACAGGCACGGCTTTCGAAAGATTATACCCTGCAGGGGTGTCCCAACTTAGCCCATCACAAGCTCTTGCGATCAATGAAGGATATACCTTCTCCCAGGAAGACCCGATCAGACTTAGAATCCCGGTTTACAAGACATTTCGACAATGGTAAAACAAGACCAGCAAGACCGCCCGATGCGCCGACAATCCCGATAGGAGCTGCACATATCTCGTTCTCAGGGCAACACCGGATGAACACTACATACAACTAAAACTAGACCTCGAGTTTCCCCGAGGTGGCGCTGCAAGTGGCTCTGGTTCGGACCAACACTTAGACAAGCACTGGCCCGAGGGGGCTATAATAAAGATGACCCTTGGGTTAATTACTCCCAAGGGAAATGTAGGTGGTGGTGAGGCAAATGGTAAAACCAATGTTGGGCCTTGCTACAGGAGTTTTATTCAAAGCGAACTGTCAAGGAGGTCCCATAAATCACCCAACCGCGTAAGGAACGCAAAATCCGGGAACATAACACCGGTATGACGGAAACTAGGGCGGCAAGAGTGGAACAAAACACCAGGCATAAGGCCGAGCCTTCCACCCTTTACCAAGTATATAGATGCATTAATAATATAAGAGATATTGTGATATCCCAACATAATCTTGTTCACCATGGAGCGATCTTCAACTTCACCTGCAACTAGCAACGCTATAAGAGGGACTGAGCAAAGCGGTAACATAGCCAAGCAACGGTTTGCTAGGAAGGGTGTCAAAGGTTAGAGGTTCATGGCAATTTGGGAGGCTTGAGGAGCAAAAAATAGGTAACGCAGCATAGCGATAGAACAAAGCAACTAGCATAGCAATGATAGTAGTGAGATCCAGGGTAGCGGTCATCTTGCCTGAAATCCCGCAAGGAAGAAGAACGAGTCCATGAAGAAGACGAACGGGAGCAGTCGAACGAATCCTCACAATCGCAACATAACGGGAACTATCGAGAAGAAGCACACAACATAGTAAACACACCACACATAGGCAAGACAAGACTACATGAACCTACTCATGGCAAGAGATGATGCAAACAAGAACAACACATCAAGGCAAGTTTAAATGAGGCCGGGAACAACATATAACAATTCCGGTACGTCCTCATATGCAAATTTCAAAATTGGTCCAGATCTGAATAAACCTTATGTTCAAGTAGTTAAACATCAAGTTAAAATGCACCAAGATGATCTACACGAGATTCTAGTCAAGTTACATATAAAGTTCATTTAGTTCAGAGCTACGGCCTAGAAGATATGAGCAAAACTAGTTAAACATGGCATTGATGCAAAATGCACCCAAACATCAAGCAAACACCTCAAAACAAGGATGCAACATGATAATATGAAGCTACATGCAAAATCAAGCAAGTTTCATATAGAGCACACTTAAAACGGAGCAACGGTTCGACACACACACATGAAACAAGTTATAGCAATAATCTGTCCAAAACAGCAACTAGGCATCTTGCAAGCATCAAAACAACATGCTACAGGACCTCAACAAGAAAACAAAAGGCATGGGCATGATGTACAGGTAAAGCATAACAAAACATGAACACTGAGCTATCTCCAGAAATCACTAGAACATGCTCAAACACACATGGCAAGATTGCAAATAATAACAGTTTCAGACTTTGCAGAAAATAACATCAGGTTGCAATGTTTAGAGCTATCAAACAACATGTTACAGGAACTTATCATGGCAAACAAAGGCATGGCAAGAATCTACTAATTGCATAGAACAAGAGTCCTTTACTCACCATAAGCCAAAAAGGATCAGAAGATAGGATGGCACCCATGTAAACATGGCAAGTTATATTACAGATTTAAACATGGCAGGAACAACGATAAGTAGGTATGTAGATGAGCTTGTACCACTCACCACAGAGCAATACATGGCATGGAAAGGCAACCAACAGTAAGAAGACATATTTATGAAGCTAAGCATGGCAAGAGCAAGTTCATAGGGTGCAAGGATCAACTACAAAAACCTTGGCAAAATTGAATAACATGTAAACAATCTGCCAGGAAACATTTTGTAGCAAAAGTAGAGCATGAAAATGACATGCTACACTACTCCATCATTGCAAACAGGGGCATGAATGGCTAGATCATAACCATATGTTCAAAACACCCTTACTGAAGTATCTCAAAATATGCACGGATCTCTCTGTAGCATCAAGTTTACATGGCATCAAAATAACAGCAGAACAGGGACTGAATCAGCAATATCATGAAGCCTAGTTTGCATGCTTGTGCTAGTCACCACATTGATCACAAAAATGCATGGTAAGAACCTCTATAAAGAAGACATAGCATAGATCAAAACACATGTAGACATCAACCTCATAGGATGCACACATCAAACATGGCAAAAATGACAAAAGAGCAAGTTCTGTTAACAGACAGCAGACAACATCATGAAGCACTCTTGCAACGATGATTCATGCATCAAGATGAACTCAAATGAACATGATGCAATAGAATGAAATGAAGTACTCGTTGAGACGAACAATTTGACATATTACACGCACAAAACGGAGCTACGGGTGCAGAGATATGATGCGATGAATATGGCATGATAATGTTGAAATATTCGAGGACTTAGTCATATTTCACCTCGCGGGAAAAGTTGGACGGGACGGGCGTGCCCGAGCGTTTGGTTGGCGGGTCGGGACTGGATCCGGACGAGGCCATCCCGGCACGGGCGCCAACGACGACCGGCGGCAGGGAGGTGCCCCGGACCTCCGGCGAGGCGCGGAAGCCGAGGCGGGCTCGGGGACGGATGGGGAAGGCGTCGGCGGCCGGATCTGGTCGCTGCCACCC
>NC_041381.1:291256320-291263220 GCF_002162155.2 Triticum dicoccoides
GCTGCCGGAGATGGCAGCGCCGGCGAGGGGAGGCGAAGATGGCGACGAAGCACGGCGACGGCGGCGGAGCGAGGCGCGGGAGGTGGCGGCGGCTGGGCCCGCGGGGGCCGGGAGCGGGCCGAGCGGGCCGGCGGCGGCGCAGGCGACGGGGCGCCACGTGGCGGTCCCGGATTCGCCGGGATGCGGCGGCGGACGCGTCCGGTCCGGGACGGACATGTTCGGCGGACGAGAGGAGCGGGGCTAGGGTTTCGGGAGGAAAACATCCGCGAAAATGGACGGGGAGGACGTTTTTATAGGTAGAGGGAGCTAGGAGAGTCCAAATGAGGAGAGGTTTTCGGCCACGCGATCGTGATCGAACGACCGAGAGCATGGAGGGGAGTTTGCTGGGTTTTGGGCCAGTTTGGAAGGGGTGTTGGGCTGCAAAGAGAGAGGGGGGTTTCGGGTTACGCGGTTAACCGTTGGATTATCAAACGGACTCCAAATGGCACGAAACTTGACAGGCGGTCTACCGGCGGTATACCAAGGCCGCTTGGCAAACCTCGGGCCATTCCGAGAAAGTTTAACACCCGCACATGATACAAGGTCTGAGAGGGGGTGACGGGCGCGCGCGAATGGTCCGGACTCCGAACGGACAACGGAGAGAACCGGGAGAACCCGAACGGATGCAAGTTTTGAAAAACATGCAGATGATGACACGGCAAAATGCAACACGCAAGAAAATGACCTGGCAACAACGTCGAATAACTGGCAGACACCTGGCGCATCAAATCCGGGGCGTTACAACACTCCTCCATTAACAAGAGATCTCGTCCCGAGATCTTAGGACCGAGACGGAAGGAAAAAGGGATGAGGTGAAACAAGAACTCAAGAGAAGAAGCAAAGAATCGAGAGCACTCGAGAAGAAGAGAGAAATGACGAGAATGACGAGAATCAAAAGCTCACTGAATCAGATAGAGTATGAAACCACTCCGGTTAGAACGAGATAAGAAACAATAAGAGTGAAAGGATTTAGGCAGCACTCCGGCTGAAAATTGAAGGAATAGAACAAGAACTTCACAAGATGGGATGACACTTGATGAATACATGACACAAAACCTCCGGAAGAATTGAAAGAATGGAATGAAATGAACTTATAAGGAGGGGTTGAACGAAGTTGTTGAGAAAATCAACAACGAAAGAATAAGCTTGTTGTGGTCTTATAGGTAACATCTCAAGATCAAAAGGTGATAACCGGACACAAACGGAAAAGATTAAATAGCTGAGAAGAATGAAGAAATGCAAAACTCCACTTCAAAATAATATGGAGAATTAATTGCACTTCGAGACGCGATAAGAAAAGATGCTTGAACTCTACCAACAAGAATCTTGATGAACTCTTGAAGAACGAAATAAATCATGAAGAACCACCATGAAGAGCTCCGTTGACAAAAGAATGATGAGATAGAATGAAGGAAGAAAGAATGAGATGAGCCTTGCGATGATTTAGATGGAGGTTCCGATGAAATGGACTAGGAAATCCGAACTCCGGAAAAGAAAAGATGGGAAACACTTGGAACTAGAATTTATTCATCAAGAACAAACTCTGAAGGAAGGGATTAATCTCCTTGAAGAAATAAGAATAAGATTTATTGTATGCTTATCCTTCATCAAATTAAATTGATGACCAACAATGGATTTGGCATACTACTTATTCTTCTTGACAAAAAGATTGAGAAGGGATAGCACAAAACTTGAGAAGGTCTTCATGAACCACCGGTAGGATTGAAAAGAACAAATGAATTAAAATGATAACCAAGGAAAAGAATCTGAAGGAACCACCATAAGAATTCAAAAATGACTGATGAAAGGGGCTGAATCACCGGGAAGAATTAGAAGAACAAATATGCTTGAGGGGATTTAGATGGAAAAGAACAAAGAGATCATGAGCTGATTAAAGAACACTTGAACGAAGCATCGGGATAATAGGATAACGGTAACTGGAATGATTGCCTCCGATGAAAAGAAACGGGAAAACAACTTCTGACCTACTCCGGATGGGTAAGAAAAGAATATCTGACAAATGGACTAATTCGAGAGGGTAACCAGAAGCTAGAACCACGAATCTTCGGGAGGACGGACAAGGTTTAGAGGAAAAACTCTTCTTCGGTCTTCAAAAGAGGACGGGAAACACCACCAAAATTACTGAGATACTCCGGGAGAATTAAAAATGAAGGGATTGAGCCGACAATGAAAAGAATTTGAAACCGATCTTGGAAAAGCATCTGACTGATGAAATTCATTGTTACGTCGGACTCCGAAAAGAATTAGGAATGGCTCTGGAATAATTAGAATAGTCAGGTAAGATCCTGGAAAAAGACCTGTGGGTTAGGGCCCACTAAAAGAAAACACCGTTGAGAAGGATTATTGAACAGATAGATGATGCACCGGAACAATTGAAATATTTGAATGAGGTGACAACCTCGAATTAACTGGAACACAGACGAATCTTCTGAGATGTCTTGAACACTCCGGAAGGATAAACTGGCGAGAGGTGAACAAGCAGGGAAGGAACTTGATCCAAGGAAAAGAAAACGATTAACCCGAAAAACTTGAATTGAGTCCACCGGAGAAGAGATGAAGAATGTCGAACGAAACAAGAATTCACCGGTTGAAATAATTGGGGGAAGACTGAAGAAGCTCCGCACGAATGAAATAGATGGTCGAGAGAGAGTCAGACTCCGGGAACAGAAGGGTGGGAGGGCGGGAAAACAAAGCAACTTGGAACGGGAAACCGACGAATAACTTGAAGAGAAAACACCGGTTGAAATCATTGAGGAAAGAAATCAAAGACTTTGCACGAGTAGGATGGATACTCGATTACGGACTCCGGTTCCGAGAAGAAGAAGGGTTGGGCGGGTGGGAAAAGAAAACAACTGAGGATAGAGAAATAACTTCGTTGAGAGCAAATTGAGGATTGAACTTGCAAAGATGAAGAGGCTCGAGTCGACTTGACGAGGAATGCACCGGATCAAAAGAGCTGAGAACCAATGATCAGAGAACCCACTGCGTGATCCTAAAAAAAATTGAAGGGGAAGAGGAGTAATTCAAAACACCTACGTCAAGATTCCTTACCAGAGCGACGAAGGGGTTAAGGAGTAAAAAGAATTCCTACTCTCCGATATAACTAGACTCCGAAAATAGTTTTCTTCTAGACTCAACAATGGCCAAACTACACGATCAATCAAGGGGGCTCCTAGGGTCGGTCGAGGCTCTGATACCAACTTGTCACGCCCAATATGCGACCCTATCCAGAAAGAACTCGAAGGTCCCACCAAGGATAGACCCGCATATTGAAACGCTTTTGCAAGGTGGATATCATTACATCAACATTACATAATAGATAGGGATACATACAAGAGGCATACAATGCCACAGGAATAAAACATCAATTCATCATACATAAGAGCATCATCCGACTATGGATGAAACACAAACAGAAACTCAAACGACATCCACCCTGCTAGCCCAGGCTGCCGACCTGGAACCTATCCCCTGATCGAAGAAGAAGCAGAAGAAGAACTCAAGCAAGCAAGCATCGCTCTCGCGTCATGATCAATGCAAAACCTGTACCTGCAACTGTTGTTGTAGTAATCTGTGAGCCACGAGGACTCAGCAATCCCATTACCATGGGTATCAAGACTAGCAAAGCTTAAAGGGAAAGGAAGGGGTAAAGTGGTGAGGCTGCAGCAGTGACTAAGCATATATGGTGGCTAACATACGCAAATAAGAGCGAGAAGAGAGTAAATGGAAGGGTCGTGAAGCTAGCAATGATCAAGAAGTGATCCTGAACTCCTACTTACGTCAAACATAACCCAAAACCGTGTTCACTTCCCGGACTCCGCCGAGAAGAGACCATCACGGCTACACACGCGGTTGATGCGTTTTAATTCGTATCTGGTGTCAAGTTATCTACAACCGGACATTAACAAATTCCCATCTGCCTATAACCGCAGGCACGGCTTTCGAAAGATTATACCATGCAGGGGTGTCCCAACTTAGCCCATCACAAGCTCTCGCGATCAACGAAGGATATACCTTCTCCCAGGAAGACCCGATCAGACTCAGAATCCCGGTTTACAAGACATTTCGACAATGGTAAAACAAGACCAGCAAGACCGCCCGATGCGCCGACAATCCCGATAGGAGCTGCACATATCTTGTTCTCAGGGCAACACCGGATGAACACTACGTACAACTAAAACCAGACCTCGAGTTTCCCCGAGGTGGCGCTGCAAGTGGCTCTGGTTCGGACTAACACTTAGACAAGCACTGGCCCGGGGGGGCTATAATAAAGATGACCCTTGGGTTAATTACTCCTAAGGGAAATGTAGGTGGTGGTGAGGCAAATGGTAAAACCAATGTTGGGCCTTGCTGCAGGAGTTTTATTCAAAGCGAACTGTCAAGGGGGTCCCATAAATCACCCAACCGCGTAAGGAACGCAAAATCCGGGAACATAACACCGGTATGACGGAAACTAGGGCGGCAAGAGTGGAACAAAACACCAGGCATAAGGCTGAGCCTTCCACCCTTTACCAAGTATATAGATGCATTAATAATATAAGAGATATTGTGATATCCCAACATAATCCTGTTCACCATGGAGCGATCTTCAACTTCACCTACAACTAGCAACGCTATAAGAGGGGCTGAGCAAAGCGGTAACATAGCCAAGCAACGGTTTGCTAGGAAGGGTGTCAAAGGTTAGAGGTTCATGGCAATTTGGGAGGCTTGAGGAGCAAAAGATAGGTAACGCAGCATAGCGATAGAACAAAGCAACTAGCATAGCAATGATAGTAGTGAGATCCAGGGTAGCGGTCATCTTGCCTGAAATCCCGCAAGGAAGAAGAACGAGTCCATGAAGAAGACGAATGGGAGCAGTCGAACGAATCCTCACAATCGCAACATAATGGGGACTATCGAGAAGAAGCACACAACATAGTAAACACACCACACATAGGCAAGACAAGACTACATGAACCTACTCATGGCAAGAGATGATGCAAACAAGAACAACACATCAAGGCAAGTTTAAATGAGGCCGGGAACAACATATAACAATTCCGGTACGTCCTCATATGCAAATTTCAAAATTGGTCCAGATCTGAATAAACCTTATGTTCAAGTAGTTAAACAGCAAGTTAAAATGCACCAAGATGATCTACACGAGATTCTAGTCAAGTTACATATAAAGTTCATTTAGTTCGGAGCTACGGCCTAGAAGATATGAGCAAAACAAGTTAAACATGGCATTGATGCAAAATGCACCCAAACGTCAAGCAAACACCTCAAAACAAGGATGCAACATGATAATATGAAGGTACATGTAAAATCAAGCAAGTTTCATATAGAGCACACTCAAAACGAAGCAACGGTTCGACACACACACATGAAACAAGTTATAGCAACAATCTGTCCAAAACAACAACTAGGCATCTTGCAAGCATCAAAACAACATGCTACAGGACCTCAACAAGAAAACAAAAGGAATGGGCATGATGTACAGGTAAAGCATAATAAAACATGAACACTGAGCTATCTCCAGAAATCACTAGAACATGCTCAAACACACATGGCAAGATTGCAAATAATAACAGTTTCAGACTTTGCAGAAAATAACATCAGGTTGCAATGTTTAGAGCTATCAAACATGTTACAGGAACTTATCATGGCAAAAAAAGGCATGGCAAGAATCTACTAATTGCATAGAACAAGAGTCCTTTACTGACCATAAGCCAAAAAGGATCAGAAGATATGATGGCACCCATGTAAACATGGCAAGTTATATTACAGATTTAAACATGGCAGGAACAACGATAAGTAGGTATGTAGATGAGCTTGTACCACTCACCACAGAGCAATACATGGCATGGCAAGGCAACCAACAGTAAGAAGACATATTTATGAAGCTAAGCATGGGAAGAGCAAGTTCATAGGGTGCAAGGATCAACTACAACAACCTTGGCAAAATTGAATAACATGTAAACAATCTGCCAGGAAACACTTTGTAGCAAAAGTAGAGCGCGAAAATGACATGCTACACTACTCCATAATTGCAAACAGGGCCATGAATGGCTAGATCATAACCATATGTTCAAAACACCCTTACTGAAGTATCTCAAAATATGCATGGATCTCTCTGTAGCATCAAGTTTACATGGCATCAAAATAACAGCAGAACAGGGACTGAATCAGCAATATCACGAAGCCTAGTTTGCATGCTTGTGCTAGTCACCACATTGATCACAAAAATACATGGTAAGCACCTCTGTAAAGAATACATAGCATAGATCAAAACACATGTAGACATCAACCTCATAGGATGCACACATCAAACATGGCAAAAATGACAAAAGAGCAAGTTCTGTTAACAGACAGCAGACAACATCATGAAGCACTCTTGCAACGATGATTCAGGCATCAAGATGAACTCAAATGAACATGATGCAATGGAATGAAATGAAGTACTCGTTGAGGCAAACAATTTGACATATTACACGCACAAATCGGAGCTACGGATGCAGAGATATGATGCGATGAACATGGCATGATAATGTTGAAATATTCGGGGACTTATTTCACCTCGCGGGAAAAGTTCGACGGGAACGGGCATGCCGGAGCGTTTGGTTGGCGGGTCGGGACTAGATCTGGACGAGGCCATCCCGGCGCGGGGGCCGACGACCACCGGCGGCAGGGAGGTGCCCCGGACCTCCGGCGAGGCGCGGAAGCCGAGGTGGGCTCAGGGACGGATGGGGAAGGCGCCGGCGGCCGGATCTGGTCGCTGCCCCCCCCCCGGATCGGAGCACGGGGCAGAGTTGGGCGGCGGATCCGGCGAGGCTCGGGGCGAGCCGGCGGGAGGCGACC
>NC_041381.1:291263684-291308005 GCF_002162155.2 Triticum dicoccoides
GGGGGGCGGGCAGGGTGCGGCCGGTCGCGGGACGCGGCGGCTCCCAGCGGAGGGAGGCGGCGGAGGTCACCGGCGGGGCTGCCGGAGATGGCGGCGCCGGCGAGGGGAGGCGGAGATGGCGACGAAGCACGGCGACGGCGGCGGAGCGAGGCGCTGGAGGCGGCGGCGGCTGGGCCCGCGGGGGCCGGGAGCGGGCCGAGCGGGCCGGCGGCGGCGCGGGCGACGGGGCGCCACGTGGCGGTCCCGGATTCGCCGGGCGGTGGCGATGGACGCGTCCGGTCCGGGACGGACATGTCCGGCGGATGAGAGGAGCGTGGCTAGGGTTTCGGGAGGAAAACATCCGCGAAAATGGACGGGGAGGACGTTTTTATAGGTAGAGGGAGCTAGGAGAGTCCAAATGAGGAGCGGTTTTCGGCCACGCGATCGTGATCGAATGACCGAGAGCATGAGGGGAGTTTGCTGGGTTTTGGGCCAGTTTGGAAAGGGGTGTTGGGCTGCAAAGAGAGAGGGGGGTTTCGGGTTACGCGGTTAACCGTTGGAGTATCAAACGGACTCCAAATGGCGTGAAACTTGACAAGCGGTCTACCGGCGGTATACCAAGGCCGCTTGGCAAACCTCGGGTCATTCCGAGAAAGTTTAACACCCGCACATGAAACAAGGTCTGAGAGGGGGCGATGGGCGCGCGCGAATGGTCCGGACTCCGAACGGACAATGGAGAGAACCGGGAGAACCCGAACGGATGCAAGTTTTGAAAAACATGCAGATGAAATGCAGATGATGACATGGCAAAATGCAACACGCAAGCAAATGACCTGGCAACAACGTCGAATAACTGGAAGACACCTAGTGAATCAAATCCGGGGCGTTACACTGACAGTAGGGGCCCACATAGGGAAATGCCTTGTTATTATGCGCAAAATAATGATTCCTCCACCTGATAGCTGGGACCCACCGGAAGGGCCTCTGTATTTCGCGAAAAAAACGTTCCCCCCGCTGTCAGCTCGAACCCACCGGAGATGCCTCCTTATTACGCACAAAAAAATGAATACTCCCTCTGCTAGCTGGGACTCGCCTTGGTGGGAGGCTGACTTATGGGCCTACTAAGTTTACAGGGACGGAGGGCTTTGTCAACTTAGTCAATATGAACGATTCTAGCTCCAGTGACCGTACGATGTCCATCCAACAGCCATAGTGCTTCTTCAACCTCTGGTCTTCCTGCTCCAGCCGCCCAAAGCAGCGTCGGTCGTGCTGCATGCTCCTGCCTCCCGTGGCCGGCTATGATGCCGCGGAGGCCTCACCGCCCCTACTACTCCCACCGCTGTCCAGGCCATCCCTCTACTCACCCACACCCCATGTTATTCTGCGGCGACGGCAGCCTCACACCGCAGCCGAACCAGTGAACCCTCGTACTCCTCTTTGCGTGGGCATCCACTGCTGCGTCTTCCCCGGCTCCCCGTCGTCCCCTTCCTAGGCCTCGTTGTCGTCCACCGTCGTGGTGCTCTTGGCGTGGCATGGTCAATGTGGTCAACGACCGACTTCCATGGAAGAGTAATGTGCGTGGAGAGGCTGGCAGCTGGGTCCACGGCGGCCGCAAGGAAGTGCCTCCTTATTACGCACAAAATAATTATTCCTCCACCTGACAGCAGGGACCCATCGGACAGGCCACCGTATTTCGCAAAAAAAACGTTTCCCCCCTGACTGTTGGGACCCACCAGCTACACCTTCACACGCAAGGACGTGCATCCGGGCAAAAAAAAAGATTCGCCCCCCTGACTGCTGGGACCCACCAGCTACATCTTCGCACGCAAGGAATTGCGTCTGGAAAAAAATGATTCGTCCCCTGACTGCTGGGACCCACCAGCTACATCTTCGCACGCAAGGAAGTGCGTCCGGGAAAAAAATGATTCACCCCCCTGACTTTTGGGACCCACCAACTACACCTTCGCACGCAAGGAAGTGCGTCCGGGCAAAAAAATAATTTGCTTCCCTGACTGCTGGGACCCACCAGCTACATCTTTGCAAGCAAGGAAGTGCCTAACAGTCGGGACCCATCTGGTCGAAGCGTACGTAGTGTTGTCATTCTGGTCGCGAACGTGTACGTACATATATACTGGTGGATTTAGAGGCGCACACGTGTCGATGTAGAGGCGTGCACGTGTCGTAGTAGAGGCGCGCAAGTAGCATGTACACGTACGTATAGCGGCCAGGGTGCAAGAAAGAAAATACGGCCACGTATGTGTACATATGGGCGGGGTCTCAAACGCCTACTCGCGCATACATATGACCAGGGCTCATGTACATGGCTGGGTCGGAACGGAGAAACTGCGTCGTCGTCGTTTTCATGGGGAGGCAACGGAATGCGTCGTGTTCATGGGGAGGCAACGGAATGCGTCGTATTCATCGGGAGGCAATGGAATGCGTGGGAGCCAACCGGCTGGGTCGGAATAAAATGCGTCATCGTGTTCATCGGGAGGGCTTGGATGGAACAGGCGATGGAAACGAGGCCTGGCGTACCGCAGAACGTAGGAAACGGCCTTGTGTTCGACCGGCCACGTTTGAAACGGCCTTGTGTTCGACCGGCCACGTACATATATACACACGCTTATAAGGACATGGTTGCATAACCAAATTATGCATCCAATTACATAGGTGGCTACTACAACCCTGGCATTTGCACACACCAAAGTAAACTATTACATGCATAATTACATAGGTGGCTACTACACACCAAAGTAAACTATATATTACATGCATGATTAACTAGGATAAACGATCATCTGATCATCATCTACTTCTTGTGACGCTTGCTCTGCTTGTGGCTCGATCCGGCCTCGTCGATTTGGGTAACGAGGCACTTCCTCATGTCAACGATATGCCTGTGCATCTCTTAGCATGTGTACACGCTCTTGGCCGCAAACCTGAGGTGAGGTTCATCCAGTTGCCGCATCTAGGCCCGGTGCCAGGATACGAGATGTGTTCTATTGGCATCCTGCTTCATCTTTTCGTAGTATGGGTCGATGATGGCCGAGGCGAGTTCAACCAGGGACTCCTTCTTCGTGCTGCCCCAGACCCTATAGTGCTCACGGATTTCGACAAGGTTCTTGTAGGACAAGCCCGTAACCCTGAGCGCTTTTACATCGTCAGTGGTTTCCACAGTAGAGAACTTGTAGTTCGTGTTGCTGACAAACCTGCGAAACGGTCGGCAGGCTCTTTGGCCATGCAGTAGTGGTAGATGAGGACATGATGGCGCACACACAATTGGGCAACGACAACCTTCTGATCTATGTTGGGGCGATTGATGGTGTACTAGAGGTCGATGCCGACCACCTTGTACTTGTCTTGAGCAAACAACTACTCAATGGTGTTGATGTAGTTGTCCACCACGGCCGGGTCAATGGTGTACACCACCGAGAGATCCATCTCCCTCGCGTGGGTCTCCACTTTATGCTCGCCGAACTCCATTAGAGCGCTGCTAGACATCCTTGTCGGTTCTAAATCTGTCATATCTCGTAGTAGGGGTCCTAAGCTAGGCTTCTTGGAGCGATGGTAAAGTGACACGGGATTTTACCCAGGTTTGGGCTCTCTCGTAGAGATAATACCCTACGTTCTGCTTTTGATTGTATTAATATAGGTGTAGTATAGGGTACATGTATCTACCATGAGATAGTTCTAATGAATAAGAGATCATCTATCGACTAGCCTAGCCTCGGTTTATATATGCATCGAGGCTTAGGGTTTAGGAGAGTCCTTGTCTTGGACATCAAGTCTTGTGGAATCCTCCTTGTATACATCATGGGTTGTCTGAACTGGCCTAAGAGTGTACCGCCATGGGGGTCCTTGGCCCGATCCACCTAGTCAGGAGGCGACGTAGTGAGTACTCCCTAGTCCAGGACACCGTCAGTAGCCCCCTGAACCGGTCTTCAAGTTGGGGACGCTCCTCGATTCTTCCCAACCGTTCTTCATCTTCAGTCGTCGGTCTTGAAAACTGGTTCAACAAATCTTCACATCTTTGTCCTTAAGGATTGCTGAGCTAAATCTGAAGAGTTCACACATCGGGTACCCAAGGAGCCCTTTTTTGCAGCCGAACTCTAACGTCGGTCTGTATGCGAGCTCCATCGTCGGGCTGTATCGGAGCTCCAACACTAGACTATATCCAAGCTCGAATGCCAGACTGTATCCGATCTCCAATGTCAGACTATATCCAAGCTCCAACGTTGGACTGTGTCCGAGCTTCAACGCCAGACTATATTTGAGGTGTCATAGATCACCTTGATTCGAAAAAGTTGAAGGAGTTCAGCCAAGCTTAATGCCGGAAATGACCTTTATGGAGCCAACCATTTGTATCCGAGCTTTATGCCGGATAGGCCCAAGATGGTACTTATTGTTATCCAAAGACGCGTTTGTCCATAGCTCGGTCAATCCAAACACTGAGCACTTTGAATTTTCTGTATTGAATAACCAATGCAGTAGCCCCCGAGCCACTGGTCGGGCGGCAACACCAGATCAGGGGATCGATGTGCCCCTTCAATATTTGTAAATGATAAGCCCGAAGCCCAGTAGCCCCCGAGCCTTATTGTGGGCAGGGGTTTCCAAATTAAGGATCGATATCCAGAGTAAAATCACAAATTATGTGTAATGATTTTATGTATCCAAGTACTCTACATCATTAATGCTCGGATCCGTATTGTACAAAACTTTGTTAACCGACCATCGGCTTCAACCTCCTCGGCTAGTAGCCGGGGAATCTTTGTCCTACTTTATAAAGCCTTTATCAGGGCAATGATTTATGGCAAACAAGGCAATCCGGCCATACGGTTTTATAAACAAAGGTACACGAAGAGATATGTTATATTACTTTTTAACGTAAGAAACATCTTCCAAAGAAAATAGTGCCGCCATCGGTTCCTTTCTTTGGGTTGTCATGCTGACCATGATCATGAAACCTCATCTCCAATCAATGTGGGAGGAAAATATTGAGGATTTAGTTCGGGGAAAGTTCCCGAACTCTGTGGTCCATAATGAACAGAAATTTTCACTTCCATCGTTGCCGACCAATTACATCCTTTAAGATGGCTAGCTTTCAGCTTCTCCCAGTATGAGGTACTAACCTAGATGACTCGGTAGTAACAATCATAAAGGTGCTCCCTTACCGCCTAGCCAAACAACCGGGAACATAGGGGTAAGCATTGGAGCCAGGCAACCCAGCTTGGTCAAAATCTGAAGTCAAATTGATGCATATTTATGGCTTTATAACGATAATTATAGAAGGCAAATTCTCCGTTGCGACTGTTTATAATCTGAAAGTGGCCCATCGTCGGCTTCCACCCCTTTGTAGATGCTACACAGGGTGTTTCCATACTAACAAGACAACCCTTAGCCGATGTCTCGGTGCCCAGAGGTGGTTGTGTTAGCGGAAATGAGGCAATCAGATATGCAGGCTTTATAGCTTTCACTTAGTCATAGGAGCTTAAAGTTGGGAGGCCAGTTACTAGCCCCCGGTTAGTGTTCAACCTTAACCAAGGTCAAGCCATTAACACTTCAGCCGTTCTATAGTTTGACACAATCATCGGATCGCTGACCAGCTTACGCCCATTGTGACAGTCAGTTTTTGGCTTTCTCCACTGAGGTGCTTAACCATTCGAGCTAGAAGCACAATCGTAGTGGTTCTCCCTTTGCACACCTAGCCGAACAAAGCGGAACGTAGGAGGCAAGCACAGGAGCCGGGCAACCCAACTATTGACCGAAGACACAATTCAAAACCGACGCATATAAATCAATACCCAAGAATGTTCTGCCGAGGACTCCATAAATTACCTTGGCTTATGGTGGGTTCGGCTCTAGTTGTAGCCCCCTCTTGATATTGCCAAATCTGTAAAGGTGTCCGACATTGCACTACAAGACCTATGCTGGAAGCACACAAATAAGTTAAAAGTTCCATAGTCTTAGAAAACCAAAAAACTTCAGTAAAAACCTTACATCCGAATGAAGTCATGTTTTTTTGGTGCCAATCCGAAATTGGTCTTAAAATTAGTTCTGCTTCCGTCGTGCTTTAACAGGATACATCTGATCTCCAGACTTCAAGTGGGCTAGCCTTTAGCTTCAACCTCCTATCCCGAAGGCGGAGTCCTTCTCAGGTCAGTTTAGCAAACTAAACTAGAGCAACTTTGGAGAGAAATCAGGCTACCCGGCTATTGACCACAGACTTGTGTAGGAAAAAAGGATTAGTAGAAAAGGACTTTGCCACGACCAAGAAGAAAACACATTTACTATAAAACGGCTCATATAAATTTTAAGAGCCCCCAATTAACATGGGTAAAGGGAGTTTCTTTTAAGAACCAACATTTTTAACAAACAGAGTTTTTAACAAACCACCTTTTGTTAAACAAAAATTTAATGCTTGGCTGAACCAAATAGATTTTTAAAGAGTGTGAGCATGAAAGTGACTTAGCTGGTAAATGTGTTAAGTATTGATCACGCGGCCCGAGCTTATGACGGGACGAGGTCCGCGCCCCCAAGCCAGTCCCGAGGTGGCAGAGCGAAGAGCTCGGCACTCCGAAGTGGTGACATAGCACAGACGATGTGGTGAAACCCCTAGCCCGACCGAGGCGATGGAGCAGGCTGGCAGTGTGACACCGAAGTCCCCGGGGTGGGTTAACGAAGCGATAACGAAGCCCCTGGTCTAGCCGAGGTGACGCGGTAGGTCGATAGGGTGACGATGGAGCCCCCACGTCAACATATCGGTACGCCGATGTCAGATTATGGGATCCGCAAACCCTTGCGAGGTTCGAACTCTGGGGTGTGTGCGGAGATCTCAACCTACCCAGCCTGCCTAACCGCGATCCAACTAATCCTAGCGCATCAAGCTCAAAGAAACAAAGAGACACAAGAGTTTATCCTGGTTCGGGCCACCTTGCCGTGTAATACCCTACTCCAGCGTTTTGGTGGATTGCCTCGGAGGGCTGAGGATGAACTAGTACAGTGGATGAACTGGTCTCAGGAGGTGAGGTGTTCTTGAGCTAGTGTGGTGTGAGCTAGTTCGACTTGTCCCCTTTCTATGGTAGTGGCTAGTCCTATTTATAGTGGCCTTGGTCCTCTTCCCAAATGTTGGCGAGAAGGGATCCCACAACGGCCGAATTTGAAAGGGGACAAGTAGTACAGCTTATCCCGACAAAAGTAGTCTTCGCCTGCGAAAAGCCTCTAGTCATGATGCTGCGGTGGGCTCGTCGATGACCTTCGTCCTGCCGTCCTGGCGGTCTTGGTCTCGTTGCACTAGAATGGAAACCTTTGGCTGATTCCTCGGGACTCCGCGCCTGTGGCTTGCCTCCCTTGCACCAAAGAGGAGACATGCGCTCTGCGCCCGCCTGGCACCAGCCTGGCCTTTGTCGTCATGGCTCACATCAGCCGAGCCTCGTGAGGAGAACCTTGCATAGAACTCTCCGCCCCTCAGGAGCCAGCCTGAGGAGGCCGATCCCCTCGGGGGTCTTGGCGTCACCCGCCTCGCAAGGCTTGGCCCCTCGCGAGGGTCTTGTGGTGTTGATGTTGAAGCTGGGCCGTACCAGGCCGTCGATGGAGCCACGTGGTGGGCCGCAGGCAGGCAGGACTGGATACCCCCAAATCCAGGACGCCGACAGTAGCCCCGGGGCCCAAGGCGCGCTCGGACTTGGCTTCCAGGCGAAGCCAAAGGGAAAGTGCGGAGTGCCGCGGGCCCTAACCGCCTGCGGCCTTGATGACACATGGCGGTTGATGGGACGTGGGTGTCTCCACTTCCCCACGCCGCCTTGATATCTGGCAGGCCCAGTAGTCGCCCGTTGCCAGTGCAGCTCACCCTTCGCAAATTACCGTGCTCGGCTCTTATTTCCTCCTTTCCAATCTTGCTGCCACGTCCATAGATCTGGCACCGGCGTCTCGCCCTCCTTTTGGCACTTGTCATGGCTCCCAAGCCGAGGAAGAAGAAGGGGAAGCCGCTCGCCCCGGCCGGTCCTCCGCCGGTCCTGGAGCCAGCCCTTGAGCAGTTGAGGGTGATCAATCAGGAGGGGCTGGACAAGGTTCGCCATGCGCTTGCGCTGATTCGAATGAGGGGAGGGTGACGGTCGTCCGCCCCGCATCTTGGCGAGCGAGAGAGATGAGTGCCACCAAGATCCCCGTCTATCTCCATAGTCCTAAAACAACTTTGATAATATGACGTTAGAAGAACGATCATATTGAATCGACCCAAACGTGTTTGTTATACGTTGAGATACAATCGTCACAAGTCAATTGCTATAACACGAAGAGTTTACGTGTGATTTAGTTCCTTTGACCATGAGAGTATCGTAGTTACTTCTTACCATAGTGGACTCTGGGGTTTCTCAAACGTCATCTATAACATGGTGATCATAACTATAACTTATAGGTTCATTGCAAAGTTTGACAATGTACTAGATACCTCAAGAGTGGGATTTGCTCCTTTGACGATGGAGATATTCTTAGGGCTCTCTCGGTGTGACGGCATCCATCATCGTCTAGGAAGACATAGGTGACTAGGTCACAGAGACGCCAAAACATGTCAACGAGAAAGAAGAACAAAAACCAATAACAAGGAGACCGATATAGTGAGCATGTGTATGACTCAAGAGGATGTTGATATATTTCACCTCGGGTTTTGTGAAGTATCGGAAGCAAAAGGAATAGCACATGATAACCAAAGGTTTGCTCGAATGTCATTCATGTACTCATAGGGATCGATATGTATGTCCACGGTTCCGCTATCGGTCATTGAAAAAAAAATGTTTTTTTTGAGAAATTACTACGTGCTTCATTAGCAACAAATACAGGAGTACAAGACCCACACGTAGAAATATACATATAACACGAGAGAGGACAGAAGTCTCAGCCTATGTGCGAAGAAGACTCCCACAAAAGAAACAAGAATACAGTCAAGTCCCTGGAAGTTCCTGAACACACGAAGCCAAATACCTGAATCGTTCCACCGCGGCCGCCGCTACGGAGAGAGATGCAGGTAGCCACCATCAAATGAGCTGAGGACGCACCATCGCCTAATCGGCTTTCCGAGTTGAAGAAGAAGCCCGCCATAACAGGCAAGGCCATTGTCGTTGTGGAGCTTCGACCGGGGTCTATCCCCATGCACCTCAGCCCCAGAACGGTTCCTTCGTCCAACGGAGTCGAAGGAGAGTCGCCGGATCCGCCGCCACAAGCCACAAACCCTACACGAGATCGCATCTTCTCGCGCACACCGCCGTGTCCGCCATCATGTCGAACAACGCCGGCCACACATCTCCGATACAAGCGCCCAGACCAAAGGATGATGCCGGAGGCAGCACCACTCAGGCGGAGGCAGGTCTGGGGCACACAACCGCCAACACGTGGTCGCCACCGCCGCCATGCCAATCAAGCGGCGAAACAGTGACACCTAGATCCGCCATTGACCATGCGAACTACCTCGTCAAGGAAAGATCTGGAGTCTTATTCGATGTCGCCGCCATAACCATCGGCAACACAAAACCTATACCTACAGCTATACATGGTCCACGCGCAAGATCTGGCGACCCCCGTCCACACCGACGACTATGAAGGCCGTCGGGGGAGGGGAGCCGCCGGGATCTGGCACCGGAGGAGCGTCCGCACGAGGCGGCAGACGAGGTCGCCTCTTTCTCTCTGGGAAAGGGAAATAGCTGTTCAGACGGGGAGAAGATTGTGTCCCAGTGTTTTTATTCATGTCTATGTTTTATCGAAGCTACAGGTTCACAAGCTTAAGCTAATCATGATCTGCCGAGTGTTAGTAGGACATGAGTAATGAGGAAATATTTATAAAATAGTTTCATTAATATTCGAAATAGTTTCGAGAGGAACTGTAAGCGTTTTGGGTGAAGGGTTTCGCGGTTTACCGGGTATATCGATAAATAATGGAATATATAGGTGAAAATATTTTCGGAGATGTTAAGTTAATAATAAAAGGCTCTAATAATAGCTAGGAGGCTTTTATATTTAATCAAATATCAACAGGTTGTAAAAGGTCAAGTGGTGGAAAGGATATTTGGCCACATGAGCCCAATAGGAGGTGGCGTCCCCTTCCCTCTGGGAGGACGAATTGGAGGGGGGATCCCTCTCCTAGGCCGGCGCAAGGGGGAGTGAAATCTTATCCCCTTGTGTGGCGCCCCCTCCTCTCCCTCCGACCTATATATACTTGAGGCCCTTGTAGATACCAGTTCTGTAGCCTTCTCTAGTTCTATAGTTCTAGTTCTATATCCAGTTAGAGCTAGATCTAGATCCTCTCTAATCCTCATAATTAGAAGCCCAGTATGGTTCTAATCTACTCCTTCTAATTCTCCGGCGACGATTAGCTCTGGATAGCGAAGCGCTACCGGATCTTGAAGACCGTACACTTGCAATCTGTGAAGAGGTCGTGATTTAGGTCTTCCATTCAGGGGATCGTTCGTGAATGGTTCGAGGGAGTTCAAGTATGATCTACACTGACTCTTCTCCTTCCTCTACAACTCGGAGTTGGTAACTATCCGATCTAAGCCGTTATTTCATCTTCATAGTGTTTCTGGTTGATTGTAGGGCGAATTTTTTTTCTACTACATTTCCCAACAAATTATTCATGCCAAACTTACAGTAATCAGAAGAGTACTCCAGAATTTACAACAAGTTACAATAACATCCATGTTGGTGCAATCTACAGCAATCAAAAGACTTCCACTGTTCATTTGTTCAACAATTATTCACATGTTGTCAAAAACTTGTTGTACATCTTGCTGTCAGAATTATTCATGTAGCTTGTTAGTTTTACAATGTTAAGTGATTTTACAATGCTCACTGAATATGCAGATTTTACGATACTCCATGTAGCTTGCTGGTTTTCACATTTTAACTCAATGCAAGATGAATTTAAACTGAGAAATTGAATTCAAACTGAATTTTATAAGAACTTTGTACTCCAATGTCAGAAAGTGGAGTACAATGACAGAAACAACTCTGCTTGGATGTAGACTACTCCACCGCAACAAACCTAGCAGCAACATTTTGACTGAATTTAACGACATTTTAACCCGCAGCGGCATTTTAACATGGAAGCATGGAAACATGAAGTAAACCTATCATATCCAGTGTTAAAATGATAGTAAATTCGCTTAACTTAAAGTTGAACAGTAAAGTTAACTTAAGGTTCCAACATGCATCAAGACAGTACTGTTAAATTCACTTTAAACTTGGCACGGGTATTTACATTAAATTGTGTATGGTAGAGGATTAGATGCCTTCAGTGTTTTCATTTTTCAATTAATCATGAGTTTTTATCCTGTAACATGGATCAAATTAATCATCAAATGTTGACATGCTCAAATCAGTTTTCAGTGATGAGTAGCGTAACTGAATTTAGACAATGTTAAAGAAATAAGAGTAAGTTAACTAAACTTTGCTCTGAATTTTCAGTTAACAGTTACGTCAAATCAATTTTCAGTTTAAAGTTACTCAAATCTTCAGAAATTATTCAGCCAGTTTTCTGAATTTTCAGTTAACTATTAGCTAAATTTTCAGTATTGTTTTCAGTTAACTGTTAACAGAGAAAATTTTCAGTTAACAGTTAACTGAATTTTCAACTATAAAAAACTATTAACAGATAAAGTTAACTGCTACCTCTTGGTCGTGGGAAGGTGGAGGGGGCGGCATCGAGGCGCATGAAGGTGGAGGGGCTGCAACGAGGCGAGAGGAGCGCAGCAATGGCCAGCCGAAGAAGAGAGAGCAGACTGCCGACCGGAGCAGAGAGTGAGCCGAGAGAAATGAAGGTGGAATGTGGGTTGATTAGGAAAAACCTCAAGGTTTTTTTTTTTGCATAAAGGTCACTCGCGTCACTTAATTCGAGATGGAGGAGTATGAATACTATGAAATATTAGGATAGACGCCTGCTATGCGTCAACCGACTGATATCCACGGGAAATCAGTCAGGTGGGCGGGCGTCCAATTGTTCTGAACAAGACACACTATAGCCATCCGATTTGGTCAACGCACCAAGCAGTGATGCTGTTGCTTCGTTCTCCCATGTTGTCGTAACACATGGATGCACGAGCGCGTTGGTGGTGCAGATCATAGAACAACCAGCGCTCTCCTCGAAAGCACTACCGGTGCCGCCGCGTCTAGCCGCTGCTACTTCGTCGCTCAAGCGAACCACATGACTCCGTCGAGTAGTCGTGCCCGAGCAACTTGTAGCAAAACGCGAGCGAGCTCGCCACGACCAAGCAAGCTGCAACACAGCATCAATGTGATTCCAGGGAGTAGCCGCGCCCGACCGTCCAGCTCTTAGCAAAACATTGAAGTACCAAGTACGACTCAGGCTGCAGATGGAAGTGGATTTAAGTGGGACTAACTAGTCCATCCCACTTAATTTGCTTTAATGGAATCTCATTGGATAGGATAAAAATTAATCGGGCTATCCCACTTGGCCCGTTGGGATCCCATCTTGCCCTATTAAGCTAGCCAACTGCACAGTAGAGCGCGGTGCCACCTCCCACCGATGCCGCCGATTGATGGCCGTCGCCGCCGCTGCACCCCCTGTTTATTCTTCCTGGCACCACGCCACAAGGATTAGTGGGCATCTTCTTGGCCATGGAAGCAAGATCTGGCGGATGTCGGGCTGCAGGCAGGTATGCTGATTGGTTATGGCCGCCAAAAGGAACGTCATGTGGTGCTTCATGGTCGATCGCCTGGCCGTGGAAGGCGACTGCAGGTCCCAAGTGCTGGGCAATGCCAGGCCTCAACTCTCACACACATGAAGAACAGAGGAGTCGTGTGTTTCTGGCAGCTCTAAACATGCTGCAACATTTTCTTCTCTACTTCTATTTTCGACAGCAATGGAAAGAGAGTCACGGCCGGACTGCATATGCCTGCACTACGGTTGTCGATGCTGACTTGCAGCGCACACACACTATCGTGGGCTCGTGCAGTGCTAACTAAAACGAAAGAAGCAAAATTACAGAGAACCTTGGACTTCGCTTCCTACAGTGTAAGGGTGACACTGTAATGTGGACTCGCAGATGGATGCTAAACTAGTGCGTACTGGAGTATTATGTTTCAATCCTCCATTTGCTAGGTGGGATCCCACTTGAGCCCATATAATTTATGCATGTTTTGATGGGGTGTTCAGTTACTCCCAGTAAACGTAGTGGGATCAGGTGGGTCGTACTCCTTGGCGATATCTGCAACGGTGGTCGCTAGCCTTGTAGCTTGCAACACGACAATGGCCGAAGAGCCAACGCAGCAACACGGCCGCGGCCGGGCGAAGATCCATGGCAGCACCACATGTCTCGCGGGCCTGCACAACAACGATTGAACATCAGTTGGCTGCCTTGTAGGACCCTGGCGGCGCCACCTTGATGCGTCGTCGGCGTGTCGCGCAACTCGACATCGCAGCAGTAGTTTGTGCTCCGACCTGCAGCATGCATCATCGGTGGCGTTCCTTTGAAACATTGGTCGTCGCCCCTTCCTGGCCTTGCAGCAGCGGTGACCAGCAAACTCCGGCTTGCAACGGCGGGGCTGTTTTGCATCAGGGGCAGCAGCAAGGGATCCTGGCGGCTTGCAACGGCTGGGCTGTTTTGCATCAGGGACAGCAGCAAGGGATCCTGGCTTGAGGTGGTGACATCGGTGTCTGTAGCAGGGGGCGGCAACGGTGGCGAAGAATTGAGAGGCAGAGAGACGAGGGGAGGGATGGTCGATCCAGGAGGCCTTGCTACCAGTTAGTACAACCAGACTGCAAAAGGCACTTAGACTCATTGAGAGATTCACGTGACCTGTCACCACTCAGAAAGACTAAAGCTTAATTCGACTCAAGCCATGCGAGTTGTACTAAATCAACGAGCGCGCCACTTTGGTGACTCCCAGAAAATACGCTGCGGGCCACTGCGCTCCGGCCGCACCAGGAGCGGAGCTGCAGAGCCGGAGAGCTGCTGAACAGGCTCTTAGTTCCTAATATCACCTATAATAGGACGAGAAAAGGATGATTTATACTCCCTCCGTTCGGAATTACTTGTCATAAAAATCGATAAAAATGATGCATCTACAAGTAAAATACATCTCGATACATTCATTTCTTGGACAAGTAATTCCGACTGGAGGGAGTATGAGATAAGATCGTTCCACCAGCTTTAAGTGAGCATCTCAAGAAAATATCCACAACCGTCCCAACTATACCATTTTTACAGTGACATGAGTTATGGTAAACAAACCAACTGGGTGAAGCAAGCCTCAACAGGAAAACAAGACACATGATCATAGTGCCAAACTCGCCACAGCACCAGCCTTTTGTCACCTTCCCTTCCTTATGTTAAAGACAAGTAGATACAGCAGGCACCTAAAATATCATCTTTACCATGAAATTCAAAAATCAAACTCTCCTGAAGCCTGCAAAGAGTAACGCAGAGTCAGCAAGAAGAGCATTGCATCAAGTGAAGAGCACTGAAGAATTATAACTTATTGCTTACAAAGTCCAGGTGTGTGACCAAGTAGCAAGAAACAACAGTTCAATTGCTCAATCATGTTTGTATCACGACAGATCCAAAAAACAGGAAATCATACATTCACAAGTTTGACCAAAACATTATGATACCCACCTTGTTGAATAGAACATCTCTGCCATTCAAATGCATGATTCCATCCTTCAAAGTGCACTTCCAGCGATTCTTTGTCCTTGTTACCTAGTAAACCAGCAAAAGATATAAGACATAAGGGCCTGAAACTAGAGGTAAAGCAGATACTGTTGAGCCAACATTATCTAAATTAAAAAGGAAGCAGTATTACTTTGTCGAATTGTGCAAGGACAAGGTGCTGCGTGTTAGGTTCCTCATCGCCATCCTGTAAGTCATCTATCTCGTCATCGTCATCATCATCTTCATTAAGAGGAGGTTCATCATCATCATCATCATCACCACCCGCCGTATCGTTTCTTGGCTTTGGTGTTGCAACAGCAGGTGTGGGAGTTCGATATTCCGCTAACACATCAAAATATGACTATGATAAGAACACTCCACACATAAAAAAAATTATGTGTTAAAGGTCCAGACCTGTGTCCACAATTCATGAGAAACTTACAAGATTCCCCAGGGGTATTGTAGTCTTCGGTTGGAACTCCTGGGAAGAAAAACTGCTGAAACATAAAAGAATCACGTTTAGTCAAAGAATCTGAAGATGCAAGATAGACTGGTCGAGGTCTAGAGTTATATACATCGTTATAATCATCTTGTATCCCATCCCGTTGAGGAAGAACTGGTGGTATTGTGCTTTCTTCGATAGAAAATGTCTTTGTTACTGATTCTTGCTTGTTCATGATGGAATTCCACACCTGTTGTGCGTTATCCTAAATAAAGACCCAAAAAAGGAGGATGAACTTCCAAAAACGAACACAAATAGAAACTCAGTATTAGCACTAAGTTCATTGATGTGTTAGCATTGACAATACATCAGCGTCCAGTATTAGCACTAAGCAATAGGGAGCTTTTGCAGGAAGCTCCAAGACATTTAGAAAAAGTAGAGAAATCTGAAATCCAAATTTGAACTTCTGTGCTAAAATAGTAAATACAGTGTGCGGTGATGTACTAATATATTAGCGTAAAGATGGATGAAGTGTGGGCCTGCATGCCAAAAATTGCCAGCTTAGATACTATCCTTTGATCCTTCAGTGGTTACAATACATGACATATATCAACCAGATTAGTTGCAATTCTCTTTAAAATTAAGTTCATCATGTCATTTTCATAATTTAGCAGGCACTTCAAGAAAAACATTCGTGCAACATCCCAGTAAAATACACTGAGCATATCAATATGTGAAGTGATTGGGAACTTAATCTAGGACCAAAATATATTAGGTTTACACTTTACAGATGATGAACTAGCACATAACAAAAATTATTAAACAGCCAACTTATGAGGTATTGCTATATTATTATTCAGGTGGCAACTAGATGACATATAAATCTAGACTATTCAAATAAAATTAGTTAAGCATATCGATATGTGAAGTGATTGGGAACTTAATCTAGGACCAAAAAATATTAGGTTTACAGATGATGAACTAGCACATAACAAAAATTATTAAACAGCCAACTTATGAGGTATTGCTATATTATTCAGGTGGCAACTAGATGACATAAATCTAGACTATTCAAATCAAATTAGTTAATAGACAGAGGTAGTACCAAGTTGAGGAAAATGAAACTGTTGTCATCGATATAGCATTGGATTGGGGGTTTTGTGAGCTTAGGTATTTGGTACAAATTGAAGTAAATACTAAAGCTCGCATAAAAGAATGTTCCCAACTGAAACAGGCCCATAGGTAACAAACTCTATGAACCTAGTCCATAATCATAATAATACCAGTTCTCAATTAACTAAGGCCCCGTTTGGATACAAAGTATTTCTGAAATACTATGTTTTTTATAAAAAGCTGTAGTATTAAATACTTTTAGGCCCTGCTTGATAACAAAGTAGTTTCCAAGTATACTGAGAATACTATATATTTATCTAAGTATCATAGTCTTAATTACTGAAACATGTTTGGCTACCCCCAAAAACCTAGGTACTAATACTAGAGTATTTCCAAAAATCGGGGTATTTCCTCTTTTTAAAATAAAGAATCCCAACAAGCAAAAAAACGAGCCTGTCACACGTTATTTTTTTTGCTAGCTACTCGCAACAACTCAGCCTTCGTCCCATGCTGACACCACCGACCTCTCGTCTCTAGAGATGTCACTGTTGGCGGCCATGGAGAAACTAAGAGAGCAGCTGAGAGAACAAAGATGAGCCCATTGTCCTTTATCCTCCCTCCTCCTGCCTCCGTGCCATTCCCCCTCATGCATGTCCATTCGCTCAGCTCTGTCCATGGTGTAGTGGCGGCCCAGCGCAGCTATTTGTAGGACTACATGGTAGGCCCAGCACCCCATGGTGCAACTCCACCAGGGGCGCCATATGAGGCCTCCGTGCCAGCCGAGACGAATGGAAACACCTTGCTCACCAAAAATCAAGCAGCAAGAATACAACCCTATTCGGTCCGGCGAATTTATCATTGCCGCCCTTCCACGTGCGAGATAGTCAGGTTGCTTACGTCCCAAGAGCAAGCGCATGCGGCTGTCAGATCCAATGCAGCGTCGAGTGATGCCTCAGTGCCAGCCGAGACAAATGGAACCACCTTGCTCACCAAAAATCAAGCAGCAAGAACACAATCCTATTCAGTCGCACGAATTTATCATTGCCGCCCTTCCACGTACGAGATAGTCGTTGCTTACGTCCCAAGAGCAAGCGCATGCGGCTGTCAGATCCAATGCAGGGCGTCGAGCTTGGTCATGCGGTTCTAGTCACGCGCAGCTCCTCATGCCCCTGGACGGTGACGCGGAAAAAGGCCAAGCCATTCCCGCTCCCATCGACAGACAGCTTCACCACCAGCTTTGCCATCAGGTCCTAGCTCCTCGCGCTGGCATGTTGTGGTAGTTCGACTGCATCCTCCCCTTTGGAGAGTGTAACACCGAGCATGTGCATGGCGCATCCAGTTTAGCCGTTTAGTAAGGGCGTGTTTGGATAACTGGCTCGCACCCGCCATGCAAATTCCAGTGTGATTGGTTCCCTGCGCGGCCCTCTCAGCCTGGCCCGATCGATGCAAAAGGAGGCCTCTCAGCCAGGCTGAGGGGAACGCAGGAATCGGGCGTATGCGGGAGCCAGGCCCGCGACTGCATCCGCGCCTCGACCGCAACCTCCCATATTTCCCTTTCCCCCCTCTCTCTCTCAGCGCGCATCAGATCAAGAACACCAACCCATCGCCGTCGCAGCCGTCGCCGTCCCCGTCTGAGGCCCCGCGTGCGCAGCTGGTCGGAGCTCCCTCGCCGGCTACTGGTCTGATCTCCATCGCCCACGCTCCGCCCACGCCGGCGGCTCGCCTCCCCGCCTAGACTCGTCGGGTTCCACCACCGCCCCAACGCCGTCGAACTCCGCCATAGCAGAGCGCACCTAGCCCTGCGGACAAGCTCGCTGTAGCTCACCACTCCACCCGTCGTAGTAGTCGTGGTCTGTGAGTAGATCGAGTTGTAGGCACTTTTGCGGTGATGCATGTGGATTTCGTCCGTAGTTTGAAGGATTTTCTAGTAGATTTAGCCGCAGATTCATCTATCAGCGGATGCATGTACTTGTCCATCTTTAATTTTGCTGTAAGCTCATCCCATAGCCTTGATTTGTAGGTTTCTGCTTTTTTTCTTTAAAGAAATTTCTACTGTTTTCTGTTTCTGATTTGTTGTCCCGAGATGTTCTCAAATCATCTCGTCCTTTGTTGGATGTTTCGTTAGATGGATTAGCATACTACTTTGGATTCTGTAGGATATGTGAGTTCCCTAGGAGAGCTGACAGCACGAACTTCATGTAAATCAAGAGCACTATGAAATGTTTTGATTATTACCGCAGTGATTCGTAGATCTAATATTGCATGCAGTCTGATTGCTTAATTTCATCTCATTAAACGCATCTTTTATTCGAAAAGAAGTTTCACACAATTAAGCTCAAATGCTGCATACCAAACAACATCTCTTGTATATTGCATCTCTCGTGCACCCATATCATACAACCCACCAAACACACATCTGAACTCATCTTTTGCACCAGCTCAACCAGGCTAGGCTCACCCAGGATCCCCCATGCAATGCAGGTTAGAGCCACCCAGGCAACCAAACACCCCCTAAGTGCATGGTTGTACTAGTTTGTTCATGCCGGTGCTTTGTGCATGGCCGTTTAGCAGTTTACAATGCCTAGCTAGCTAGCAACACGCACGTTTGCAACTGCTTCAAACAGCTGTTAGCTAATTTTACGTTTTTCCATACGCGCTCTTACAAAAAGGCCCACAGTATTCACAATAATCCAAAATACCCTGTTATGTCAAAACCGTGATATTTTGTACCTACAGGCTAAATTACTGTAGTTTTTCTGTACTTTGTTTTTTTCAATACTTTACTATCAAAACATAGCCTAGTGTTTCTATACTTTGTAGTTTTTCAATACTTTGCTATCAAAAACATAGCCTAGTTTGGTAACACAGTTTTTTCAAAGCCATAGCAATTCGAAACCTAAGTTTTCCAATGTGTGGGCAATGAATACTACGATAAAAACCGTTGTTTTTCTCAGTTTTGGCATAACCACCGATGCCATAGTAATTCGAAACCTAAGGTTTCCAATGTGTGTGCAATGAATACCTTAGGCCTTAGCTTTGACTTGCTGCATCTAACTCAGCTACACTGAAGGAACTGATCTGCGTGTAGAAACGGCCGCCCCATGCATGCAGCTATGCCATGCACTTCAAGTTCTCTCCTAGCCGGGGCAAAATCATTTGTGCATGTAGGTGCACCTATGGACACATAGAATCACTCCGCTAGCTAGCCTTTAGCCTGATGCGCATGAGTGTGCTCCAACGATCAATCGATCTACTCCATGGGCAAGCTTCGTTTGAGTCATGTGCTACTCCCGTAATCAGCAGCCCGCAACCTGATAAAAGTGTAAGGTCGTTGGATAATAGCGTGTGCTGTCATCCCAACCGACAGCGGTGTCCGTAGAAAAACAGATAAAATGAAACGCCTAATAACAGGAGATGGATTACACTTCATTTAACAGATAGATTGACAGACAGAGGAGACGGCAATCACATCTGAGATCTTCTGATCTGGACATAGAAGGCAACGTCAACAGGCTGAGCGCTCTGCCCCGCGATTATTCTCGGTTTGGTTTAGAGAAAAGAGGCCCGGGCCTCTTTTTCAGATACCACAAAAATACTACGGTACGAGAGAAACCTGGGTATCTTCAACTACAGTATTTCTTTCATCCAAACACCTCAAAGCATTTAATATACTCCCTCCATCCAAATATATAGGGCCCGGTTTTCGAGGTTGCCTTTGACTATGGGTTAGAGTAATGTTATATGACATGCATGTTACACACAACATACTGTTATATTCGTATGTGAAAGAAGTTTCTAATGATATAATTTTTATATCATACATCTCATATATTACTAATCTTATATCGATGGCCAAAGGCAACATTGAAAAATGAATTAGGCCCTATATATCTGGATGGAGGGAATAAAAGTTTTTTCACAAAACCATGTTATTCACAAAAAACTGCAAAAATGCTTTGCATCATGTTGGCCTCTCACGCCCATTGTGTCTCTTCTGGGCTTAGGTCATAAGGCATGGTTAACCATGCACTCTCGTGATGTTTCATGGTACTAATTAATTCATTTCTTTCCTAACTATAGCATGTACCATGGTTACGAGATATGTCGATTTCTTTCTTTGCAGTCACAGCCAGTCTATGCACAGGGTCAAAATTGGTTCCATGGCCTTGTATGCGTATATGCATTGAATAGACAGAGTGAGTTGTGTGGGTCTCTTACCTCGGTTGGTTACACAGATTCGATGCTGATTACAAACAAGATACTTTGATTAAGATATGTAACCATTAATTGTGATACTAGTGTTCTTTTAATATACCAGTGTTAACACACAAGCTAAGCCAAATTGTGCACGTTATGACATGAAATTATTTGAATTCCTTTCAACGGTTAGTTGTTAACATAATATAAAACAAAACGTAACACTCTACTTAATACAACAATTGCCAAACACCCATTGGTTTTTCCAATAGTGTAAATTACTGTAGTGTCTCTATACCGTGGCATTCCATGCCTGCATGCTATAATATTGTGGTTTTCTGATAATGTTGTTTCTAAACCACCTTCCGTACAAACACTCTAATATTATAGTAACACAAATAAAACAGTCCCTCTATCATCAACTATCCACCCCACACGTTCATAGTAATAAAGTGGAAAAAAATTATAAAGAATTTTGAACAGTACCTTTGACCCCACAAATTCGGCAACCTGGTCTGCACATCCATCCTGTTGTGGCACAAATGAACCAGAAGGAAGCTGACCAGGATATTCATCCCTCTTCCGTTTTCCAGAAGACATCATCAGAAAATCCTACAAATTGAAATGAACTACGCATAAATGCATATAGCATATATAGTGCAAATCAGGATTCTGATCATACTATTTTATTACGGATTCAACATTTATGTCATGAGCTGATAATCCGCAACTTGGATTACAATGATTCGGCAAAGATAAAATTCATGGTCTAAAGCTGCAATCAATCCATAACTAGTTTCACACGTTTGTGTGATAACTGCATGTAGTTGATATGTATTTTTGCATGTGTACATCATTTCAATGTTCTTGCTAAAGAAATGTTGAGCTTCAGAAGTTGCATATATGATGGAGGTACATTTGAGAACACATAACTTGCAACAAAACAAGTGAAACTTCATTTCATTACAAATAGAGCCGTCAAAATTGCTCTGCCAAATAACAACATGCAGACTGACACCAGTATACAAAGCATTATGAAAAATCCTATGGGTCTTCGTTTCACCATATGCCAAGCTAAATCCACTTTGTTTTCATTTGCCTATCACAACCCAAAAAAGTCAGGGACAATAAAAGCAGCAACATAGAAAATAGATGCTTTACTACTTGACTATTAGATTGTTCTTGCTTAACCAATATGACATCAACAAGACATGGTGCCATCAGAGTAATGTGCTTATGTGTGCAATGAACTAGTTTTATGGTGCAATTATTTCAAATATACTGTGGTACAAATGACGTAGGTGAAGAAGCTAGTAAAAGATATAGTTGGTATTGTGGAAGGATCCTCAGTCAAATATTCCTAAATATCATTCAGACAGAGCAATAAGCACAAATTCTATTGTTCCTTCCAGACTGAAAGAGCCAACACAATTGTCACATAGCTAGCAACCGATGTATCCTTTTTTTGGCGGAAGTTATTAATGTGCTGAGAACTCCGGATATGTGGGTTACTAGCTACCTAAGAAGCACCGATAGAGATACAGACACGGAAATACAACTACGGTGACACGGGATACGGCATTTTTTGAAAACAGCAATTCGGGGATACATCAGGGTATTAAGTATTTAGAAAAATGGACATCATGCAATAAATATTTAAAGATAATTTTTAGATGAGAGATTTTTTTAGTTATATGTTGTCACATTTCTATTGATGAAAGACTTTGAGCAGTCCACTCAGAGCCCACGTAGCTCTCTGGCCTCCGATGCCCATGTAAGGCCCAAATCCGGAAAACCCTAGACTAGTAGCTCTCCAGCCGTTTCCTACTTCCCATTCTCGTACTCCTTTTCTCCAGCCACCTGCAGAGAGGAGAAGAAACGACCGCACCACCGCATGTACCTTCTTGCATCGGCAGCTTCCATCACCGTCTCTAAGTCTGCCCAAATCTTCTTCCTCGCTGACCGCTGCAGTCCGCATCTTTCTCCCTGCCCGGAGCTTCTCCCTCATCGATCGCCTTGCCATCTTCCTCCGCCGGGATGTTCTTCCTCCGCACGGTTGCCATCGGCAGGAGAGTTGGGCAGCGGCGTGGTTGCTGGAGGCTGGCTGCCGAGTCCCCACCATGCCCACGCCATATCTAGGCCATAGCCTGATTTAATTTCGTTTTTTAATTCAAAAAAGATAGGATACTGCAGGATACGCGTATCACGTGTCCCCCCTGTATCAGGACGGACAATCGGCAGTTTTGGCCTTCTTTCTTTTCACACAGGCCACAATTGGGAATAAAAAAGACCATTGCTTTGTAGCTAACTACAGTATAGAATAGTAACCCAATAGAAAAAATCAACAGGACCGATGTCTCTGAAAACAGAACAGGTATTAATAACTGGTGAAAAGGAAGAAAAGAAATTACAACAGTGCTGTAAGCTCATCCTTCACCTTAGTCAGTGGCTGAGGTTGCATCATCCGGTCTGGGTCCTCACGGCTCTCCTCGTAAGCTGTACATCAATTAAAATTGTCCAAACCATCATTGCTTTCCTCGATCAATATTGCTCCAACCAGACAAAGATGAAGGCCATGCCGAGAACAAGAAGGGGCATAACATAGGCACATACCAACGTTCACATCAACCCCCAGTGGTCTCTGATTCATCCAGGGCGATGGAGGTTGCTGCAAAAAAAACTTCCAAACATCAATCTCAACTAAAACAAACAAAATCACGTCCACACACAAACCAGAAAAGGTACAAATTCACTTTACCATGTAAGGGCTTGGACGGCCAGTTTTTGGATCAGACCCATTCATCCCCATCCCGTTTCTCATGTCACTGATCGGCGATGGGGCATAGTCCGACGGCCCCGTGGGTATGTTATACATCCCTGTATCAATCCCTGGAAGTGGTGTCTGGATCGGGGTCTGCAGCGGCGTCTGCAACCAAATACAACCAACCCTATCAACGCCCTGCATGTCGACCACATAGATCGCGGCCAATTTGGAGGGATAATCGAGGGATTTTGCCTCACCGGTGGGAACAGCATGTCGGCGGTTGGGGTGGCATACTCCTCGGACGTGGCCTCGTAGGGCACGTTGAGGTCGTGCACGGGTGGAGTCGCGCCGGCCCCAGGAGCGCCTCCAGCGGAAGCGGGGGGGGCCCTGTTGCGGTCGATGTTCCCTGAGATTGCGCCACAGTGCAGCATCTTCATTTCCCAGAGCTAGTGTTTTCAGCCGGATCGGAAAGGCAACCGTCAAATCGCATAAATTAACCAGCAATTCGAGAGGTATTAGTACAAGGGGCTCGACAAATCGGTAGAACTTACAGCCTGGAGCTCGTTGAGGACGGCATCGCCAACGCCGTAGGTAATGAAGTCCTCACGAACCTTGGCGACCACGTCGTCGATGACGGAGATGTAGACGGTGGACACGTTGCCGCTGGCCATGGCGGCGGCGGTGCCTAGGGTTAGGGTTTGCGTGGGAGGTAACGACGGCGAGGCGGGCTGCAGCTCGGAGAGAGGGGAAACGGGGAGGAGGAGGCGGACGAGACGGATGGGGAATTAAGGAGAGAATATAAATAGGTTTGCATCCGGTGGCGTCACGTGGCCGGGGTATTTGTAGCCCCTCTCCGCCACTGGCTGTGCCAATGCACCGCCTCGGGGAGTTTCGGAAAAGGACACATGTTCGTTCGTGGTCTGTTGTGACTCGCCCTTCTCTAACAGCGTGTTTGGCGGGTTGAGAGAAAGGGGATGGGAATTTTTAAGGCTTTGTTTGGTAGGGGTGGATTGAAGAGGTTTGAGGAGGGGGGATTTTAGAGGATTGGGTGAATTCTTTCTTTTTATTCAATCCATTCAAAACCCTTTGAATCCACGATGCAAATGTTAACATCCACACGTGAGCACGAAACAACATGGCCCAAACGTCTTCATTATCATTCATTTTGCCACGTCAAACCAGATGACATCAGCGGGAATTTTTTTGGTTTTCGGCTTTAAAATGTGTTATCTTCTAATTAAAAAATCCAATTAAAAGTCCATTTTCACCATTAAATTTGTCTCGACGAGATCTTTCAAAATAAGATCCCATGTTGATATGTATCGACGAAAAAAAATTGGCCAAAAGTTGCCATGATGTTTACACTGTAGTTGACATAGTGTTTACACTAAAGTTGTCATATGGAAATTTTAGTTTTTAGAGCATGCCAATTTTAGTATTGTGACCATGGCAATTCCAGTACTTTAACCATGAAAATTATTTTTTCTATAAACCATGGCATTTTTAGGTGCATGTATCATGGCAATTTTAGTTTATGGTTCATGGCAAGTCTAGTTTCTTAATTCTTCGTTTTATAATATGTCAAAATTTACTCTTAAACTTAGAAGAAAATAGCTGAAACATATCATGGCAACTTCAACGTAAACATCATGACAATTCATGTGTAATAGATATGGCAACTTTTAACCCTAAAAATGTCATCGAAACATATTGATATGAGATCTAGTTTCGAAGATCCCATCGCGACGGATTTAATGTTGAAAACGGATCATTAATCGGATTTTTCATTTAAGAGATAAAACATTTTTAAAACTGGAAAACCAAAAAGATTCTCATATGCATGCATACGGTGACATGATCTGTGTGTTATAGGGCGTGTGGACGGGTGCCGCTCCCACCACACGTGTGGGCGTTATCAGCGTCCATCCACAAAACCCCTCCATCCACAATTCTCTTTGTCTAAAATTTCTTTTTGGTAGGCAGGATTTATCATATTGACATAACATGGTGTAGAACATTTAAAAATTCAATCTTTACAATGTAACTAACTCCCCTTATATTTTTGCTACATGGGAATGATGCATCAGTTTTTCCTAGCAGCAACATAATTTTGCATGACTTGAAATTAATATCTCATCACAAGTCACAACAACAACATAATTTACCATAATAAAGTTATTATTTAATATTCTCTTTATTCATGATAAAGGTTTATTATTTATGCTAGAATTTTATTGATGTAGCGACCAGACCTCAAACAGTCTGATCTCTGTGCATCAGTGTCATCCCTGGATTGGTAATGCTACACGCACAGTACTTGAAAGATTTATAACTGAGTAGCAATCACACACTTATTACATCGAATGTCTCAAAAGAGAACTTATTACAATAAATATGGCTTAAGGCCATCTAAAGACGATAACAGCGGAAGGCTTGGAAGATAAAGTGAGTCCATCAACTCCAACGGCATCACTGAGTGAAAAATCACGACCTAAGGCACATTACTCGTCGTCTGAAAAGTCTACAACATGAACGTTGCAGCCCGAAACGGGTCAGCACATGGAATATGCTGGCAATGTAACACATAGAGAGTAATGAACATAATAATGATATCACTACATGCATATATGGCTGGTGGAAAGCTCTATGGTTACAGTTTTGCATAAAGCCAATTTTTTCCTACAACAAAGGAACAAATTTTATTTAACTATCATGGTGGCTGTTAAACATTAAGAAGGTAATCCCCCCTCTCAATCCCAATTAAGCATCATCATCAAACCCAATCCAATTAAATTAAGAGTAATGAGATCCATATGATGATCCAAGAAACTAGATACTCAAAACGTCCGTAACCCGGGACACGGCTAACCATGATTAGTTTGTACACTCTGTAGAGGTTTGCACACTTTTCCCCACAAGACACGATCTCCTCCGTTGGATTCCTCGCACTACATGGTGTTTGAGAAACGGATGACCGAGACACAGTCTTTCAGAAGCATTAACTCTTTACTCTGGGTAGACAGTACCAACCTACATCCCCTACATCTGCTAGTCTACCACTAAAAGAGATCACGCAACATACTCAACTATGCTAGAGCCCATAATAGCTTGCGGCTGCACACAGAAGTTGCTAGCATGAATAATCTTATGATCCCTTTGAGCCTGGGTGTCGGTCCATAGGAGAATCACACGGTACCCCGGGATTTCCAAAAATACAGGCAACACTGGGTTCCCCAGGTGCCTCAGTCCACCCAGTTGTGTATTAAAGTAGCCACTTTAAGTTGAACCATTAATTAACAATACTCACATCTGTCATGGATACACTCATCCAATCCACGTCTACAAGCATAGCATAGCAATATAAGCAAACGTAAAAATAACTCCCAAAGGTTTGATAATAAATAGGACAATATATACTACCTCATCTACTTCCCAAAACCCACATGTTAATCAGATCCTAACCATGCAATTGTTTGAGGATTGATGTAATGCAATAAAACTGGGTAGTAAAGAGGTATGATCAAAGTGTTACTTGCCTTGCTGATGATCCGTGAAACCTAGAGACTCGTAGTAGCACGCTTCGCACTCCGGGTACTCTATCGCAAACAAACAAGCATACAATAAGCACTCAACTACAAGCACGGGAAAACTCAAATAAGATATCTAACAAGAAAGTTTAACTTAAGAACTCCGGTTTGCAAAAAGAATCAAATCAAATGAAGCAACGAAACTCAAACGGCGAAAGAAACAAGCTTCGTTTACTAATCTGGACTCAAGTCAAATTTTACAGTAGCAAAATCATGTTTAAGTTGGTTAAACAGAAAGAGGGTTTCGAGACGAAACTCTAGGCGCTTGATTCATCTGATTCCGATAAACGAGCGAAAAGATAAACTAAAACGAAAATCAGGGCAGAAATCGCGATCGAAAATAATCGCGGAAAAACCCTGCAAAGAAAAACTGACTAACAGTCTAACTAACAAACATTCACTGTTTGCGGCTAAATGGTGAAAATTGTTCGTTAAAACGAACGAACAAACGGGCGTTCGCTAAATAACTAAACCAAAAAAACCGAACCAGATCTGGCAAAAAAACAGATCTAGGGTTTCGAAAAAAAAGAACGGGTTTTCTAAGAAAACCGACGAATGGCGAGACGGCGGCGACGACGATGAGGCGACAGGGATGGGGCTCCGGGCAGCAACGGCGCGGATCCGAGGCGGTGGCGGCGTTGGTGGCAGGTGGTGGTGCGGCGGGGCGGGGTATATAAGGAGGCGGCGACGGCTTGGGGAAGGGGGCGAGGAGGAGGAGTTCTCCCCGGACTCGGCGGCGGCGGTGTGCTCCGGCCGGACTCTGGTCGGAGTCAGTCGGGCGGAGGCGAGGGGCGAGGCCAGCCCGGCTCGGCTGGGCCGCTGGCCCAGTCTGGCGCGCAAAGTTTTTTTAATAATGTTCCACCAAAAATAAATCCTAGAAAAATAAATAAAAATCTAAACATGCCAAAACAAATTTTTATCGTCTAAATAAAATATTTAGAACAAGAGGAACATTTTCTTGGCCTAAAAATGCAATTTTGAAAACATGCAATTTTTCTAATTCAAATAAAATTGCAATAAAATCCAAAAAAATATTAAATTGATTTTAATATTTTTCCTCTAATATTTCATTCATTTTGGAGAAGTCATTTTATCTCCTCTCATATATTTTTATTTTAGAAATATTAGGAAGGAAAAATAATCAAAACCAATTGATCCTCTTTTCAAAATTTGAGAAAAACTCAAATATGGAAATAACGAAATCCCCAACTCTCTCCGTGGGTCCTTGAGTTACGTAGAATTTCTAGGATCAAGCCAAAATGCAATAAAATATGATATGCAATGATGATCTAATGTATAACATTCCAAATTGAAAATTTGGGATGTTACAAAACTTACCCCCCTTAAGATGAATCTCGCCCTCGAGATTCAGGTTGGCTAGAAAATAGGTGAGGGTGATCCTTGCGTAGGTCTTCCTCTCGCTCCCAGGTGGCTTCGTCTTCGGTATGGTGGCTCCACTAAACTTTGCAGAACTTGATAACCTTGTTGTGCGTGACTCGGCTGGCAAACTCGAGAATCTTGACTGGTTTCTCTTCATAGGTCAAATCACTATCCAACTGAATCGCTTCCAGTGGCACTGTATCTCTTAAAGGAATATCGGCCATCTCTGCGTGGCACTTCTTTAGCTGGGAAATGTGGAACACATCGTGTACTTCTGACAATCCTTCGGGCAACTCCAACTTGTAAGTAACTTCTCCCATACGTTCCAAAACTTTGTATGGTCCCACAAAACGTGGTGCTAACTTTCCCTTAACTCCAAAACGCTTAACTTCTCAAAGTGGGGACACACGAAGATAGACTCTATCTCCGACTTCGTAAACTGTCTCCTTGCGTTTAGAATCTGCATAGCTCTTCTGCCTCGACTGGGCTACCTTGAGTCTATCGCGAATCAACTTAACCTTCTCTTCAGACTCTTTGATCAAATCTGGTCCAAACAACTGACGGTCTCCAACTTCATCCCACAACAACGGTGTCCTGCACCTCCTTCCGTACAAAACTTCTAAAGGGGCCATCTTCGAACTGGATTGGTAGCTATTGTTGTAAGAGAACTCTGCATAAGGCAAATTGTCATCCCAACTAGATCCATAATCTAGCGCACAAGCTCTCAACATGTCCTCCAGAATCTGATTGGCTCTCTCGGTCTGCCATCTGTCTGCGGATGATAGGCTGTACTAAACTCTAGCCTGGTACACAAAAATTCATGCAATTGATTCCAGAACTTTGAGGTAAACTGGGTTCCTCTATCTAATACAATGGTCCTCGGAACTCCATGCAGACATCTGATCCTGGTCATGTATATCTTGGAAAACTTAGCACTGGTATAAGTGGTCTTCACTGGGATGAAATGTGCTACCTTCGTCCAACAATCGACTACAACCCATATTGAGTCATTGCCCAAACGAGTCATGGGCAATCCCGTGATAAAATCCATGCCTAGCTTATCCCACTTCCATTCGGGTATCAACAATGGCTGTAACAATCCTGCTGGCTTCTGATGCTCTGCCTTTACTCTCTGACATACATCACAAACTGCTACATACTCCGCAATATCCTTTTTCATTTTGGTCCACCAGAAACTGTCCTTCAAATCCAGATACATCTTAGTATTCCGCGGGTGAATCGAATACGGCGAATCATGGGCCTCTTGCAGAATCAACTTCCTGATGTCCGGATCATTGGGCACATATACGCAGTCCTCAAACCATAAGGTATCGTGCTCATCCTCACGAAATCCCTTAGCTTTTGCTTTGCTCATCCTTTCCTTTATCTCGGCAATCTCCTTGTCAGTCTTCTGTGCTTCTCTGATCTTATCCATCAAAGTAGAATGAAACTCCAATGCTGCTACATAGCCTCTCGGAATTATCTCCAAACATAGCTCGCGAAGATCCTTGGGTAACTCTCCGGTCATGAGTGTGTTCACATGGCTCTTGCGGCTCAACGCATCAGCTACTACGTTAGCCTTTCTGGGATGATAGTGCAATCTCATGTCATAATCCTTAATGAGCTCCAACCATCTCCTTTGCCTGAGATTCAACTCCTTCTGCGTGAAGATATACTTCAAACTCTTGTGATCCGTGTACACCTCACAATGGTATCCGATGAGAAAGTGTCTCCATGTCTTCAGTGCATGCACTACGGTTGCTAACTCCAAATCATGTGTAGCATAATTCAACTCATGGGGTTTAAGCTGTCGTGAGGCATAAGAAACAACTCTTCCCTCCTGCATAAGCACTGCTCCAAGTCCTCTACGAGAAGCCTCGCAATATACTTCATAATCCTTGCGCTGATCTGGCAGAATCAACACTGGTGATGTAACCAAGCGTTTCTTCAACTCCTGGAAACTGGCCTCACATTCTTCAGTCCATTTGAACTTGGTGTCCTTCTTTAACAACTCCGTCATGGGTTTTGCAATCTTCGAGAAATTCTCAATGAACCTCCGGTAGTATCCTCCGAGTCCAAGAAAACTCCGGATCTCTCCCACTGACGTGGGTGCTTCCCAGTTTGTCACAGTGACAACCTTGGTGGGGTCTACTGCCATTCCTTCTCCGGATATAACATGTCCGAGGAATCCAACTTCCTTCAACCAAAACTCACACTTGCTGAACTTGGCATATAACTGATGTTCTCTGAGCTTTCCAAGTACCAAACGCAAATGCTCCTTATGCTCCTCTTCATTCTTCGAGTAGACCAGAATATCATCAATGAACACCACGACGAACTTATCCAAGTACTCCATAAACACCTTGTTCATCATGTTCATGAAATAGGCAGGTGCGTTAGTCAAACCAAATGACATAACGGTATACTCATATAGCCCGTACCTTGTGGTAAAAGCTGGCTTAGGTATGTCCTACTCTCGAATCTTCAACTGGTGGTATCCTGATCGCATATTGATCTTGGAAAATACTTTAGCTCCTTGCAACTGGTCAAACAAATCATTGATCATCAGCAGTGGGTACTTGTTGTTGATTGTCATTTCCATTCAACCCTCGATAATCAACAACCATCCTCAACGATCCATCCTTCTTCTCTACTAGAAGCACTCATGATCCCCAAGGTGACAAACTTGGGTGGATATAGCCTTTATCCAGTAGCTCTTTAATCTGTTTCTTAATTTCCTCCAAATCCTTTGCGGGCATTCTATACGGTCTCTTAGATATTGGCCCTGTGCCTGGCAAAAGCTCAATCAAAAACTCAATGTCTCTATCCGGTGGCATGCCTGGCAACTCTTTTGGAAATACATCAGGAAAATCCTTCACCACGGGTACTTCCTCCTGTACAACTCCTGATAAGGAATTCACTTGAGTCCTCTTCGGCACATGCCGGGATACATACTTGATCCTTCTTCCTTCTGGGGTGGTGAGCAAAATCGACTTACTGGCACATTCAATGTTCCCCCCATACTTCGATAACCAATCCATGCCTAATATCACATCCAGTCCTTGTGACTCCAATACTATTAGGTCTGAGGGAAACACGTAGTTACCAATCCTTAATGGTAACCGATCACACCATAGACTAGCCATATACTCTTCTCCTGGCGAGCTTACTAATATGGGTGACCTAAGGGCTTGGGTTGGCAGTTTATACTTATCCACAAATCCCCTTGATATGTATGAACATGGTGCACCAGTATCAAAAAGAACGACTGCAGTAAATGACTTAACCAAAAACTTACCTATTACTGCATTTGGCTGCGCTTCAACCTCCTCCATGTTAACGTGGTTCACCTGTCCCCTGTTGACAGGGTTAGGCTTCTTCCCAGATCTTCCATTGCCATTTCCATTTTTAGCTTCAGGACATTCATTTGCATAATGTCCAGTCTTCTGGCACTTGTAGCAAGTAATGTGGCTCAGATCTTTCTTGGCAGGCATTGCTGGGTTGGAACAGTTCTAGCCGTTGCTTCCTCCATTACCATTTCCGTTCTTGGGGCCACTATGGTTGTGCGTACTTCCTCCATTATGGTTGTGACCTCCATGGTTATGCTGAAATGCTCCTCCCGAGTTCGGGGTAAAACGAGGCTTCTGCTGAGCTACAGAATTGTACTTCCCTTGTCCATACTTCCTCTTGCAATTTTCAATCTGTTGCTGCTTCCCTTCAATCATGAGAGCTCTGTCTACCAACTCCTGGTAGTTGTTGAAGGTTGCCACCATCAACTGCATTCTCAGCTCATCATTCAGTCCTTCCAGAAACTTCTCCTGCTTAGCTGCATCTGTAGCAACATCATCTGGAGCATAACGTGCTAACTTACTAAAATCATCCACATACTGGCCAACTGTGCGTCCTCCTTGGCGCAAGTTGAGAAACTCAAGCTTCTTCATGGCCATAGCTCCTGCTGAAACATGGGCAGTACGGAAAGCCTGCTGAAACTGGTCCCATGTGACAGTGTCGATGGGGTAAGTGGCTGTAAAATTCTCCCACCATGATGCTGCGGGTCCATCAAGCTGATGTGCGGCAAAACACACTCTCTCCGCATCTGTGTATCCTGCAGTGGTCAACTCCCTTCCAATCTTGCGGAGCCAATCATCTGCAACTATCGGCTCGGTGCTGCTAGAGAACATCGGCATATTAAGCCTCAAAAACGGGCTAAGTGACCAACAGGTGGTGGTGGTGGGTTGTTGTTGTTGTTGTTGTTGTTGTTGTTGTTGTTGTTGTTGTTGTTGTTGTTGTTGTTCCCCTGATTCTGATTCTGGACTAGTATCTGCATAAGTGCATTCTGCTGCTGGATCAACTAAGTGAGCTCCGGTGGGAAATCAAATCCATTGTCGCATCTTGGAGGCATCTGAGGGTTTTATAAAATATGAGAATATAGAATAGAATGAGGTCTAGAGGGAAAACACTACCCATATGCTCATGAGACAAACACAAACATATCACTTCAATCAATTCAAGCAAGGGCATACAATGGTCTAACTATCGTTACAAAAGTGCTCGGACTATGCTATATACATGGGGGAATGCTACTACTGTTATGGTGGTCGACTAGAAAAATTGATCGATCGAAGACTCCATGATATCTGCTCCAGCTTCATCAACAAAGTCATCATCGCTATCGTCGGGGTCCGTGTGGTGTCGTCGATGATGATGTAGTTCTCCGGGCAAGTGGAATCGTCGTCATCTCCTCCTGGCGCGGGGTCTCCCATGAACACTCTGATCTTCTTTATAAGGTCGTCATTCTTCTCCAATAATGTTGCAATTTCCTCTTCATATCCATCGCGTGTAGTCTTGAGTTCTTCTTCTAGCTCCGTGATCCTGGTCATTGCCTTCTTCAGATCTATCATGCCTGCGCACATGTGGTTCTCCTGGCGACGAATGTGCTGGTTTAAATCCTAGATGAAAGCTGCAATAGATCTATCCTTCCTGGTACTGATTATCTCTCATTGCTCGTCTCGGCGCCCACAAATCTGGTAGATAGTATACTTGACATCCTTGTGGTAAACTTCTCCAATGCGTCCCATGGTGATGTGGGCTGCCATGCTCTTTTCTAAACTCCAGGTTGGTGCATCAAGGGAAAACTCTATGGGCTCAGTGACGGGCATGAACGTCCTTCCTGGTGTTGGAAATATGCCCTAGAGGCAATAATAAAAGTATTATTATATTTCAATGTTCATGATAAATGTCTTTTATTCATGCTATAACTGTATTATCCGGAAATCGTAATACACGTGTGAATACTTAGACCACAATATGTCCCTGGTGAGCCTCTAGTTGACTAGCTCATTGTGATCAACAGATAGTCATGGTTTCCTAACTATGGACATTGGATGTCGTTGATAACGGGATCACATCATTAGGAGAATGATGTGATGGACAAGACCCAATCCTAAGCATAGCATAAAAGATCGTGTAGTTCGTTTTGCTAGAGCTTTGCCAGTGTCAAGTATCTCTTCCTTCGACCATGAGATCGTGTAACTCCCGGATACCGTAAGAGTGACTTGGGTGTATCAAACGTCACAACGTAACTGGGTGACTATAAAGGTGCATTACAGGTATCTCCGAAAGTATCTGTTGGGTTGACACGGATCGAGACTGGGATTTGTCACTCCGTATGACGGAGAGGTATCTCTGGGCCCACTCGGTAATGCATCATCATAATGAGCTCAATGTGACCAAGGTGTTGGACACGGGATCATGCATTACGGTACGAGTAAAGTGACTTGCCGGTAACGAGACTGAACAAGGTATTGGGATACCGACGATCGAGTCTCGGGCAAGTAACGTACCGATTGACAAAGGGAATTGCATACAGGGTTTGATCGAATCCTCGACATAGTGGTTCATCCGATGACAACATCAAGGAGCATGTGGGAGCCATCATGGGTATCCAGATCCCGCTGATGGTTATTGACTGAGAGCGTCTCGGTCATGTCTGCATGTCTCCCGAACCCGTAGGGTCTACACACTTAAGGTTCGGTGACGCTAGGGTTATGAAGATATGGATATGCAGAAACCCGAATGTTGTTCGGAGTCCCGGATGAGATCCCGGACGTCACGAGGAGTTCCGGAGGTAAAGAATTATATATAGGAAGTGCTATTTCGGGCATCGGGACAAGTTTCGGGGTTATCGGTATTGTACCGGGACCACCGGAAGGGTCCCGGGGGTCCACCGGGTGGGGCCACCTGTCCCGGGGGGCCACATGGGCTGTAGGGGGTGCGCCTTGGCCATCATGGGCCAAGGGCACCAGCCCCTATAGGCCCATGCGCCTAGGGTTTCCCCCTAGGAGGAGTCCTAGTGGTGGAAGGCACCCCTAGGTGCCTTGGGGGGGAGGGAAACCTCCCCTAGGCCGCCGCCCCCCCTAGTAGATCTCATCTACTAGGGCCGGCGCCCCCCTGGCACCCCTATATATAGTGGGGGAGAGGAGGGACTTCATACACCAGCCCCTGGCGCCTCCACCTCCCCCCGTTACGTCTCTCCCTCGTAGTCTCGGCGAAGCCCTGCTGCTGTGACGCCCTGCATCCACCACCACGCCGTCGTGCTGCTGGATCTTCATCAACCTCTCCTTCCCCCTTGCTGGATCAAGAAGGAGGAGACGTCTCCCGTCCCGTACGTGTGTTGAACGCGGAGGTGCCGTCCGTTCGGGGCTGGTCATCGGTGATTTGGATCACGTCGAGTACGACTACATCATCACCTTGCAAGCTTCCGCACGCGATCTACAAGTGGTATGTAGATGCAAACTCTCTCCCTAGACTCGTTGCTTAGATGAACTCATAGATGGATCTTGGTGAAACCGTAGGAAAAATTTTAATTTTCTGCAACGTTCCCCAACAGTGGCATCATGAGCCAGGTTTATGCGTAGTTCTCTTTGCACGAGTAGAACACAACTTTGTTGTGGGCGTGGATTTTGTCATCTTACTTGCCTCTACTAGTCTTTTCTTGCTCAACGGTATTGTGGGATGAAGCGGCCCGGACCAACCTTACACGTACGCTTACGTGAGACCGGTTCCACCGATTGACATGCACTAGTTGCATAAGGTGGCTGGCGGGTGTCTGTCTCTCCCACCTTAGTTGGAGCGGAATCGATGAACAGGGCCCTTATGAAGGGTAAATAGAAGTTGACAAAATCACGTTGTGGTAATTCGTAGGTAAGAAAACGTTCTTGCTAGAACCCAATTGCAGCCACGTAAAAGATGCAACAACAATTAGAGGACGTCTAACTTGTTTTTGCAGCGATTGATCATGTGATGTGATATGGCCAGAAGTTGTGATGAATGATGAATTGTGATGTATGAGATCATGTTCTTTGTAATAGGATTCACGACTTGCATGTCGATGAGTATGACAACCGGCAGGAGCCATAGGAGTTGTCTTTATTTTTTGTATGACCTGCGTGTCATTGAATAACGCCATGTAAACTACTTTACTTTATTGCTAAACGTTAGTCATAGAAGTAGAAGTAGTCGTTGGCGTGACAACTTCATGAAGACACGATGATGGAGATCATGATGATGTAGATCATGGTGTCAAGCCGGTGACAAGATGATCATGGAGCCCCGAAGATGAAGATCAATGGAGCTATATGATATTGGCCATATCATGTCACAACTATATAATTGCATGTGATGTTTATTATGTTTATGCATCTTGTTTACTTAGGACGACGGTAGTAAATAAGATGATCCCTTACAAAAATTTCAAGAAGTGTTCTCCCCTAACTGTGCACCGTTGCTACAGTTCGTCGCTTCTAAGCACCACGTGATGATCGGGTGTGATGGATTCTTACGTTCACATACAACGGGTGTAAGACAGTTTTACACAGCGAAAACACTTAGGGTTAACTTGACGAGCCTAGCATGTGCAGACATGGCCTCGGAACACGGAGACCGAAAGGTCGAACACGAATCGTATGGAAGATACGATCAACATGAGAATGTTCACCGACGATGACTAGTCCGTCTCACGTGATGATCGGACACGGGCTAGTCGACTCGGATCGTGTAACACTTAGATGACTAGAGGGATGTCTAATCTAAGTGGGAGTTCATAATTTGATTAGAACTTTATTATCATGAACTTAGTCTAAAACCTTTGCAAATATGTCTTGTAGATAAATGGCCAACGCTAATGTCAACATGAACTTCAACGCGTTCCTAGAGAAAACCAAGCTGAAAGATGATGGCAGCAACTATACGGATTGGGTCCGGAACCTGAGGATCATCCTCATAGCTGCCAGGAAACAATATGTCCTAGAAGGACCGCTAGGTGACGCTCCCGTCCCAGAGAACCAAGACATTATGAATGCTTGGCAAACTCGCGCTGATGATTACTCCCTCGTTCAGTGCGGCATGCTTTACAGCTTAGAACCGGGGCTCCAAAAGCGTTTTGAGCATCACGGAGCATATGAGATGTTCGAAGAGCTGAAACTAGTTTTCCAAGCTCATGCCCGGGTCGAGAGATATGATGTCTCCGACAAGTTCTACAGTTGTAAGATGGAGGAAAACAGTTCTGTCAGTGAGCACATCCTGAAGATGTCTGGGTTGCACAACCGTATGACCCAGCTGAACATTAACCTCCCAGATGAGGCGGTCATTGACAGAATCCTCCAGTCGCTCCCACCAAGCTACAAGAGCTTTGTGATGAACTACAACATGTAGGGGATGGAAAAGACCATTCCTGAAGTGTTCTCGATGCTGAAGTCAGCAGAGGCTGAAATCAAGAAAGAACATCAAGTGTTGATGGTCAATAAGACCACTAAGTTCAAGAAGGGCAAGGGTAAGAAGAACTTCAAGAAGGACGGCAAAGATGTTGTCGCGCCTGGTAAGCCAGTTACCGGGAAGAAGTCAAAGAATGGACCCAAGCTTGAGACTGAGTGCTTTTATTGCAAGGGGAAGGGTCACTGGAAGCGGAACTGCCCCAAATACTTAGCGGATAAGAAGGCCGGCAAAACCAAAGGTATATTTGATATACATGTAATTGATGTGTACCTTACCAGTACTCGTAGTAACTCCTGGGTATTTGATACCGGTGCCGTTGCTCATATTTGTAACTCACAGCAGGAGCTGCGGAATAAACGGAGACTGGCGAAGGACGAGGTGACGATGCGCGTCGGGAATGGTTCCAGAGTCGATGTGATCACCGTCGGCACGCTACCTCTACATTTACCTACGGGATTAGTTTTGAACCTTAATAATTGTTATTTAGTGCCAGGCTTGAGCATGAACATTGTATCTGGATCTCGTTTAATACGAGATGGCTACTCATTTAAGTCTGAGAATAATGGTTGTTCGATTTATATGAGAGATATGTTTTATGGTCATGCTCCGATGGTCAATGGTTTATTCTTAATGAATCTCGAGCGTAATATTACACATGTTCATAGTGTAGATGCCAAAAGATTTAAAGTTGATAACGATAGTCCCACATACTTGTGGCACTGCCGCCTTGGTCACATTGGTGTCAAGCGCATGAAGAAGCTCCATACCGATGGACTTTTAGAGTCTCTTGATTATGAATCGTTTGACACGTGCGAACCATGCCTTTTGGGCAAAATGACCAAGACTCCGTTCTCCGGAACAATGGAGCGAGCAACCAACTTATTGGAAATCATACATACCGATGTGTGCGGTCCAATGAGCGTTGAGGCTCGCGGAGGATATCGTTATGTTCTCACTCTCACAGATGACTTGAGTAGATATGGGTATGTCTACTTAATGAAACACAAGTCTGAGACCTTTGAAAAGTTCAAGGAATTTCAGAATGAGGTAGAGAATCAACATGACCGAAAGATAAAATTCTTACAATCAGATCGTGGAGGAGAATACTTAAGTCACGAATTTGGTACACACTTAAGGAAATGTGGAATCGTTTCACAGCTCACGCCGCCTGGAACACCTCAGTGAAACGGTGTGTCCGAACGTCGTAATCGCACCCTATTGGATATGGTGCGGTCTATGATGTCTCTTACCAATTTACCGCTATCATTTTGGGGATACGCTCTAGAGACAGCTACATTCACTTTAAATAGGGCACCGTCTAAATCCGTTGAGACGACACCGTATGAATTATGGTTGGAAAGAAACCTAAGCTGTCGTTTCTAAAAGTTTGGGGATGCGATGCTTATGTCAAGAAACTTCAACCTGAAAAGCTCGAACCCAAGTCGGAAAAATGCGTATTCATAGGATACCCTAAGGAAACTGTCGGGTATACCTTCTACTTAAAGATCCGAAGGCAAGATCTTTGTTGCCAAGAACGGATGCTTTCTGGAAAAAGAGTTTCTCTCGAAAGAAGTAAGTGGGAGGAAAGTAGAACTCGATGAAGTACTACCTCTTGAGCGGGAAAGTGGCGCAGCGCAGGAAACCGTTCCTGTGATGCCCACACCGACTGAAGAGGAAAACAATGATGATGATCAAGGTACTTCGGATCAAGTTACTGCTGAACTTCGTAGGTCCACTAGGACACGTTCCGCACCAGAGTGGTACGGCAACCCAGTCCTGGAAATCATGTTGTTAGACAACAATGAACCTTCGAACTATGAAGAAGCGATGGCGGGCCCGTATTCCAACAAATGGCTTGAAGCCATGAAATCCGAGATAGAATCCATGTATGAAAACAAAGTATGGACTTTGACAGACTTGCCCGATGATCGATGAGCGATAGAAAACAAATGGATCTTTAAGAAGAAGACAGACGCGGATGGTAATGTCACCATCTATAAAGCTCGACTTGTCGCTAAGGGTTATCGACAGGTTCAAGGGATTGACTACGACGAGACATTTTCTCCCGTAGCGAAGCTAAAGTCCGTCCGAATCATGTTAGCAATTGCCGCATACTATGATTATGAGATATGGCAAATGGACGTCAAAACGGCATTCCTTAACGGGCATCTTAAGGAAGAACTGTATATGATGCAGCCGGAAGGTTTTGTCGATCCTCGGAACGCTAACAAAGTATGCAAGCTCCAGCGATCCATTTATGGACTGGTGCAAGCATCTCGGAGTTGGAACATTAGCTTTGATGAGATGATCAAAGCGTTTGGGTTTATGCAGACTTATGGAGAAGCCTGTGTTTACAAGAAAGTGAGTGGGAGCTCTGTAGCATTTCTCATATTATATGTAGATGACATACTCTTGATGGGAAATAATATAGAATTTCTGGACAGCATTAAGGCCTACTTGAATAAGTGTTTTTCAATGAAGGACCATGGAGAAGCTGCTTATATATTAGGCATCAAGATCTATAGAGATAGATCGAGACGCCTCATAGGTCTTTCACAAAGCACATACCTTGATAAGATTTTGAAGAGGTTCAAAATGGATCAGTCCAAGAAGGGGTTCTTGCCTATGTTACAAGGTGTGAGATTGAGCTCAGCTCAGTCACCGACCACGGCAAAAGATAAAGAAGAGATGAGTGTCATCCCCTATGCTTCAGCCATAGGATCTATTATGTATGCCATGCTGTGTACCAGACCCGATGTAAACCTTGCCGTAAGTTTGGTAGCAAGATACCAAAGTAATCCCGGCAAGGAACACTGGACAACGGTCAAGAATATCCTGAAGTACCTGAAAAGGACGAAGGACATGTTTCTCGTTTATGGAGGAGACTAAGAGCTCGTCGTAAAGGGTTACGTCGACGCTAGCTTCGACTCAGATCTGGATGACTCTAAGTCACAAACCGGATACGTGTATATGTTGAATGGTGGAGCAGTAAGCTGGTGCAGCTGCAAGCAGAGCGTCGTGGCGGGATCTACGTGTGAAGCGGAGTACATGGCAGCCTCGGAGGCAGCGCATGAAGCGATTTGGGTGAAGGAGTTCATCACCGACCTAGGAGTCATACCCAATGCGTCGGGGCCGATCAAACTCTTCTGTGACAACACTGGAGCTATTGCCCTCGCCAAGGAGCCCAGGTTTCACAAGAAGACCAGGCACATCAAGCGTCGTTTCAACTCCATCCGTGAAAATGTTCAAAATGGAGACATAGAGATTTGCAAAGTGCACACGGATCTGAATGTCGCAGATCCGCTGACTAAACCTCTCTCGCGTGCAAAACATGATCAACACCAGAACTCTATGGGTGTTCGATTCATCACAATGTAACTAGATTGGTGACTCTAGTGCAAGTGGGAGACTGTTGGAAATATGCCCTAGAGGCAATAATAAAAGTATTATTATATTTCAATGTTCATGATAAATGTCTTTTATTCATGCTATAACTGTATTATCCGGAAATCGTAATACATGTGTGAATACTTAGACCACAATATGTCCCTGGTGAGCCTCTAGTTGACTAGCTCGTTGTGATCAACAGATAGTCATGGTTTCCTAACTATGGACATTGGATGTCGTTGATAACGGGATCACATCATTAGGAGAATGATGTGATGGACAAGACCCAATCCTAAGCATAGCATAAAAGATCGTGTAGTTCGTTTTGCTAGAGCTTTGCCAGTGTCAAGTATCTCTTCCTTCGACCATGAGATCGTGTAACTCCCGGATACCGTAAGAGTGCCTTGGGTGTATCAAACGCCACAACGTTACTGGGTGACTATAAAGGTGCATTACAGGTATCTCCGAAAGTATCTGTTGGGTTGACACGGATCGAGACTGGGATTTGTCACTCCGTATGACGGAGAGGTATCTCTGGGCCCACTCGGTAATGCATCATCATAATGAGCTCAATGTGACCAAGGTGTTGGACATGGGATCATGCATTACGGTACGAGTAAAGTGACTTGCCGGTAACGAGACTGAACAAGGTATTGGGATACCGACGATCGAGTCTCGGGCAAGTAACGTACCGATTGACAAAGGGAGTTGCATATAGGGTTTGATCGAATCCTCGACATCGTGGTTCATCCGATGACAACATCGAGGAGCATGTGGGAGCCATCATGGGTATCCAGATCCCGCTGTTGGTTATTGACTGAGAGCGTCTCGGTCATGTCTGCATGTCTCCCGAACCCGTAGGGTCTACACACTTAAGGTTCAGCGACGCTAGGGTTATTAGGAAGACTAGTATGTGACTACCGAATGTTGTTCGGAGTCCCGGATGGGATCCTGGACGTCACGAGGAGATCCGGAAGGGTCCGGAGGTAAAGATTTATATATGGGAAGTTGTCAAACGGACACCGGGAAGTTTCGGGGTCATACCGGTATTGTACCGGGGCCACCGGAAGGGTTCCGGGGGTCCACCGGGAGGGGCCACCCCTCCCGGGGGCTACATGGGCTGCGTGGGGCAGGGAGCCAGCCCCTGGTGGGCTGGCCGCACCCCCCTCCCTTGGGCCCATGCGCCTAGGGTTGAGGGGGAACCCTAGAGGGGGCGCCCCCCTTGGCTTGGGGGGCAAGCCACCCTCTCCCCTCTCCCCTAGGCCGCCGCACCCCCCTAGATGGGTTCTAGGGGGCCGGCCCCCTTCTCCCTTCCCCCTATAAATAGAGGGGTGAGGGGAGGGCAGCCGCACCACCCTCCAAGGCGCAGCCCTCCCCTCCCCAACACCTCTCCTCCTCCGTTGTGTGCTTGGCGAAGCCCTGTCGGAGTACTGCCTCTCCACCATCACCACGCCGTCGTGCTGCCGGTGGAGCTGTCTTCCTCAACCTCTCCTTCCCCCTTGCTGGATCAAGAAGGAGGAGACGTCTCCCGTCCCGTACGTGTGTTGAACGCGGAGGTGCTGTCCGTTCAGCACTTGGTCATCGGTGATTCGAATCACGTCGAGTACGACTACATCATCACCTTGCAAGCTTCCGCACGCGATTTACAAGTGGTATGTAGATGCAAACTCTCTCCCTTGACTCGTTGCTTAGATGAACTCATAGATGGATCTTGGTGAAACCGTAGGAAAAATTTTAATTTTCTGCAACGTTCCCCAACACCTGGAACTTGAACTTGAATCATCCAACGCTCCTCTTCTGGTAAAGTGCCGATGTAGGTCCCGGTGAAGCTTGGTACTCCAATATTCATGTATCTAGTGACTTCCTTCAAGTGGCATCCAAAAGGGTGTATCTTCATCCGGTTGCGTGAACTTGTTCCTTGCATCCGCCATCCTATAGAGTAGAAAAGGAGAGAGGTCAAAAATGAGAAGAGAGTAGTGATCTAGGGTTTTAGCTTAGTGGTCGTGTCCTACAGTCAGCGTGTGCTCTGATACATCTTGTGGCGACCAAACCTCAAACAGTCTGATCTCTGTGCATCAGTGTCATCCCTGGATCGGTAATGCTCACACACACAGTACTTGAAGGATTTATAACAGAGTAGCAATCACACACTTATTACATTGAATGTCTCAAAAGAGAACTTATTACAACAAATATGGCTTAAGGCCATCTAAATACGATAAAAGCGGAAGGCTTGGAAGTTAAAGTGAGTCCATCAACTCCAACGGCATCACTGAGTGAAAGATCATGACCTAAGGCACCTTACTCGTTGTCTGAAAAGTCTGCAACATGAACGTTGCAGCTCGAAACGGGTCAGCACATGGAATATGCTGGCAATGTAACACATAGGGAGTAATGAACAAAATAATGCTATCACTATATGCATATATGGCTGGTGGAAAGCTCTATGGTTACGGTTTTGCATAAAGCCAATTTTTTCCTACAACAAAGGAACAAATTTTATTTAACTATCATGGTGGCTGTTAAACATTAAGAAGGTAATCCCCCCTCTCAATCCCAATTAAGAATCATCATTAAACCCAATCCAATTAAATTAAGAGTGATGAGATCCATATGATAATCCAAGAAACTAGATACTCAAAACGTCCATAACCGGGGACACGACTAACCATGATTAGTTTGTACACTCTGCAGAGGTTTGCACACTTTTCCCCACAAGACTCGATCTCCTCCTTTGGATTCCTCGCACTGCATGGTGTTTGAGAAACGGATGACCGAGACACAGTCTTTCAGAAGCATTAACTCTTTACTCTGGGTAGACAGTACCAAGCTACATCCCCTACATCTGCTAGTCTACAACTGAAAGAGGTCACGCAACATACTCAACTATGCTAGAGCCCATAATAGCTTGTGGCTGCACACGGAAGTTTCTAGCATGAATAATCTTATGATCCCTTTGAGCCTGGGCAGCGGTCAATAGGAGAATCACACGGTACCCCGGGATTTCCAAAAATACAGGCAGCACTGGGTTCCCCAGGTGCCTCAGTCCACCCAACTGTGTATTAAAGTAGCCACCTTAAGTTGAACCATTAATTAACAATACTCACATCTGTCATGGATACACTCACCCAATCCACGTCTACTAGCATAGCATAGCAATATAAGCAAACATAGAAGTAACTCCCAAAGGTTTGATAATAAACAGGACAATAGGTACTACCTCATCTACTTCCAAAAACCCACATGTTAATCAGATCCTAACCATGCAATTGTTTGAGGATTGATCTAATGCAATAAAACTGGGTAGTAAAGAGGTATGATCAAAGTGTTACTTGCCTTGCTGATGATCCATGAAACCTAGAGACTCGTAGTAGCACGCTTCGCACTCCGGGTATTCTATCGCAAACAAGCAAGCATACAATAAGCACTGAACTACAAGCACGGGTAAAACTCAAATAAGAGATCTAACCAGAAAGTTCAACTTAGGAACTCCGGTTTGCAAAAATAATCAAATCAAATGAAGCAACGAAACTCAAACGGTGAAAGAAACAAGCTTTGTTTACTAATCTTGACTTAAGTCAAATTTTACAGTAGCAAAATCATGTTTAAGTTGGTTAAACAGAAAGAGGGTTTCGAGACGAAACTCTAGGCGCTTGATTCGCCTGATTCTGATAAACGAGCGAAAAGATAAACTAAAACGAAAATCAGGGTAGAAATCGCGATCGAAAATAATCACGGAAAAACCCTGGAAAAGAAAAACTGACGAACAGTCTAACGAAGAAATGTTCGCTGTCTGCGGCTAAATGGTGAAAATCATTTGTTAAGACGAACGAACAAACGGGCGTTCGGTAAATAACTAAACAAAAAAACCGAACCAGATCTGAAAAAAAACCAGATCTAGGGTTTCGAAAAAAACCGAACAGTTTTTCTGAGAAAACTGTGAACGGCGAGACGGCGGCGGCGGCTACCTCCGTCGGTGGTCCGGTGAGCGAGGCGGCAGGCTCTGGCGGCGGCGGGCTCCTGCGGCGGGCTCCGGCGGCGAC